>NC_135312.1:68680898-68995311 GCF_048772815.1 Callospermophilus lateralis
CCATTCAGATGTTAAATCTTGTCTATCCAAATCCAGCTCCTTCACTAGAAAAGCCAAGTGAGAGGGGAAAAGAAATAGGAATCTGATTGCTTATAGGAAAGTGACTCGCGGGGTAGGAAGTCTTCAATCCAGAGTGCAAAATTGAAACTATGCACTGAAGGTCCACAGTGCTGAGTCAGGAAAAGTCCCGGGGATGTTCCATGGGACAAGGTGCTTAGATACTTGTTTTGACTTGTTCAAAGGTTTTTAGAGTGGTAAGGGGCTAAAAAGCCATGGCAAATGTTCTTCTGGATGTTATTTTTGGCCATTTCATCAAATTGTTTCCAAACAAGTTCCATTTTGCACACCTCACTGTATGCCAGTCATTGCAATGACAAGTTTTGTAAAAAAGAATGTATTTGTAAATAGACTCAGCACAAAGAAAGAAGAGACCCTCCTGAGAGTAAGGTTTATGGTGTTTTCTGGGATAAAGGTGCAGGTGATTTAAGGCATGAGAAAGGTGACTAGAGGTGAAGTAACCAGTAGTTTACACATGTTCAACTCAATGCCATGGCTCTTCTCAGGATGCTTGTTCAGAAATTATTGGTGTTAGCAGATATGAGCATGGAATTTCTGGCCTGGGGATGTCAAAATGTTACCCATGCAATACTGGTGCAAGCCCAAGTGAAGTCATTGGCTCCAACGAACATGGGCTTTGAATCCCTGGGAAACAACCCCAGCAAATGATTTCACCATGCCCCACATGTCCTTGATTTTAAGTACCGCAAAGCTAGTAGGAGGCTAATGATAATATTGCTCAGCTCCATGACTTCCAAAATTATTGATTTTAAGTCAATTAACTAATAAAGAAAAGCATGTGAAGATGGAATATTTATTTAGACTTTCAACTCTGTTTCACAGGAATAGGGACTAAATGCCAAAAGTGGAGGACAGACTATGTGACAGCATTCACTCCCTTGGTTCTGCTCACTATTACTGGGGGCCTCTGAAGAACTGGGCAAAGTCCTCTATGATGGTCAAGAAGTGATGAGGAAGTAATGGAATGGGAACAGCTGAAAAAACTCACCCTCCTTGTTTCACTGGTGACAGGAAGAGAGATCTCCTCTGAATTGAGCCCACTGAGATCAAAGAATGAGACAAGGCTCCCACACCATGGGGTAAGTAAGCTTGATAAATAATTCACAGTGTTTTCAAAGGACATAGTTCAGAGACAGGGTTGAGATTGCATGGAGAAACCCATCCAACCCACCAAATCAAACAACTGAGAAGGCATTGAAGGAGCAATTACACAAACTAACACTGAAGCTCTTTCCCTAGGTGGAAATACTTGATAATTCAGAATTTACCCCTTTGGGAATAAGCATCTGACTCCTTATGTTCTAATTCTGCACACTGATACAATGTTCAACAGCTAGTCAGATGACATTGGAACACTAATTTCCTCAACTCTGAAGGCTGACTAAACAGGAGAATTTGAAATGACTCCCTCTAAAATTAGGGAAATGCATCTGAAATTAAGAGGGATTAAAGCCCCAAATTGTTAGAACTTCTGAACTTCCTCATGTTGACAAGAGAAACTAACCCCACCTTGGCCAGGCACCACTGACATGATCTCTAACACAGATTAGATAAACTTTCATGTATATATTTCCCTACCTTTTGTCCTCTTTATCACTCCTTCTCTTATAAAAGCTTTCTTGGCCCTGGAGCTTTCTGAAGATTGAAATTCAAAACAAAGAGCATTCTTTTATCTTTCTTCAAATCTGGCTTTGAATGAAACCTATTTCCCTGCCCATTTGACTCTGAGTAATTGTGGAGCATTATGAGCAATAAAATCTAGATTCTGACTCACTTGGGGCAATACTTCTGCTAGGTAAAAATTGGGTAGAGAGGGTTAAATACACTTATGCAAAATATTAGGAACCAGAAATGTTTGGGTTTGGGAATTTTTTCATGTGTTGAGATTATATATATAACATATAATATATATTATATCACAATATATAATACATATTTATATACAATAAATATAATATATATTATAATACATTTATAATATATAATATATTATAACATATATTATATATTATACATAATATATAATAATATCTGATATATAATATATAAAATATAATATCTCATATCTGATAACACCAATAATCTCTATACAAGCATCCTGAGAAGAGCCATGGCTTTGAGTTGAACACATGTAAACTACTTGTTACTTCTCTTCCAGTCACCTTTCTCAGGCCTTAAATCACCCTGCACCTTTATATATATATATATATATATATATATATATATATATATATATATATAATCTAATATATATTATATTATTTATAATATATAATTATTATAATATATAACATATAATGTATAATATATATAGCACATAATATATAATATTATATCATATTATACATTATATAATCTCAACACCTGAAAGTATATATATACATTTCTTTGGGATGGATCCAAGATATCTGCAAATTGTACAAATCACCTGAATATAAGTTTATACAATATTTTTTAGCAATTTAGGGCATGAAACAAAGTTTCATGGTGTTGAATTTTCCACTTGTGGTGTCAAATTGACCTATTACTTTCAGATTTCATACAATTTCAGATTTCAGTTCTGGGGGGGTTAGGGAGGCTCAACCTGCATGAAGTTTGATGTACATATAGCAAGTCACATATTCAATTCAAACACTTATTTCTAGGCAATTTTTGTCTACTTTCTCCATCAAAGATTGAGAGAGGTAGGTTTAAATTTCCAGTGCAATATGATTTTGCTAATTTTCCTCATATTACTAGTAGGCATTATTTTCTGTGTTGAAGCTCTACAATTGAATCCATATGATTCATGATACTTAAATCATTGATTATCATACATATATCAACATTAAATAATGTTCATCAGGCCCCATGTTCACTTTATACTCTCATTTATCAAATGAGTATAGTATCACCTAACACATTTAAAAAATATTTTTGTCCCTCATACATCTTTGCAAAGATTTTTTTTAACATTATTTTGAGGGTTTTAAAAATGTTGTACAAATGTCATTGTCATTTTCTAATATTTATTGGAAATTGTTCATCAATAAGAGTTTCTTTCATTTACATTTTATGCTTTTGTTAAATTTCTCTTATTTTTCCTCTCTTTTGCACACTCTCCTGTTATTTTCAATATTTTTTCTCTTTTTAGATTAGATATTAGTTTGTTTAATCTTTCTAGTAACTAATTTATGTAATAGATATGATTCTAAATATCTTTATTTGTATTCAATATTTGTATTGTATTTTCTCAAGAATATTAAGAACAGAAGAATAACCATCAACTACTTTGAAATGATTAACCATGTTTAAAGGCAGCTTTTGGTAGTTTACCTACTATTTGGTTACTTGTGTTTTAATGTTTTGCTCTGGTTTCATTTATGGAAAATTGGAAACGAAGGGTTAGGACTTTAGCCAAAAAGCAGAATGACTATGCTCACATGGATATATAAGTGTTTCCAGCACTCATTTCAGGTTGTCTGTTTCTTCTGAGCTGAGGCCTTCACAATTACATTCATGTGGGAGAGTGGGTGCCATCCAAGTGGCATATTCCATCAAAGACTGACCAGAGAAGTGATGGAAATATGAAGTTTCCATTGCATATTAAGAGTGTGCAAATGTCTTTACATTTCTTTATTTTAGTTTTCCCAAGTGCTAGATTCTACTGTATTCATTTCCTACAAAAAAGTATTTAAGCACAGGTGAGTTATTAGCTAGCCAGTGTATCAACATCCCCAATCATGAATCCTAGAGGCAGATATTCAGGCTGGAGAAAAGTTGAAAACCTTGTTCCTATCATCTGACTTCAAATCCAAGGATCATTTAACTGCTACCAACATAGACTCATTGTGTTGCTGATTCATGACCAAATGTAGAACTGTCACTCAAGGACATTTGGGCTGCCCCAGGAAAAGGACCAGGTTGGTGTTTGATGAACTGTGTTAAAATAATCATTCTTCAGGGCTAGAAGACATTGTTTCCCAGTATGTCCAGCAGATGGCGTGTCATAATCAAAGCAATCCATTCCTACTCCTTTACTGAAGTAATGAAAGCTAAACAGATCCTCAGACCTTCAGGATCAAAATGCAGTACTGGATCTTAAGCACAATAGGAAAAATAAATAAAATATACCCTTGTGATACCCGCCCAATACCCCCTTTACTCAAGGCTGGGGGTGGTGGCAGCTTAGCTCCTGCGTGGGATGGCCACCCACAGGTGCTACAACTTAGACTCCAGGTGTGGCCTCCCCTCCAGTACTAGAGGAGATAGTGTTGCCTAACAGCTGACCAGGGGCTTGTAAATATCTGAAATAAATTATGGAGCTAGACATTCTATTTTTAGATTGATAGGAAGATGCTACCATTAAGTAATTCACTTAACTTGACACCTATGAAATTGGAATTTGGCAAGAAAAATCCTCACCTCAGTTTCAGGAAAGCACTAAAGATTAGTGGCATTAGCATGAGTGTGAAATCTACATGTTACTGTTTCAGCCAATACACATTTACTGAGAACCTATGAACCATCAGGCTGTGTGCTGGAGCACCCCAGTGGTAAACTTCAGATTTGATCAGGAGTTGTCTACTGATTGAATGAAAGAGACACTTGGTTTATGGATATATAAATATATCCATCCCTCTTCTCCACTAGATGATATTTATTTTCAGTGCATGGTTAGTGTCTCCTTTATCTTCTTTCTACCTCGTAAAATGTCTTTACATCCAAAAGAAACCTTAGAGTTTTTTTGTGAATTCTTCATTTAAGAAAATTGTACAACATTTTGGGCAGTATAAGTACCAGAAAGCTGAATGAAGGTCTGAAAAGGATGAAATCCTTTAGAAAAGAGGCCTTGAGAAGTCTGGTTTTTTGCTTAGTGCAAGATTCCAAAAGTATGAAGGTATTGGCTCTCATAAAATGACTTGCAGCTAACTTGGAATAAGCTGCAGGTGTAGATTTTTTACCTTATAAAGGCAGGGAAAAAGAGATAGAGACTCTTTTGTACATATCTATGTATTTTTGTTGTTTTAGTTCCTCCTATCGCAGTTCAGGTTATTGGTTGAATTACCAGCAACATTGATGTGGTTCATTATTGGCAATTTAATTGGTCAAGTTTATCTGATACATCACCAATTTTGGCTCCTTCCTGGAAAGTGGTGATTTTTTTGCCTCTTTCTCTTTTACTGTAGTTGGAAGAGATATTGGACATCTACACTCCCAGAATATAACTTTTCAGGGTTTCTGAAATTGTCTGAATATGGTGATGTTTGTGGTAGTTTGAAGAACATCAAATTTCCTACCCTATTATAAAATGTTAATTATAATCTTTTATTTCCTTAGCATTTTGTTTCCCAATATCCCCAGAAGAGAATCTGACATTTTCTTTAAATTATGTTTGTGGGATACCACATATTTGCCAATTCCTGAGTTGAAACCTCTCATAATCAACAGGCATTTACAGTGATCTCTCAATTAACCTCATTTATCACAGAAAAACTTGTTGATTCATAGTTGGCTTTGGCCTGCCATATAAGATATGAGAGAAATTATTTATTTGGGGATTTTGCTAGTGACATTTTTCTCCACCTTCTGAAAAAAAATTGTGTATCTCTGCACACTTGTCAGATTTGAAAAGAAAAAATATTTTGAAAATATGTGGAGTATCAGGATAAATTTCCTGCAGTTTAAAATTTCCTTCAAATAGTCCACAAAAAGAAAATTTCAGATATTTCCATCAACGTTCTCTGTATAAGGTACAAGAAATCTAAGGCAGAGACTGAAATCAAGATCAGGCCCTCTTTCATGCTGTGCCTGCCATTAACTGCATTGTAGCTCTAGAACTTGTCCAGTTGGCTTTCTATTCCTCTGTACTACTTATTAATTATGTTCCATCTCAATTACTTCCTTCCAGAGGTCTCAGTGTAAAACTGAAACTGAAACTTAGCAACAGCTCTGGAAATAATTTCCCCAAATAATTTTAATGGCAGAGTGCAGTGCACATAGATTATTAATTATCCCAGAGCACAGTTATTTTTGCGACTCTTAAGGATATATACCCTGCTTCTTGATCTATGTGGATTTAGTTTTATTTAAGTTATTGAAAATCTGATAAAAGTGCAAGTATTATATTTTCCAAGGGAATAGCATAATTGTTTTCTTTTTACCAAATGATTTCAATATTGACCAAAGACTAAGCAGTACAATTCCACATTTTAAACTTGCATGTGTATTAGTGAAAAGTTTGATTGCATATTCCAATGTGTGTATAAATTCTTATATGTATTGGAATATTGGTCATATCTGTAAAAACATACACATTTAGAAGAGCAAAATATAGATAATTATAAATAGAATTATAACACTTTCTCACCACCTCCCTACATGTTTTCATGTTCTCTTCCCTTACTCCAGTGAGTTGCCTTGAACCCATTATGCACACACATGGGAAGATAGCTAATCTCGCAGGAGTCATGACTAGATTCTTTAGCTTAGTAGTCGCAGCAGTATCAATTTTTTTTTAAACTTGCTGCATTTTGTTTTCTTTTTTATTAACTCTTTACACTGCAAAGGTAAGAAATCAGAGTGCTTTTGTGAAGAACAGGAAAGGGTGACTGCCAATCCACTTCTCCTTTAGAAGGTTTTCAGATCAAGTAGAATAAGAATTGTATTTTTCTCCCCCAAATGCATCCCACACTTCATCACACCATCAAACCTGTGAATACAGACAAGGCATTGAGTTTATCTGGCTCAAATTTTTTAAGTTCACCTGAAACCTAAGCAAAGTAATTGCATTCTATACATTGCACCTTGACATCACTTTGAGATTCTGTCCTCTATTTTCCTGTTTTATTTCTCCAGTGCGTGCTCTGAAGTCTACAGGATTGTGTCAATCATATGTTTGTCTTAAGCAGTAGTCTTTAAAACCTAGAATAATTTCTTGGTTTAGTAAAATAAACTAGTTGTTTTGAGACTCTTTTTTATTTATATACTACAGGAGTAAAATATAAAGATTTTTTTTCCAATTCTTAGAGAGATTTTCATTTACATCTGGTCAAACTAGTGGGTCTCATGTGACCATTCTTCTGGGCATGGGTAATTCTATTTCTGGTGCCAGAACTCTTTCTACCATCTGACAATATAGGTTTCATTTACCACATGCAAAAGAGGCCTTTTCATTATGTAGCTAGGCTGGGAAACCACACACTCTAACTCAGGGGCAGATTTGAGTATCCCATGATAGTGGGTACTCAGGGAAGAAGAGGAAGCCAGAGTCAGAGAAGATCTTGTGCAGGTGAGGGAGAGATGTTGCACTTGGAAATGTTAGAGGATCCTCTCTTCCAGAAGGAGGCCAGAGAAAAAAATTAGTCAGAACCTATGCTGGCACAGAAACTTCTTCTCAAGTGTTCCTCACTCACATGTTTCCCTCTGTTCCCAAGGTATAATGTGCATTTCCAGGTGGGTGATAGATTGGGGCATTTAATGTACAGTGATCATCATTTCTGGAGATGCTGGAAATTTTAATACTTCTGAGGAAGCTCCTAATCTGTTACTAGCTCAGGTTCTTATTGTGCTGTGTAGACAGTGGCCACTGGCTACAGGTAGCTATTTACATTTAATTTTCAGTGAATAAAGTTTATATGCAATTAAATATTCAGTTCCTCAGTCCCATTAGGCACATTTTAAGTGTTCAATGTCTAATGTTGCTAGTGGCTACTATAATGGGAAATTGAAATACTAGAACAATTCCTTCATCACAGAAGTTTCTCTTGAACAGCTGTTCCAGAAGGTTCTTACCAAGCTCTATGTGTTTTCCTGAATTGATGTTTATACCTAGAAAGCCTGAGGTTCATCATAAGGCATAGACCTCACCTTTTGTTTTTAATTCTCCTTACTCAGCAATATTTCTGTTCAGGAGAAACCATAACTAACATTTCAAAACTTTATCATGAAATAGTAAAAAAATAACCAGGGATATTGAATGAATAGCATCTAAGGGACATCAAGAGTAATGTTGAATTACATCAGCATTTACATTTTTCTTTTACTATGAAAAAAAAAAAAACTTTTAGAAGAGACCTTAAGAAAAATACTTGAGTTTTTTTTTTTTCCCATCATAGGCCTTAGGTGGTTGTGCTTAATTTGGGTTGTTGTGTTAATTCTTTCAATTCCCAAAACTTGACTCTCAAGTTCTTTGAGGCAGGGATCCTGACTGAACTTCTGATATCCCCCAGGTGCTCTTCCATAAGGCCGCTCCTCCAAGCTGTGCAGATGTCCTGCCCCCAGGGCTGTGAACTGTACAACCTGGGCAGAGGTTCTTGAGCCTTGTCTAGAGCAGTACTCCAGGTGGCTTTGCCATAACGCACAGCAAGTCCCTCTTGGCTCTCAGCCCAGCCTAAATCTGGGGATAGACGGCCAGCCTTTGAGTCATGGTACAGATTCAAAACAGTGACATAACCATTGTTACATCCACACCATTGATGCAAACATGAATGACAGTTACTAATGCACAAATAGCATTTCCTGAAAATTTGGTGTGGTGTTTGGCATAGCTTTTTTCTCTTTTATTTTGTCTTTTGAGACTATCACTAGTGGATGTAACTAAAAGGAAGGCCATTTTCATGATATTTTAATCATTCTGGAAAATTGTTGCCACTTGAGCCTGCAGTTGTGTTCTGCCTCCTGCTTCCTCCCAGCAACAAGAACAGTGCCTGTCATGGGATAGGGACTCAGCAAACCCTTCAGGAAAAAGAGAATAGAAGTTCTGGGTTCAGAAAACAACAACAAAATCAGTCCTTTCTCTCCTCTCTCCTAGTCTTCCTGTGGTTAACTTATAAAATACAAAATTGCCATTGTCACATTTTAATGTGTGGAGTGAAGTGGCATAAAGTATATGCACAGTGTTGGACCACCATCACCAATGTGCACTACCAGAGCTTTGTCATCATCCTAAGGTGGAACTCTGCCCATCAGCACTGACTTCCCATCTCCCCATCACCTCAGGCCCTGGTAACATACTTTCTGCTTTCTATTTATGAATTTGACCACTCTGAGTGCTTCATATGAGTGCAGTGGTACAGTTTTGACATTTTATGACACATAATTTCCCATAGCATAATATTTTCAAGGTCAGCATGGTACAAGGTACCCAAATCCCATTTCTTTCTGTGGCAGAATCATATTCCATTGTATTTATGCACCACATTGTGTTTATTCATTTATCTGTGGATATCTTCCCTCTTTTGTCAATCTTCAAGTTTATCAATCCTAATGGGACCATGAGCCTACTGCCCACACTGTTTCTTGGTTTGCCAAAGACCTCTTTGGCTTTGCCATTATGTTCTTTATCACTTTTTTAGCATAGGCTCAGTTGGCGTACCTCTTCTTTGGTGATCTGGTTGATGATCTCAGTACTTTCCAAGAATATATGAAAGTACACATAAAATTAAGAAGAAAAATATAAACAGATAAAATAAAGCAGTCATCCCAAGGACAAAGAAATCTTCACTGTTGCTCTGTGCACCGTGACAGTGTTAAGAATATTCAAGATAAGAGTCACCTTTCCCCAACATCTACTCAGTAATACAAAGGATCCATTCTGAAATGTTGGTGCCCTCAAGTAATGAGATGTAGGAGAACAATCACAGAAAACCAACATGATTCCAAGGCCAAGCACGAGGTAGTGCCCATTGCATAGGAAAGGCTCTGAAAGGTCATTTGTGTATATTTTTGTTCTTGTTGAATATGCTGCCTTACATTTTGAACTTCAAGATATAAATAAAGTAATAAGTATTTCTAATATTCTAGAAGAAATTTAGAAATGCACAGAAATTTTCAGTCTTCTCCCCAAAGTTTCCAAATATATGTGACAAAACACAACTACAAAAAGAGCCAGTATCAGATTTCTGTTCCATTTACAAAAGGCTTAGTATTGGGAATATGAGAGAAATAACACGATGATTAAGTTGATAGGACTTGGTGCATGGGGAGACCTAAATCATTGCTGTTTGGTAGAAGTCAATATGGAAATGATTTTTATTAAAACCCAGCACTTATAACATCTAGCTACATTTCCTTCACTTTGAGTGAGTGTGAGAATATTGGACTTTTGAACAGATACAATTCTGACCATCCTTTAAAAAATATTTTCCTTTTTTTTTCTTTTAAGAAATATTGTATTCAGGTCCAAGGTTACCATTGTAGAGATATAGAATTGCTATGTTTTACCCAGATTATGTATTGGATTCTTAGAGCCAATTGCTATGTATGTTATCAAATAATAATTATATTTAATATTAACCAGATGGAAATAACATATAGCATGAAAGCATATTATTATTACAGAGTACTTCCATTGCTGATCTAAGCTGCAAAACTTTTTCAAAGCAGTTGACAATTTTCCATTATATGGCATCTGTTCATAGTGATCCCAAAATGTGAAATCATCTTGAAGAAATTTTACATGAGTTTCTAGACATTCTCTGTATCTGTATTGTGGGTGTTCTGTTTTGTTCTTATAGCATCACTCAATTCTGTATCATTTTGTTTGATATTAATTTTGTAGAGATTGAGGAAGCAAATCAAGTTTGGGGAGAACTGTGTTTCACTACCATTGTGTTCTTTATGTTCTTTATTCTTTTAATATGTATGCTTTTGTTTATAGTGAGATTTAATTTTCATAAATAACCCTTTTCTCTTTTTTTTTTAAACTTTATTCTTCATTATTTCAAATAAAGATGAGGAAATAGAAAATAGTGTTGATTTGGAAAAATTTATTTTATATTACATTAATTTGGAATTTTAAGCCTTAACAAAGTAAATTATTTATATATCTCAAAGTAAATTATTACTTTACTTTGATATATATATATATATATATATATATATATATATATATATTAGACCAATGCAGATTAATAAAGTTATCTAAGACAGTGCTTTGCCTCAAAATTAGAACATGCTCACTCACATAATTTTTTAACACAGATGTCAACACTTCATAGTTACTTGGTGGCATGACTTTTCATTTCACTCTTTCTTTCTTATAAAAGTAGGAACTAAAAAGTAAGCTAGATCCAGGATGACACAGGAAGTGTTTGAGTGAATTATTGCATACCAAGATAAAGATATTATCTTTTAACTCATTCATATTTAACACTTTATAGATATGTAGAGACTACCTACAAGGAATATGAATATGTTAACTGTAGAACTCAATCAAATGATGATTATAAATTGTTTTAACAATTATTTCTTTAAAAGCTTTTTGAGTCTTTTGATTTGGTACAAATTGACACTTTTAACACTTTTGATCTGAGTTACTTAAGATAGTTTTAAAGGTTTTGTCTTTTCATATCATGTTATCATTTGTGAATTCACTTAGTCCGCTGAAAAGTATAAAATTAAGTCAACTTAACTTAGGCAATGGGGGTTTTTCATCTAACACTAACATTTCATGCTTTCCTTAAGAGTCATCTTAAGAAAACTAAATTATTTCTGTTTTAGTCAGCTTTTTTGAAGCTGCAACTAAAAGTTTATTTGATGGTTCATGATTTCAGAGGTCTCAGTTCATGGGCAGCTGGCTCATTCTTCAGGGATCCAGGTGTGGCAGAGGGAGATGGATCACATGATGATCAGAAGGCAGAGACAAACTCCACTTGCCAGATACTAGACACACACACACACACACACACACACACACACACATACCCGAAAGGCACGCCCACCATGACCCACCTCCTCCAGCTACTCCCTTCCTACATTCAGTTACCACTCAGTTAATCCCTCTCAGGGGATTCATTCACTGATTGGGTTCACCCACATGGAACTGCCCACCAAAGCTGCAACCAAAAGTGGAGATGTACATAGAAGATGTGACAGCACCGACAGCACCCAAATCAGCCCAGCCCCCATACCACACAGATCCAATTATGGCCAATGTAAATCCACCATATGGAAAGCTTGAGGGAGAGGCCAGTTGTAATTTCTAGAAAACACAGTACAGGAGGTTCAGACATTCAGTGGAACTTGCTGGTCCCATTGCTGTTTGTGCTCATGATCACAATTTTTTGTTTCTCTCTTCCACATTTCTAGAACTTTCGATTTCTTGGCCATTACTTCAGTTGTACTCTAAGCTGTTTTCTTGGAACAGATGTCCACACCTTCACTACTGAGGCCTCACAGACTTTATTACAGAGAAACATTGAGTTACTTCTCTGAATTCTCTACCCATTATGCAGAGGCTAGTAATCCTGCCCTTCAGTGTCACAGGGATGACCACTATTATAATGCCTTTCCTTGCTGCTGTGACACCACTGTGGAAATCCCAAAGTGACAAAGGGGCAGCCACTGTCAGATTTTGTGGAACCTTTCCTGTATTGCCATGTGCCCCCGTCTACCTACTCTTCAGGATTAAAGATGTCTAATACAGCAAATCCTAAAGGTGCCTAGACCTAAAGCATAAATTCTGCAAATGAGTTCATGGAAATGATGTTGAAAGAGGCTGGTAATTGCTTGGCTTATGGACCTGTTTCCCACTTTTTGGAAACAGAACCTATGGATTTAATGCCAGTTTCTGTAAGCTTACAAAAAGGGTGAGATAGTAAATATTTTTGGTTTTACAAATGATCATGGTCTTTCTTTCAATGACTTTGCTGTCAAAGGGCAAAAACAGCCATAACCAATACAAAAATATAACTCCATGAGGACCTATATCTTAATGCAGTGGTCCCCAAAGACATCAGGAATAATGACTCAGTTATTGCATGTCATCATTTTGCCACCAATTTGCTGACTGGTATGGTCTCCTGGAAGGGCAGGACCATACTAAAATATTAATTGCCCTCAGTCAGTCAAGCTTGGTGCCAGCCCAGGCTCTTGTGGGATCCATTGACAGCCTCCATCCCTGCCCCCTTGACAGCTCTTTTCTAAAGCCTACTGGAATCAGAAAAGACATCTCAAAAATCAGTATTACTACTTGTCAAAAGGATATAAGTGCAAGGAATTTTAATAAATTTCAAATCTTAGGTGCATGAAGATGACTTCAAAAACAGAGAAAGTGTTATATTTATTACCTCTTTAACACCTTTCCACATTACCCACATTTTCTTCCCTTCTTCCCTCCCTCCCCAACACACTGAGGAACATTTCATAGCAGCAGTCTTCTTGAAGTCTTGATTGGCATCCAAAGAAGAGTAACTGGAAAATAAATATCAACTGACATTTCACTTATTCCTGCATAATAGGTCAGTTCCCCTCCTTTATAGATTATTTCTGACATGCAAGGAAATAAGAACAAATTACACAAGTATACATATGTGTTCTTATAGAAATTTCTATTAACTAACATTTTACTTTTTAACCTAAGAAAAATAATATCACACTTTTTAAATGTTCCTCAATTTAGAAGTTTGATAAGATGGTAATTTTTATTTTGTGTTTGTTGTCTCAATAAAAAGTATATAAAAAGGAAATTACAATGCAAAGAATAAATAAAATATGGTACAATTAAATGTCTAATAAATCCCAAAGAAGATATTGTTAATTTGAGCTATTTTTTAACCTGGCAGATATATGTTGTGTATAAATATGCATATACATTTCTCTCTGTGTGATGATATATATGTAGGTAACTGTAAGCACAGATACAGAAAAATTTTACCAAAAGTAGAAAAAATTATTTGACATTGAAATTTCCATAAAAACTTGGTAAAACAGATATTATTCAATGAATTAATCAAATGTCATATAAAGCAATATTCTTTAAAGTGTAAAGATAGACATCTAAAGTCAGCTCCCTTGACTGACATTGCAGCAACATGGAAAAGCACTCACTGATGGGTCAATTATATTCCTAGAGAACCAAAGTAACAGGCATCTACATTGGTGAGTCCCTAGATCTTTTCATTCCTGTATTTCCTTCTGCAAGAGGGATCTAGACACAATGTGAGACCCAAAATTTGATCCCAGAACAATAAATGAACATTAGTAAAAAAAAAAAAAAGCAGGGGGTAATTTGTAACAATTGTGTAATTTGAACACAAAGATGTCCCAATGTTAATTTCTGACCTTTGACTGGTGGAGCTTGAAATATAAAAAGTTAAAATTAAATGAATTTTGGCGAAGAGCACATGGGAGATTTGTACACTCTCTTTGCAGCTTTTCTGTAAATATGAGCTATTTAAATATTTAAAAGCTTTTTAAAAATGGAAGAAGGAATTAAGCATGTAGTTTTCCACAAAAAATACAAACCCGAGCTGCAGTGATGTTCTGATAATAGCAACGGAGAGGAATATACATAAATCATTTCAAAAACAACCCATAGAGAGAGGAGGAGGAATCAGTGATTAGGAAGGTGCATGCAGGACTCTCCTGTCAGGTCACATTCTACTTCTTGGCCTGGACTGGTGGCTGCACATGTGTCATCATTTTATGGTAACTCACTGAATGGTATTTTTTTGTTGTTATTACATTGCCCTTCAATAAAAGAGAAGTTTTAAACATAGTCATAGTACTGGTAAATAGTTCTCTAATACAGGTAAAGAATGAAATGAGTATACAGAAATAAATTAAATGTACAAGCATTGAATGGTATCTTGTGTAGGCAAAGATATCCCAAGTTATTAAACCACAAGCATAACATTTTCAGAGCTGAGAGAGCATTAGAAATGGCCAAATTCAGCCCTGACAAGTTCTTCATGGAGGCACCTCTGCAGGTGCTCCTATAGTGGGAAGGGCAGGACCTGACATCTGTGTCTTAGCAAAGCTCTCAGGAGATTCTGATGCAGCCAGATTATATACCACTGAGACATGGAAGGAGGCAAAGTGAAATTTCAGAGACAGAATGTCCCAGAAATGGCACAAGAGCCATAACCCCCAACCCTGGCCCTCAACTCCACCTGCAGCCCAAGACCCCAGCTAAGACTCCTGAACTCTTACAATTCCATTAGCGAATATCTGTAAGTTCCACCAATCTAAATTATCTTACTTAATACATGATTTTTTATCATCATGTATCTGTTTCACCCTAGAAATAGTATTATGTTTCCAAAGTAATTTAGTTTTATACTTCTAATACAATGTTTACACAAGTTATTTATTTAATGGGATCATATTTAATGGTAGAGTCATAGAATATCAAAACCGGAGGGCTGCTAGCCTGTCTACTCATTTTGTACATGAGGAACCTAATGCCAGAGATAAGAGAAATGTCATGAGTTTCTAGATATAAATTCTCCTTTTTCTTTTTTTTGTAGTTGTAGATGGACACAATACCTTTATTTATTGATTTATTTTTAAAGAGAGAGAGAGAGAGAGAGAGAGAGAGAGAGAGTTTTTTAATATTTATTTTTTAGTTTTTGGCAGACACAACATCTTTGTTTGTATGTGGTGCTGAGGATCGAACCCGGGCCGCATGCATGCCAGGTGAGCGCGCTACCACTTGAGCCACATCCCCAGCCCTAAATTATCCTTTTTCAGGTCAATAAATTAGCCTGGATTTCTTCCCAACATTTATTGTCTGAGGGAGATAAAGTAATATGCACAAAGAAATATCATCAGATTTTGGCTTTGGTTTTGGGATATATAATTCAGTTTGTTGTTGTTTTGTGATCTTTTCTATTGCAGATGATTGTTGCTGATCAGCAGTGTGATGGAACTGAATAGAAGACAATAAAAAATCATTAACTACTGACAGCCTATCCAGGCAGGTACTTTTTAAATGTGAAATTAATTCATAGTAAATGGAGCTAAAATATAAGAATTTCTTTTAAGGTATAACATTCTTAGGTAGGCAATTATGAGAAAGATAATCATCAGAATGGACAGAGCTACATGATTCATCCACAAGCCCCAAGGTGAGATATCCATGTCCTGCATTAACAAGAATTCTTCACCAGAACATCTGAAATGAAACAGAAAATATAACTTCATTCCTGGCATCTGTAAAATTTTGGTCAATTTATTTGCTTTTCTTTAAAGAAACCTATGGATTAACAATATCTTCAAAATTATCCCTTCACATACAATAGCTATCAGTCATTGTTACTTGATGCTAAGCTAAGTAACTTGCATATAATTTTTACTTATCCCTAAAATGTTCCAAAGGGGTGTAGATATCATATTCATTTAATAGGAGGGGAAGAAGGCTTAATTCACTTAGCCAAGTTTACAATAATATTAAAAAACAAATTTAGAGTGTAAGTAGAAACCAGATTCATTTGTTTCCAAGTATATAATGCTACCCTATTCAAAAACCAGAAATAGGCCAGGTGTGATGGCACAAATCTGTAATCCCAGCAGCTCCGGAGCTTAGTAAGGAGGATTGGGAGTTCAAAGCCAGCCTCAGCAACTTAGTAAGGCCCTAAGCAACTAAGTGATTCCCTGTCTCTAAATAAAGTATAAAAAGAGCTGTGCCTGTGGCTCAGTGGTTAGTTGCCTCTGGGTTCAATCCATGGTGACAAAAAAAAAAAAAAAAAAAGCACAAATAATTATCAACTGATCTTTCACTGACTCCTGATGGGGACAAAGTGCTCACCCATGAGATAGCCATCCTGAAAAAAAATTGGCTAAAAATTCTAAAACCAAAATGGAGCAAGGGCTTGTAGGCAGAGTCAAGTCTGTCGGTTGTCAGTCTAACACTGTGATGAGCATCACAGATACTCAGCTACAGGATGTTACCTGCAGACACAGAAAAAAGACTCAGACCTTAAGAACCAGCTGAAGCAGGCCAGGATGGAGCATTCCTGCACATAGAAAAGTACCTGATTCTAAAACACATGATGCAGCCACAGTTGTTGCCTGCTGCCATTTTTGTGCATGTTGGCATTTAGCAGTTCCTGAAATAGCCATGCCCTCTTTCTGCCTAGAGGAGAGATTCCTCCTTCCTCTTATGAGGATAGCCCTTTGTGAACAGTTAAGCTGTGGTGGCTCCTGCTTATCTGTTCCCCTGTTTCCAACCACTGCATCCTGCCCAGCAGCCTGATGGTGACTCTGTGTTACAAAGACACCACACCCAGATCAAACCAAGGTGAAGGGGGCCCAGTAGAGAAAACTCTATTCATAGAGGTTTCACCTGTCAGTAATTCAAAATAGGAACTTGTCTGATTATTACAAATTATTCTACGTTATTTGAACATTCAAAAGGGATTCAGGACATCAGCATTCTCTTTTCTCTCATTAATAGGCACCTGGCCTATTAGCAGCAATAATAGAAAAGTAAAATATTAAAATATAAAACAAGGTCTTTAAATTTTTAAACCCCTGCATTTCTGTTTTAAGGACATGATGCAGAAATGATATTTACTTCTCAATTGGCTGAAATATGTGTTTCTTTCATTGAAAAACACAGCCACTGTGAGAGAATATTCCATTTCAGAACACATACACACACAAATACACACACACACACACACACACACACACACTCACACATGCACTACATGGCCTTGGATTTTATGTGTCTTCCAATGGCCTGAGCAAAAGGAAGGGCCAAAATCTTGGGGAACAATGTTCACTTCATGTATACTATGGCTGCCCTGAAACTTCTTACTAACATAAGCTCAGCTGACATGTAGCACAGAACCCTTACACTGAGAAATTAAAACCTTTGCTAAACTGTCAGAACAACCCATTTTCAACTTAAATGGTCTGAAAATTGAGAACTCAAAATTACTCAAAACTCAACGGTAAATTAAAAAGTCAACATGATCATTTGAAAGGGCCCAAACATTTCTCCACAATAAGTACAATTTTCACTGTAGCAGAATATAGCATGTTCATATTGATTAGTGCACAATGACTCAATTTATGAGGGAGAAAATATAGGCTCAGAATGTTTGTTGACCTTGAAAGTTTTCATACCAGCTATAAGCCCAGGGAACTTGCTGTATCTCATTAGAGTATTATGTAAACCCCTGATGACACTGGACACAAACTCACATTACATAGTCAGGACACTTATTGCTGGTTGTTGTATTGAGTTCTGGACAGAAGTTTCCTCCCAAAAACTCATTATGCTGCAAAGCCTATGTGACACAAAGAATAAGATATGATGATTTTAAATTTCAAAAACTTCCTAAAGAATTATCACAATGAAATCCTCAAGCTTAATCTTTACTAGTATTTTTTATTTCTTCTTTTTAGTTATATATGACAGTAGAATGTATTTTGATATATTATAAATACATGGAGTATGACTTATTCTAATTAGCATCCTATTCTTGTGATTGTACATGATGCAGAGTTACACTGGTCATGTACTCAAATACAAGGCTAGAGAAGTTATGTCCAATTAATTCTATTGTCCTTCCTATCCCCTCTCCCTCTCTTCTCTTAGCTTCCCTTTGTCTAATCCAACGGACTACTATTCTTCCCCTCCCCACTCTCCCTTGTGGGTTAGCATCCACATATCAGACAGAACATTCAGCTTTTGGTTTGGGGGGATTGGCTTATTGAGCTAAACATGATATTTAAAAGACAAACCAAGCTTCATATTCACAGTCTGTCATGGCAAAGTGATTAAAGTTATGAATCAAGAGGTCCAGAGTTGGGATGATGTTTTCAATTAACCAAGAAGAAAGACCTCTTGTTAGATGACCCCATAGCCTCTTCCATCTTCTCTCCCTGTGACCTCTACAGTTTTATAAGTAAAATGATACATTGTTGGTCATTGAAAACTGAAGACTTATTTTAATGACACTTCTTCTTTTCAATAAAAGCATTTACAATGAATGATAGGTGGTAGAATCTTGGTTACACTGTATTAAGACACTGTTTTCTTTGGAGTTGGTTAGCTTGCTAGAGCCAATAGGGCTGAGTGTTATATAACCTTTGTTCCTCTTATAATTTCCCTTTGAACATGATCTACTATTCTAGTCTCCCATCTTCTTATTTCCTTATTAAATGCAAACAATGTTTCACATCATTATTTCTACTTTACTATGAGATTTATTCTCCCCACCCTTCCTCACCCTCAAACAACAGGCTGATAGAAGGAAACCACAGATGATGTCCTGACCTTGTGCTAATGAAGGCTATTAGAAAATCCTCATTCACTGCTCCTGAAAGGACATTCCTGGGTGGGAGGTGTCCACAGGTCATAGCAGGGAAGGCTGGGTTTTATTTTCACTGTTCCCATCTTGGAGAAACACTCACAGGTGTAGTAAGGACAGCTTACCATAAAGCCATAATATGGAATGCTGAAGTACTGAAGCCAGGGGAACTGAGATCTTCTGGTTCCAAAATACAAAGACACACCTGAAAGAATCTGCACAGAACAAAAGTATGAATTAGAAGAGTCCAGAGATTTCAGGAGATGCCTTTTGATATCTCTACAAACTTCTCCACATTACTGCTGGGAAGAGCTCTTGAAATCCTTTGCACTTATTCTAAACATTAATCTTCCTTTACATGTGTACACCTCTGCCTGGCAAAGGATGTTCATGGTTTTAAGTTAATAAAAATATATAATCATCTATATTATATATTCCATTTATTTGAAATATCCATATTGTCAATACTTTGTCCTTAACTTCCTCTGCACCAATACACAATGGAAGATTAAGAAATACACTTTTCTCTTGGTATGTAAGAGAGATCAACTCCAGGACACATGCATACAGATACCTAAATCTGCAGATACTCAAGGCCCTTTATTTCACAATAGCATAGTATTTGTGTGTAATCCCAAGTAAATTCTTCATATTTAAATGTATATATATATATATATATATATATATATATATATATATATATATCCTTTGATTTTAAATTTGTTCCATATTTCTTATAATACCTAGTTGCATAGAAATACTATGTATGTATTTTATACCATAGATATATAACTTATACATACTAAATAGTTTAGAGAATAATGAATAAAAAACAAAAATTGTGCAGACACAGTACTTGTTTTGTATGTTTTGTTTGTAGTCAATTGCATCTTATAATCCATAAAGTATGTATTTGAAGGGCTGACTGCACTCACTATTCTAATTATATCTCTACCATGTGTTACCCCTAAAAATCTTAGAAATCTAGAAACATATACAGAACATTCCTGAGCAACACATATCCCTCTTTACTTCCATTCATCAATAAGTGTTGTTATTTACAAAGTTTGCATGTTGTATCCATGATGTTAATAATAATTTGGGCCTCATAATTGCAGGTTTCAGGTTACCCAAAGCCTAGAGCTGAGAAACAGCAGAATGCAGTGTAGTACAGCAGAATACATAGTGAATCTCTTCATTTAAAGCTATAAAAAAGCAGCATTGTAATGCTGACTCAGGAAGGAATGCTGGAGATGAACTAGAGGGACTGCTAAGGAATCCACATAATATTTGTCCTAATTTGTACAGGGTATGTTGGGCTATGCATAGCAATGATAATGTTGGTGTACCTGTGTATATCAGAATTGATTTAACAAGTGCCTGATGCATAACATGGCAATCCTGAGTGAAATGCAATTTCATGACTAGCTTTTAAAATTCTACATGGAAACCTTTAAGTAAAAAAATCAATCAAGTATCAAATAAAACAAAACATCTTATTTTATTGAAGTACATTTTTGTTACAGTAGATGATATAAAAACAAGACATCACTTTTTTAATGATATTCATATTCATATTCATCTCCAAATTCAGAAACAGAAGAACTCAACTTTGGCAATAGTATGTGTTCAGCTATGTTGGAATGGTTAAACCCAAATGAACCCCAATATTATGGATAACTATAACTCAATAATAAACGATTCTTAATAAGAATATGTGCTCCATAAATGTCATTGAAAGACATCTTTTCCTTCTGTAGGTTGAGCATGTCTGCATCACTGACATAATAGTGGAGGGAATGTGATAATTTGTTCAGTTTATCTGTTGATTCATCTAAGTGAGGGCAAGATTTAGGAGCATGATAGATTAAGCAACTTTTTTTAAAGCATAAAACAGAAATATATTAATGTAAGAGATTCTCAGTAACCCACACAACAGGTGACCTAATACTATGGACTTTAGAATTTTCCAATAAATTTTAAAGCATTTTCAAAATGCAAGAGGCATCTGGCTAGACCCCCCTAATACACTTCTCAGGGAGCTTGACTTTCACCTTGGGGAGTAGTGAATCCAACCAAACCACCTCTGCTGCTTACACAGCTGGCAGTTCTCTAATACCAGCATGAAAGGCAGGCAGAGAGCTATGTTTTTTGTGAGGGAATCAGCCAATTTTTCTGGGTTTTGAAGTCCCAACCTATGAAGGTTTTATATGTCACCAAGAAGTCCCTTTTAAAAGCTCATTATTGCAAATTAAAACCACCCTAAGATACCATCTCACTCCAGTAAGATTGGCAGCCATTATGAAGTCAAACAACAAGTGCTGGCGAGGATGTGGGGAAAAGGGTACTCTTGTACATTGCTGGTGGAACTGCAAATTGGTGCGGCCAATATGGAAAGCAGTATGGAGATTCCCGGGAAAGCTAGGAATGGAACAACCATTTGACCCAGCTATTGCCCTTCTCGGACTATTCCCTGAAGACCTTAAAAGAGCGTACTACAGGGATACTGCCACATCGATGTTGATGTTCATAGCCGCACAGTTCACAATAGCTAGACTGTGGAACCAACCCAGATGCCCCTCAATAGATGAATGGATAAAAAAAATGTGGCATTTATACACAATGGAGTACTATGCAGCACTAAGAAATGACAAAATCATGGAATTTGCAGGGAAATGGATGGCATTAGAGCAGATTATGCTAAGTGAAGCTAGCCAATCCCTAAAAAACAAATGCCAAATGTCTTCTTTGATATAATGAGAGCAACTAAGAACAGAGCAGGGAGGAAGAGCAGGAGGAAAAGATTAACATAAAACAGAGTCATGAGGTTGGAGGGAAAGGGAGAGAAAAGGGAAATTGCATGGAAATGGAAGGAGACCCTCATTGTTATACAAAATTACATATAAGAGGTTGTGAGGGGAATGGGAAAAAAATAAGGAGAGAAATGAATTACAGTAGATGGGGTAGAGAGAGAAGATGGGAGGGGAGGGGAGGGGGGATAGTAGAGAATAGGAAAAGTAGCAGAATACAACAGTTACTATTATGGCATTATGTAAAAATGTGGATGTGTAACCGATGTGATTCTGCAATCTTTGTAATGTTTTGAATAACCAATAAAAAAAAATAAATAAAAGCTCATTAGTAAGTACATGGGGCCAAAGTTAAGTAACTACATTAGAAGCTAGCAAAAAAGACTGGATAAGAGGAAGAAGAAAAGTTGCACATTCTCTAATGTAAACTGTATTTCAATATATAACCTCCTTGAATCTTCAGAGACCCACCCACAATCCTCAAAGCTGGTTTTACATGACAGAAGGTGAAGGGACAAACAAGGGGAAAAATTCTGTCCCAGAGAAGCACAGTTCACACTCACCAGCATAAAAGTAAAATAGGTGTCCACAACATTTCCTTGTATAGAGACTTTGCTATAGCCTGCTGCTAGAGCCAGGGTCATGGAAATGGATGAAAAACCAAAGACAAGGAGGGTAAAGGTCATGACAAAGAAAGTCTCCGTCCGTGGCTTTGATCCTTAAAGAAAAGAAGGGATGAGTCCAGCTGGTGTAGCTCCCTGTGTACTTGTAAATATTTATTGTGCAAATATCAGTATAATATTAAGCAACAGTAAGAGAACAAAAATAATCATCCTCTGTCCTAACACCCTGGGTCACCAATTTCATTATTTCCCTCCATATAACTGAGAGGGGGTATCACTAAGTCCTCATAGACAAATTGCCACATGGCTCTGTGATTGCGAATAGGGCTGTTAAGTTCTTAAAGTAGTTTATAATTATCATGAGCTAATGCTTTGTGTCATATGATCTGAAGATTGGGAACAACTGCAAAAACACTGATAAGAGTTCAGGGCTCCAGATTCCATGAATAATTCTTATCACATACATATATTTCGAAAATGGAAAATTTAAGCTCTATCAATGATTCAAACTCTATAGTGGGTTGTTAAAGAAACTTTTGTTGTGTGTGAATGTACGTGTTTATGTGTGTGTTTGTATGTGTGTATCAGTGAAAATTATGGAAACGATAACTCAGTGAGTCTGGGGTAAACCCAGAGTATAATTCACAAATGATATTGTCCACTTCATCAAACAAGTAATTTCATTAAATCAATAAACCCCAAAGTCATCATCTTTATCTAATTAGAAAAGTAAACAGGAAGAGAATATATGAGTATAATGATTTCTTATCTCTCTATATATGTCTCTACAGATATTAGAGGTAACACTTCCTATTGATATTTTATCTCTATATTGAAATATATACAGAGAGAGAGAGAAAAAATGTAGAAAAAGGCAATAAATATCCTGGCTCCTAACACAGTTTCAAATAATTTTATAAATTTGGACCATATTTGTGTAAAACACACAGCATATGTATAGTTTTATAAGTGGGGATAGGTAAATTACCATTTTATAAGAAGTTTTAATAGTTCAGTTGGGAAAAGTCTAGAAAAGAATGTCCACATTAACCAGCTATTTATAGAGTACCCAATAGACACATGCTTTCTCTCTTATAGATTGCTTTGCCATTTGGGGAACAAAATACATGTTTGCAAACAGAAGTTAACTTCTCCACATATCCAAAAGTAAAGACACATTCTCTTTGTCTTGTTACTTACCGGCCATGAAGTATAGTGTATAAATAAATATAAAACTTGTCAATATCATCTCGAGTAGTAAATCAAGCAAAAGACTTCCAAAGAAATAAGATGACACTCTGTAATACCCACTGATGGACTCGTGTCTATAGAATAAAAACATACACCACACAGGCCAGTTTAGTTTAAAAAGGCACAGCCCCAGATAAGATGCTGTTCAGATTCCTGCTGCCACCAGGTCTAACCCTGCAGCTGCCCACAAGCTCTGTGCTCATCCCCCAATGTCTTTCCCCATCTTAGGTGCATCCTCTCTGGGACATCAGCCCCATATTATAAACCTCTCTCATGGAAGCACCCTTTCTGCTTCCATCCCCTCTGGCCCCCCATCACGCCTCCAGAAACACAGTCTGCATTTCCTCACTCTCCTCTGAGCCTCTGCTTTTCCTCTGAGGCTAGCTGACTGGAAAGAGCTAATCTCAGTGGTAAAAGAGGCTTGGTAAAAGAGGCTTTTCTGACTTGGCTTGGCCCTCTGGTGCAAGCCTGTAATCCCAAAGGCCCTCGAGGCTGAGACAGGAGGATTGCAAGTTTAAAGCCACCCTCAGCAAAAGAGAGGTGCTAAGCAACTCAGTGAGACTCTGTCTCTAAATAAAACACAAAATAGGCATGGGGATGTGGCTCAATGGTCAAAAGCCTCTCAATGCAATCCCCAGTACCCCTCCCCTCCAAAAAAGAAGCTTT
The DNA here is from genome assembly GCF_048772815.1 of Callospermophilus lateralis. Classification (NCBI taxonomy): domain Eukaryota; kingdom Metazoa; phylum Chordata; class Mammalia; order Rodentia; family Sciuridae; genus Callospermophilus; species Callospermophilus lateralis. Next base: position 68,705,352 of record NC_135312.1, read on the forward strand.
TCTTCTTCCCATCAGTGAATATGAAGGTGAACTTGTTTTACTCATGACAAAGAGAATCTCCATCCATAGCTTCGATCCTTAAAGAAAAGAAGGGATGAGTACAGCTGGTGTAGCTCCCTGTGTACTTGTGAATATTAATTGTGCCAATATCAGTATAATATTAAGCAAACAGTAAGAGAACAAAAAAATCATCCTCTATCCAACATAGATGAAGATCCCAAAACCTCTTTTCAAATCTATTCTGATGTTGAAGCAAGAAAATGATCATGCCTTTCAACAAGATACCCTTGTCAGATACCAAACCTTAATCTTTGCTATTCCTAATGCCTCTCTTTCCAAATTGCAAACTCTTTCACCACTACCTTCATTCCTTCCCTCTGTGGTGATCCCACTCCTGGGCATGTAGGCATGGGCAAATCTCCTCCATCTTTGAAAACTACAATGAACAAAACCATCCTGCTTTTTCCTGTAAGCCTGCCCTCTGGCTCTCTCCATTCTTTGATCCACTCAGGGCTGCGCTTGGCCACATACTTTGTAAACTCCATATCCCATCTCCAATTTGTTACTTAACACTTAAATATCTACCAAAGCTCCTGAATTTTTCTTGAGAGGGGCTTTATGACCTATTACTTTCTCAAAACCAAAGACAATTCTCAACCCTTTTATTCCTCACTTTCTCTGCAAAATGGGGACTTGCTGACCACACCCAAACCTTGATATTTTTTTCCCTTAGTAGAAGACCTCATGTGCTCTTGGTTACCACTCCATTGAAGACTGCTTTTCTCAAATAATGTTGGTAAACTATATATACTTTAAAAGCTTTTGTTGTACAAGATAAATAGACACAATTTAAATATGACAATTTTAAACATAAGATATGGGAAAGAAATGAGAAGAAAATAAATTTTCCAGTTATCCCCATTATGAAATCCTTGGCCCAATTCTGGATGTGAGCAGTTTGCCCACCAGGCTGCAATGCCCCTTCCCTAAACAGAGTCCAACTCACACAAACCGCTTCTTCTGGATCGTGAAGAGATCCACTGCCAATGTTCTTCTGCGACACAGGTAGACCATCAGAAAGAAGAGCATCAGTGCTCTGTCAAGAGAAAATGGGAATAAAAGCAGCTCAGTCAAATCAGAGCTCTTAGGGTGGTTTCGTCCCTCAGAACTCCTTCCAGAATTAATGTAAAATCAAAGACATTTTTTAAAAAAGTGGAACTTTTCCATTTAAACAGACAGGAAAGCATCAGCCCATCAGGGCTCTCCCTGAGTGTCCTCAGTGGTGCCCTGGTTACTCCACAGTATAGTACATATTGAAATTTCTGTGTCGACTGCTGTGCACTGACTTGTATTCACTAAAATTCATATGATAAAGAAATAACCTCCAATGCAATAGTACCGAGAGGTACATTTTTAAATTTTATTTATTTATTTATTTTGTAAGGAAATGACAGTGGAATGCATTACAATTCATATTACACATATAGACCACAATTTTCATACCTCTGGTTGTATATAAAGTATGTTCACACCAACCCGTATCTTCATACATGTACTTTGGATAATGATGTCCATCACATTCACCATCATTTCTAACCCTATGTCCCCTCCCTTCTCCTCCCACCCCTCTGCCCTATCTAGAGTTCATCTATTCCTCCCATTCTCCCATCCCTACCCCACTATGAGTCAGTTACCTTATGTCAAAGAAAACATTTGGCACTTGTTTTTTTTTTGAGATTGGTAACTTAAGTAATGAGGTTTAGGCAAGGTCATGAGAGTGGAATCCCCATGATGGGACCAGTGCTCTAGTAAGAGCAAGAAACCCCAGAAACTCTATGCCATGAGAGATCAGGATGAAGGTGCCATCTATAGGCAGAGCGGGACCCTCCCAGGAGCCTACTGCTGGAAGGGAGCTCTGAACCCAAACTCCCAGACTCTACAACTGAAACAAAACAAAGCTTTGTCCTGTAAGTTCCCAAGTCTGGTGCATTGCTATGACAGCCTGTGCTAACACTTAGGTTATAAAATACTTTCACCTTGAATTTAACTCACAAAAATCCCAAATATCATTCCTAATGTACGAAGAGAAACTTTAAATTAAATAGAGCTCCAAAGGGTTAAGGTATTCAATTCAATTTGGTTTTGAAGTGAAGTAACAAAAGAGTAAAGGCATGTGGAAAGAAAATGCCAGAACTACACAACACCACCAGAAAGCCTGGACACCATCCTTGATTTGGAACAACCACCTTCCTATGGGGTTTCCAAAGTGATAAAAAAATCAAACTGATGTTTATTCATAATAAAAATCAATTTGATCACCTGTGTGAAGACTGTTAATATGTATATCAGTAAAATAATTGAGGGTTAGCAAGGAAAGTGTTCGGCTAGTTTATATTTCAAGTGAAATAAGGATTTCATGGGAGTTTGCCAACATGCTTAAAACATGGGCTTCCCTGCCTAATCAGACACCTAAACTGATATTACTATAAACATGTAAAGAGAGGATATATGTACATCATTTAAATTACTTAAAAACAAGAGAAAGTTTTTCAAATGTAAACACAAGTGAACAATTCCAACTGCCTTAAAGAGTTTATAGGGGGATCCAACATGGCGGCCGGCGAGGAAGCTGCACTTTCAATATCTCCACATTAACGGGATCAGAAACACCAATTAAAACAGCTACATTCTACCTACTGAGGATCTTCTAGCAAAATTCAGTTGAAAGGAGACCTGCCGAGAATTAGTAAGTTTATTAGACGTGACAGTTTGCCCCAGACAAGTGAAACTTGACCGGCAGCGCGGGCTCAGAGTCCAATCCCGCGGCCACCCGCCGCTTCTGCAAGCGGCAGGCGGCCCAGAGCAGCGCGGCAGAAGGGTCCCCGCCCAGCCAGCAGACAGCTCCCGCCATCCCGGCTACCCTGGCGGCCCTGCTTTCGCTCGGCGAACAACCACCCCACCCGGCTGGTTCTTAGCCACGCGGCTGCAGTCACCCGGCTTTACAAGCGGCCCCCGGCGGCCCTGCTCGGCGAGAAGGGTCCCCGCCCGGCCGGCAGACAGCTCCCGCCATTCCACTCTTGTTCTGCAAACAGCCACCCCGCCCGCTTGGTTCTTAGCCATGCTGCTGCAGCCACCCGGCTTTACAAGCACCCCGGCGGCCCTGCTCGGCGAGAAGGGTCCCCGCCCTGCTGGCAGACAGCTCCCGCCATTCCGCTCCTGTTCTGCAAACAGCCACCCCGCCCGCCTGGTTCTTAGCCATGAGGCTGCAGCCGCCCGGCTTTACAAGCGCCCCCGGCGGCCCTGCTCGTCGAGAAGGGTCCCTGCCCGGCCGACAGACAGCTTCCGCCATCCCGGCTACCCTGGCGGTCCCGCTCTTGCCCTGCAAACAGCCACCCCGCCCGCCTGGGTCTTAGCCACGCGGCTGCAGCCACCCGGCTTTACAAGCGCCCCCGGCGTCCCTGCTCGGCGAGAAGGGTCCACGCCAGGCCGGCAGACAGCTCCAGCCATCCCGCTCTTGCTCTGCAAACAGCCACCCCGCCCGCCTGGTTCTTAGCCACGAGGCTGCAGCCGCCCGGCTTTACAAGCACCCCCGGCGGCCCTGCTCGTCGAGAAGGGTCCCTGCCTGGCCGACAGACAGTTTCCACCATCCCGGCTACCTTGGCGGCCCCGCTCTCGCCCTGCAAACAGCCACCCCGCCCGCCTGGGTCTTAGCCACGTGGCTGCAGCCACCTGGCTTTGCAAGCGCCCCCGGCGGCCCTGCTCCGCGAGAAGGGTCCCCGCCCTGCCGGCAGACAGCTCCCGCCATTCCGCTCTTGCTCTGCAAACAGCCACCCCGCCCGCCTGGTTCTTAGCCACGAGGCTGCAGCCGCCCGGCTTTACAAGTGCCCCCGGCGGCCCTGCTCAGTGAGAAGGGTCCCTGCCCGGCCAACAGACAGTTTCCGCCATCCCGGCTACCCTGGCGGTCCCGCTCTTGCCCTGCAAACTGCCACCCCACCCGCCTGGGTCTTAGCCACGCGGCTGCAGCCACCTGGCTTTACAAGCGCCCCCGGCGGCCCTGCTCTGCGAGAAGGGTCCCCGCCCTGCCGGCAGACAGCTCCAGCCATTCCACTCTTGCTCTGCAAACAGCCACCCCGCCCGCCTGGTTCTTAGCCACGAGGCTGCAGCCGCCCGGCTTTACAAGCGCCCCCAGCGGCCCTGCTCGTCGAGCAGGGTCCCTGCCCGGCCGGCAGACAGCTCCCACCATCCCGGCACTCCTGGCGGCCCGCCCGCTCTGCGAAGGGTCACCCCGCCCGGCTCTTAGCCACGCGGGCACCATCTGCCTGGCTCTGTGGGCGCCCCCGGCGGCCCAGCGCAGCCAGAAGGGTCCCCGCCTGGCCCGACAGAAGGCACGTGCCCTTCCGGCTCTGCTAACGGCCCTGCCCACCCGGGAAAGGGCTCCCCACCTTGAGAGGATGGGAAGGAAATCTAACCAAGCCTCTATGAATTAGCGAACTGGGATCTAAAACCAGAGATTGTGTCAGACCAGAGACAAGCCAGTTCCACCTCTCCCTTCGGTCACTCCTGCAAGGAGCCAGGGGCCCGCCATAGCAGAGAGGGGAAGTCACCAAAGATCGGCCAAAGAGATTCCTTCCCAGCGGATTCTAAATTAGCAGGAGCGGCGAGGGAGCCGGCCGGAGCTGGCGGGAACCGCGGCAGCGGCACGGGAACCGGCGGGAGCTGAGGCGGCGCTGACGCAGGAGCCGGCGGGAGCCGCGCGGCGCGGGTCTCCCAGCTACAGCTCCCACCAGTGCTGACAACTGAGGTCTCTTGCACCAGATAAGGGGGCGTGGCTACCAGAAGGTAAGCAAATTTGCTGGGGGTTCTCAGCCCCAAGCTCTACAAACTTAGGGCCTGAGGGAGGCAAACAAGGAGAGTGTGCCCAGGCACTAATGAAACAGCTGCTCCACGCGTATGCAAGGTAGGCGGAACCGTGACCACTGACAAAACAGGCCCAGTGGCCCGCCAGATACATCGCCCCGGTCGGGGGAGGGGCAGAGCCGCCACCAGCGCCTTTTAGGTAGACAGATCTGCAACCGACAGACAGAACAGGCCTAGTGGCCAGCGGAGGGGCAAAGCCGCTGCTCACGCCTGCAAGGTAGGCGGACCTGTGACCACCGAAAGAACAGGCCCATCGAAAGTACAGGTACAGCGGCCTCCTGGCGTGGAAGGCACATTGCCTCAATTGGAGGAGGGGCAGAGCCACCGCCAAAGCCTGTGAGGGAGACTTTGCAGCTATACAAGAGCAATATAAATATATAGGGGGGAAAATCAATAACACAACAGTTTCACCAAGCAGAAAGAAACGCGATCAGTATGAAAAGACAAGGAAAGAAAGGACCACAAGCAATGCAGGTCAACTCAACTTTAGAAGAGGTAATATCTGCAGCAGATGGAATGTCAGATAAAGAATTCAGGATATACATGCTTCAGATGATCTGGAGTCTCAAAGAAGACATTAGACAGCAAAATCAGACAATGAAAGACCACTTCGACCACTTCGACAATAAATTACATAAACAAATCCAAGAAGCAAAAGATCAATTATACAGGGAGATAGAGGTTATAAAAAACAAACAAACAGAAATCCTGGAAATGCAGGAAAAAATAAACCAACTTAAAAACTCAATTGAGAATACTACCAGCAGAGTAGAACACTTAGAAGATAGAACATCAGACAATGAAGACAAAGTATTTCAACTGGAGAAGAACATAGACAGCTCAGCAAAGCTGTTAAGAAACCATGAGCAGAACATTCAAGAAATATGGGATAACATAAAGAGACCCAACTTAAGGGTCATGGGGATACAGGAAGGTATTGAGGTCCAAACCAAAGGAATGAGCAATCTATTCAACGAAATAATACGAGGAGAAAACTTCCCAGACTTGAAGAATGAGACAGAATCCCAAATCCTAGAAGCCTACAGGATGCCGAATGTGCAAAATCATAAGAGATCCACACCTAGACACATTATAATGAAGATGCCCAACATACAGAATAAGGAGAGAATTTTAAAAGCTACAAGAGAAAGGAAGCAGATTACATTTAGGGGTAAACCAATCAGGATAACAGCTGATCTTTCAACACAGACTCTGAAAGCTAGAAGATCCTGGAATAACATATTTCAAACACTGAAAGAAAAGGGGTTCCAACCAAGAATTGTGTATCCCGCGAAATTAAGCTTCAGGATGGAAGATGAAATTAAAACCTTCCATGATAAACAAAAGTTAAAAGAATTTGCAGCTAGAAAACCAGCTCTTCAAAACATCCTCGGCAAAATATTACAGGAAGAGGAAATGGAAAATATCAATGAAAACCAACAGCGGGAGGTAGTACAGTAAAGGTGGGGGGGAATAATCAAAGAGGAAAACAAACCATGTTTAGTAACATAAATAAACAAATATGGCTGGAAGAACAACCCATATCTCAATAATAACTCTAAATGTTAATGGCTTAAACTCACCAATTAAGAGACACAGGCTAGCAGAATGGATCACTAAACAAGACCCAACAATATGCTGCCTTCAGGAGACGCATTTGATAGGAAAAGACATACATAGACTGAAGGTGAAAGGTTGGGAAAAATCATATCACTCATATGGACTTCGGAAACAAGCAGGAGTGTCCATACTCATTTCAAATAAAATAGATTTCAAGCCAAAGTTAATCAAAAGGGATGAAGAGGGACACTACATACTTCTCAAGGGAACCATACACCAACAAGACATAACAATCATAAATATATATGCCCCAAACAATGGTGCAGCTATGTTCATCAAACAAACTCTTCTCAAGTTCAAGAGTCTAATAGACCACCATACAATAATCATGGGAGACTTCAACACACCTCTCTCACCACTGGACAGATCTTCCAAACAAAAGTTGAATAAGGAAACTATAGAGCTCAATAACACAATTAATAACCTAGACTTAATTGACATATATAGAATATACCACCCAACATCAAGCAGTTACACTTTTTTCTCAGCAGCACATGGATCCTTCTCAAAAATAGATCATATATTATGTCACAGGGCAACTCTTAGACAATATAAAGGAGTAGAGATAATACCATGCATCTTATCTGACCATAATGGAATGAAAATGAAAATCAACGATAAAAGAAGTAAGGAAAAATCATGCATCACTTGGAGAATGAACAATAGATTACTGAATGATCAATGGGTTATAGAAGACATCAAGGAGGAAATTAAAAAATTCTTAGAGATAAATGAAAACACAGACACAACATATCGGAATCTATGGGACACATTGAAAGCAGTTCTAAGAGGAAAATTTATTGCTTGGAGTTCATTCCTTAAAAAAAGAAAAAACCAACAAATAAATGATCTAATACTTCAACTCAAAATCCTAGAAAAAGAAGAGCAAAACAACAGCAAAAGAAGTAGAAGACAAGAAATAATTAAAATCAGAGCTGAAATTAATGAAATCGAAACGAAAGAAACAATTGAAAAAATTGACAAAACTAAAAGTTGGTTCTTTGAAAAAATAAATAAAATCGACAGACCCTTAGCCACGCTAACAAAGAGAAGAAGAGAGAGAACTCAAATTACCAGCATACGGGATGAAAAAGGCAATATCACAACAGACACTTCAGAAATACAGAAGATTATCAGAAATTATTTTGAATCCTTATACTCCAATAAAATAGAAGATAGTGAAGGCATCGATAAATTTCTTAAGTCATATGATTTGCCCAGATTGAGTCAGGAGGATATTGACAACCTAAACAGACCAATATCAATTGAGGAAATAGAAGATACCATCAAAAGACTACCAACTAAGAAAAGCCCAGGACCGGATGGGTATACAGCAGAGTTTTTCAAAACCTTTAAAGAGGAATTAACACCAATACTTTTCAAGCTATTTCAGGAAATAGAAAAAGAGGGAGAACTTCCAAATTCATTCTATGAGGCCAACATCACCCTGATTCCTAAACCAGACAAAGACACTTCAAAGAAAGAAAACTACAGACCAATATCTCTAATGAACCTAGATGCAAAAATCCTCAATAAACTTCTGGCGAACCGGATACAAAAACATATCAAAAAAATTGTGCACCATGATCAGGTAGGATTTATCCCTGGGATGCAAGGCTGGTTCAATATATGGAAATCAATAAATGTTATTCACCACATCAACAGGCTTAAAAATAAGAACCATATGGTCATCTCGATAGATGCGGAAAAAGCATTCGACAAAGTACAGCATCCCTTTATGTTCAAAACTCTAGAAAAACTAGGGATAACAGGAACATACCTCAACATTGTAAAAGCAATCTATGCTAAGCCTCAGGCTAGCATCATTCTGAATGGAGAAAAACTGAAGGCATTCCCTCTAAAATCTGGAACAAGACAGGGATGCCCTCTCTCACCACTTCTGTTCAACATAGTTCTCGAATCACTGGCCAGAGCAATTAGACAGACGAAAGAAATTAAAGGCATAAAAATAGGAAAAGAAGAACTCAAATTATCACTATTTGCAGATGACATGATTCTATACCTAGCAGACCCAAAAGGGTCTACAAAGAAACTATTAGAGCTAATAAATGAATTCAGCAAAGTGGCAGGCTATAAAATCAACACGCATAAATCAAAGGCATTCCTGTATATCAGCACCAAATCCTCTGAAATGGAAATGAGGACAACCACCCCATTCACAATATCCTCAAAGAAAATAAAATACTTGGGAATCAACCTAACAAAAGAGGTGAAAGACTTATACAATGAAAACTACAGAACCCTAAAGAGAGAAATAGAAGAAGATCTTAGAAGATGGAAAAATATACCCTGTTCATGGATAGGTAGAAGTAACATCATCAAAATGGCGATATTACCAAAAGTTCTCTATAGGTTTAATGCAATGCCAATCAAAATCCCAACGGCATTTCTTGTAGAAATAGAGAAAGCAATCATGAAATTCATATGGAAAAATAAAAGACCCAGAATAGCAAAAACAATTCTAAGCAGGAAATGTGAATCAGGCGGTATAGCTATACCAGACTTCAAACTATACTACAGAGCAATAGTAACAAAAACAGCATGGTACTGGTACCAAAACAGGCAGGTGGACCAATGGTACAGAATAGAGGACACAGAAACCAATCCACAAAACTACAACTATCTTATATTCGATAAAGGGGCTAAAAGCATGCAATGGAAGAAGGATAGCATCTTCAACAAATGGTGTTGGGAAAACTGGAAATCCATATGCAACAAAATGAAACTGAATCCCTTTCTCTCGCCATGCACAAAAGTTAACTCAAAGTGGATCAAGGAACTTGATATCAAATCAGAGACATGGCGTCTGATAGAAGAAAAAGTTGGCTATGATCTACATACTGTGGGGTCGGGCTCCAAATTCCTCAATAGGACACCCATAGCACAACAGTTAATAACTAGAATCAACAAATGGGACTTACTCAAACTAAAAAGTTTTTTCTCAGCAAAAGAAACAATAAGAGAGGTAAATAGGGAGCCTACGTCCTGGGAACAAATCTTTACTCCTCACACTTCAGACAGAGCCCTAATATCCAGAATATACAAAGAACTAAAAAAATTAGACAATGAGATAACGAATAACCCAATCAACAAATGGGCCAAGGACCTGAACAGAAATTTCTCAGAGGAGGACATACAATCAATCAACAAGTATATGAAAAAATGCTCACCATCTCTAGCACTCAGAGAAATGCAAATCAAAACCACCCTAAGATACCATCTCACTCCAGTAAGATTGGCAGCCATTAGGAAGTCAAACAGCAACAAGTGCTGGCGAGGATGTGGGGAAAAGGGTACTCTTGTACATTGCTGGTGGGACTGCAAATTGGTGCGGCCAATTTGGAAAGCAGTATGGAGATTTCTTGGAAAGCTCGGAATGGAACCACCATTTGATCCAGCTATTCCACTACTCGGTCTATTCCCTAAAGACCTAAAAAGAGCACACTATAGGGACACTGCTACATCCATGTTCATAGCAGCACAATTCACAATAGCAAGACTGTGGAACCAACCTAGATGCCCTTCAATAGACGAATGGATAAAAAAAATGTGGCATTTATACACAATGGAGTATTACTCTGCATTAAGAAATGACAAAATCATAGAATTTGGAGGGAAATGGATGGCATTAGAGCAGATTATGCTAAGTGAAGCTAGCCAATCCCTTAAAAACAAATGCCAAATGTCTTCTTTGATATAAGGAGAGTAACTAAGAACAGAGTAGGGAAGAAGAGCATGAGAAGAAGATTAACATTAAACAGGGATGAGAGGTGGGAGGGAAAGGGAGAGAGAAGGGAAATTGCATGTAAATGGAAGGAGACCCTCAGGGGTATACAAAATTACATACAAGAGGAAGTGAGGGGAAAGGAGGGAAAATATAAGGGGGAGAAATGAATTACAGTAGAGGGGGTAGAGAGAGAAGAGGGGAGGGGAGGGGGGAGGGGGGATAGTAGAGGATAGGAAAGGCAGCAGAATACAACAGACTCCAGAATGGCAATATGTAAATCAATGGTTGTGCAACTGAAGTGATTCTGCAATCTGTATATGGGGTAAAAATGGGAGTTCATATCCCACTTGAATCAAAGTATGAAATATGATATATCAAGAACTATGTAATGTTTTGAACAACCTACAATAAAAATTAATTTAAAAAAAAAGAGTTTATAGAAAACTTTTTATTCATGCACATGAGAAGGTTTATTTGAAACCTATACATCATCACGCTTTCCCAGCCTATATCCATGTTATAAAACAGTTATCCTCCCTACAAGCAGTAAGTACACTTTACTTCATTCAGATGTGTGTGTGAATGTGTATTTTCAATTTAAATAAACACTCTACATCACCTCAAATCACCCACTTAAGTCCATCCTTTTCCACAACAGCCTCTCATCAACAGAAAATTATGGTGCAGCCTGGCTTCTCTCGACAGACATTTATCGCACCTAAGAAATGAATAACTAAGAGGGCAGGCTGTTTTAAATATGAAAGTTCATCAATAATTAAAAAGGATGGAAGAGACAAACAGCCAAATAAGTTTTAGTACCTAGTAAACCTAGTATCAAGCTAAAGGTCCATGGGGAAACAATGGAATAGAAGAAAAATTCAATTAAATTTTTTTCCTCACATTTAACAATACAGTAATATTCATAATTCTTAAAAAAGGAAACAGTAAAATCACTTCTAAGACAGAAGATGATTTACTTCATAATAAACAGGTTTTTATTATGGAAAATGTTTAATGCACTCAATGCTTTTTAAGGGGGCAATTCATATGCCATGTATAAATACAGATTAGATTTATTTTTATTTATAAATTGACAAACTATACTCAAACATTTGTGGAGCACAAAGTGAAGTTATCCTTCAAGAATTCAATGCTAGTTGGGTATGGTGGCTCATATCTGTATTCTCAGGCACTCAGGAGGCTGCATCAGAAGGATTACAAGTTCAAGGCCAACCTCAGCTATTTAGGGAGGCCCAAATCAACTTAATGAGAATGTCTGAAAAAATGAAAAGAACTGGGCTAGGGATGTGGCTCAAGCGGTAGCATGCTCGCCTGGCATGCATGTGGCCCGGGTTTGATCCTCAGCACCACATACAAACAAAGATGTTGTGTCTGCCTAAAACTAAAAAATAAATATTAAAAAATTCTCTCTCTCACTCTCTCTTTAAAAAAAAATGAAAAGGACTGAGAAAAAAAATCCCTAGAGAGTAAAATGTCAAAGAATAATAAAATTAGTCTATTATGGAGATCCATTACTTTTAAAGTTCATATACTTTAATTTTCATCATTTTTATGGTGAGAACATTTGGAGTTTATGCTCAGCAATTTTGAATTCTACACTATTATGTACTGCATTCACCACCCTGTTCAATGTATCTCAATAGAAAGAAGATCCTATTCTTCCTGCCTTCCTGAGATTTGTACCTTTGACCTTCACATACACCATTCTGGCATACACCATTCTACTCTGTCTTTAAAAGACTAAAAGTGTCAGAATTTACATATAAGCAAGAACATGTGGCTTTTGTCTTTCTCAGTCTGGATCACTTTACTTAGCATAACGTTCTCAATTTCATCTATGGTGTCACAAATGGTAAAACTCCTTTCCTGTGGCTGAACAGCATTCCCTGGGGCATTCACCCATTTTCCTTATCTGTTTGTTAGCTGACAGACACTTAGATTGATATCCAAATTGACTGTTGTGCACAGGGCTACAATGAACACGGGAGCGCAGATTCCTCTTCAACTGATTGACTTCAAATATTTTGTGTGAACACCCTGAAGTGGGATTAATAGAACCAATTTTTTTTTAAAAAAAAAACACATCATTTTCCTAATTTGTTTAGCTGTCACAACAACACATTAAGGCTATAAAGTCAAAGTAGCTCACGCTCTACACAGGATTCAAACCCAGTTCCTCAGTTACATAGGTAAGAGGAATTGCTAAGACACCATTTGATTCCAAGAAAAGTCCTAAACCACTGGCCTTCACAGCAATGTCAAATGAAGGATGGATATTCCTGCCCCAAGAAAGTTCTAACCCTGTGGCTCCAGAGAAGAAGCTGAGACTTCATTTTCTTACCCAAACAGTCATCACTAATCACCTGATCATCCAAAGCAGAGGTAGATGAACCACACACATAGAGGGCTACTCTCACATAGTCCAAATATTCTTAAAAAAAGTAGATAATGATAGTCAAAAATGCAAATTAAAATAAGGTTAGTGTCCAATTTCTCCAGAAAACATCTGAAGAAACGATTACACTCATGAATTTCTCTGAAGTTTTTGACAAAAAGCTGTGGTGGTCAGCTTTTCACTTCTTTCAAACTGCAGTTGATGACAGATTCTTCAACACAGTCTTCTTGCTGCACAGTATACATGTTTCATGGCCTCAAAACCCTGTGATTCTGCTGAGCTTTGTTAAGAAGTAGCCTGTACACAGGACACAGACACTAACAGTTGTAAAAAACAAATCCAGAGATCTCTTCCTGAAGAAGGTAAAAAAGTGACTTAACTCTGGAAAACAGCTATAATAGTCATCTTTTTGTAAGAAAACACCATCTACTTCAACAAAAAGGAAAATTCACTTTAATAAATAAATTTAAATAGAGAATTTTCTGGTTATTTTTCATTCAAAAACAATTTGCCTGTATCCAGAGTTCACTTCAGGCTTTTGGTATGCATCTTGCTGCTCAAACACAGGAGGCTTTTTAAAAAACTGACATGTCTTCCTCTTCTTTTCCTTAGTCTTTTCCGTTCCTCCTTCCCTACCTGTGGGGATCAAGATTAACACTGTTTCTCCCCCAGGACGGTTGTCATGTCCTTCAATTCTTAGGTTTAATTCCCAGTACAAAAACAAAAACAAAACAAAACAACAAACAAAACACCATCTCATTATTTGGATCAGGATCATCATCTGGGACAAAGATCAAGCTCCACTGTTCTCAACAGTAAAATGGGGATGAGACCACTCACTCCTCTGGCCCTTGGGAGTTAACATTAGCCATAGCTGTCAAACATGAAGCTCAGTGCCTAGTGAGAAGTGCTTCTGTATACATGAATTGTGATGAGAACCATGAATTCTGGAATGTTGAGAATCTATGTTAGAACATGAGCCAGCTGTTTAAAATGACACCTAGGAATAAGAGTTTTAAGGACACATTATGACTGAAACTAGAAAGGAGCAGGACAGTAATGTAAGTGCTTTCCATGCAGAGTTAGGAACAACTGACTCCCATCCAAACATCTTACACTCCCAAGTCATGCAAACACCAAAACTGAGGAAACTCACAAACCACCAAAGAAAACAGAGCAAAAGAATATATGAAAATCAAAAACATCTCAGCATAAAAGGCATTATGTGAACTGAGTGCAAAAAACCCCACAAAATGGAATAAAATATTTGTAAATCATATATCTGAAAATGAATGAATAACCCATAACTATAAAGAATTCCAATCATCATCAACAACAAAACACCCCAAAACCAAAGAATGCAACTTAAAAATTGGCAAAGGACTAAAAACAAACATCTCTCCAAAGATCATGTGGATCTCTGTTATTTGAAAACAAAGTAAGTTTTTGTGAGAATGAGAAGATATTGTAACTTTATATGTTGCTGTTAAGAATGTAAAATGCAGTAGGAGAGGCTTTGGCAGGTATTCAAAGAATTACCATATGACCCAGCAATTCCACTGCTGGGTATCTGCTTCAAATGACTGTTGAAAGAAAGATTCAGACAAGTGTGTGCCCACCCATAGAAACATGACTACAATAGTTCAAAGGTGTAAGCAACCCTGATTTTCAGCAATGGATGAGTGGATAAATAAAATATAGTTTCTACACATATATTATTTGGCTTTTAAAAAAAGAATATAACACATGCTACAACTGGAAGAAACTTAAGGACTTCATGCTGCGGAAAATAAGGCAGTCATGAAAAGACAAGTATTGTATGACTTCACATTGATAAGTTTCCTAGAATGGCCACATTCAGAGACAGAAAGTTGCAGATGGTTGCAGAGGTGGCAATGATGAGTATGGGTAGTTACTCTAAGGTGGGTTGAAGATTGCACCTGAGAAGATAAAGAAATGGTCGGCAGTTGGATGGTGTTGACAGGTGACAACATAAATGGACATTTTGGCACTAAACTGTGCACTTCAAAATGGTTAGGATATATCCGTGATGTGTAATTTACACACATACATACATATGTGAAACTGAAAATTAACTCTTCCATTCACATTTCAATACACTATCTGATCCTACCCCATAATAAAACAGCAATGTTTACCCTGTATTGTCATAAATTCAAATTCTGAATGGATTTTCATTAGTTTCATCAAAGTAAGAGCATTTTCACAAAATTGAGATTCAAATTTACTTACCTATTTCGGATTTCAGTACAATCATCTCTCAGCAAAAGGATAATGGTGCCTGTAACCAGTCCCAAAACCAATGTGACAATTATCTTTTCAAAGAGAAAAATGAAAGTTAGAAAGAAAAAATTTCAATTACAAATAAAACTTTTTATTACCTAATCAAATCTCTCACTGAAATACACACTTTAAATGGATTGGCCAGAGTCACTGGGGAATTATCAGACAGTGGTTATTATTAGAACATTTTCTAAATTAAATTCAGAATGTCAGGATTCTGTGTTTTGGGTACTGACAGGACAAGAGAGCAGATGACCTGATGAGATAAGTTTCTTCCCTGTGTCTACCAATCTCTGTCCATAGATACCATACAGGGTTGCTGTGTGAGGAAGGCATATGAGGGAGATGTTTTGGGAACAAAATAAGAATGCTGACTTAAACTGAATTTTCAACTTTCATGCCAGTGAATGTGCGCAGCTTTAAACTTCAAGAGATTCAAATTAAAACAAGATGACTTCACTCTAATTGTGAGAAATAAAGGAAATTTGAGGGCTGTGGATGTAGCTAAGCAATAGACTGTTGCCTACCATGTGCCAGACCTGGGGTTTGATCCCCATCACTGCAATGGAAAGAAATACATAAAATTTTAAATGTATCAAATTCTAAGAAAGGAATTTTGAATGATAAGGAAGAAGTGGACTGCACCTAGCTAACATGTGGGGAATCCCCACCTGCACAGGAAAAAATGCATTGTCACTGTCACCAAAGTACTTGGCCAGATGGGGTTACCCAAATCCTCCCATTACCATCTCCACTCATATTTCTTGTCTTTCATTCCCAGCCAATGAGGCTTACAGATAACTTGACACACCTGAGCTGCCAATTCTTTGCCTTTCCCACCCATATTCACCTTCTCAGTCTATACACCTCCCAAAGAAAATGGAACAATATTACCTTTCCTCTTAGAATAAAAACTCTCTTAAAGGTGCTTCAGTTAGCAAAAGATCAGGGTTACATTAGAACATATTTTTTGTAAGGAATTCTTATAATTATATGTGAGCTAAATATAATAATACAGAAGATAGGAATGTAAAGAAAACTAAATACCTACCAATTATCTTGCAATAATCAAAGTTAAAAAAATATCTCAATATTAGAACAGTATCAAGCCGTGAACTAATTGGTAATGGATACTTGGCAAAAATGCAGGCATCATGCAAAGAAAAGAACAATTAATTGTAAAGAATAATTTGTAAAGACCAGACTCTGGAAAGAAGATTAGTGAAAGGTTTCACCTATGAAATGTCCTTTGCTAATAATACAGAAATTTGGGGTGGGGGGTAGGAATCCATTCCCCTGCTATATCCACCAAGACCCTCAGAATTTGTTCTTTATTACAACGAATCAAGTTTCCAAAATCTATGCTAATGGCTGTACCAACATGCAGCATGCACATCTGTGCAAGAGTCTATGCTTTCCCATTGTATAACTGTCAAGATATTCAGCCTTCAAATTAGACACTCTGTATCCTTCATTTCTCTTGCATTCACACTTCATTTCTTTCACTGACAGAATATTATCATTTGGATATTCCTTAGTTATTTTTAGCCAATTTTCAAATATATTGACAAAATGATGAATCCATGATCATGCCATGCTTTTACGAAGTTCACATGTATTGTATCTTCTTGCATGAAGAAAAACAAAGCCATTGAGTAAACTGAACATTTCACAACAGAGTAGATGAACCTAACTATGAGCTTTTTGTATATGTACAAATAGTCTCTGTTCAAAACAGATTAAGATGAGAAATTCTCCAACTATTCTCTCTTTTTCCAGTGTTGTATTAGGCCCCAACTTTCTTAATAAGACTCCTATACCACAAGAATTAAAACCAAGAATCAACAAATGGGATAGATTCAAGCTAAAAAGCTTCTTCTCAGCAAAAGAAACAATCAGTGAGGTGAATAGAGAGCCTACACAATCAGAGCAAATCTTTACCACAAGCACATCAGATAGAACACTAACACTAGGATATATAAAGCACTCAAAAACCTTAACACCAAAAAATAAATAAATAATCCAATCAATAAATGAGCCAAATACCTGAACAGACACTTCTCAAAAGAGGATATACAATCAATCAACAAATATATGAAAAAAATATTCATCATCACTAGCAATTAGAAAAATGCAAATCAAAACTACTCTAAGATTTCCACTCACTCCAGTTGGAATGGCAGCTATTAAGAATACAAACAACAGTAAGTCTTGGTGAGGATGTGGGGAAAAAGGCACACTCATACATTGGGACCGCAAATTTATGCAGCCAATATGGAAAGCAGTATAGAGACTCCTTGGAAAACTTGGATTGGAACCATCATTTGACCCAGCTATTTCACTCTTCCGTTTATACCCTAAGGACCTAGAAACAGCATACTACAGGGACATAGCCACATCAATGTTTATAGCACCACAATTCATAATAGCTAAATTGTGGAGCCAACCCAGATGCCCTTCAGGAGATGAATGGATAGGGAAACTTTGGTATATATACACAGTGGAACATTATTCAGCACTAAAAGAGAATAAAATCATGGCCTTTGTAGGTAAATGGAAGGAGTCAGAGAATATAATGCTAAGTGAAGTAAGCCAATCCCCAAAACCCAAAAGCCAAATGTTTCCTTTGATATTAGGATGCTGACTCATAATGGCAATGGAGGTCAGAGCATGGGAGGAATGAAGGAACTTTAGATAGGGAATGGGGCAGGAGAGGAAGGGAGGGGATTTAGGGATAGGAAAGATGGTGGAATGAGTTAGACATCATTACTCTAAGTACATGTATGAAGACACGAATGGTGTGAAAATATTTGGGTACAACCAGAGACTTTAAAAATTGTGTTCTATATATGTAATATGAAATGAATTGCATTATGCTATCATATATAACAAATTGGAATAAATAAATAATTTAATAAAAAATGGAATGCATAGTCAAATATTTAGTATGCAAATATAGACAATGAATCTCAGAGAGATTAATGAGAATGTTGTCAAAGTAGACTTAAATGAACAATAAACTTTTTTTTTTCAAATAATCCATTTATTCCTTTACCTTCCCAACATATCTGGTTAAATGTCAAGTCTGAATCATGTCAACAAATAACTAGTTTACAACAAAATCCAAAAATCAGGCAATAAATTAAGGAATGTCACCAGGAAAGCATTAGTTGTGATTTGAATTTTCTAATTGCTAGCAATAATGAACATTTTTTCATATATTTGTTGATTCATTGTATATCTTCTACATTTAAATAACTCCATTTCACAAAACTTACAAAAATAAAAATCATACAAGATTAAGGACTCGATGTCAGAGCCAGGCATGGTGGCACATGCCTGTACTCCTGATGAATTGAGAGGCTAAGACAGGAGGATGGCAAATTTAAAGCCAGTCTCAGAAATTTACCAAGGCCCTAATACACATAGCATCACCCTGTCTTAAAAAAATGTGAAAAGGCGTGGGAATATGTCTCAGTGGTACAGCTTGGGAGGTAAAAGGTCAAGAATAATATTCCTTTCAATATGAATTTCAAAATTCAGTGTCCTTAAATTAAGTGTATTGGAATGCTGCAATGTTCATTTGCTCATATGTTGGCTGTGGCTGCTTTAATCATGAAATGGCAGAGTAGACTTTGTGAAACAAATGACATATATGGCCATGAAAGTCTAAAACGATTAACTTCTGAGGTTTTACCTAAAAGGGTTTGCCTGCTCCTGAGCTAACATTTCAGCATTTAAAATCCTGAACAAGAGTTGTTTCACTGAGCTCAGGGTTCTACAAGGTTCTTCCCTTCCTGTAGAGACTCTTGCTGCCCTGAAAATTACTGGAATTGCTTTTGGAGAACCGAGTTCAATGATGAGACAAGTAGGCTGAATGTGCTACCTGGAGGCTCTGAGCCTGCTGTTTGACTCTTAAGGAAGCCAAGGCTCAAAACATTCATAATCCTGATGTAAAAACACCTGTGTTCTAATAACATCTTGCCCAGGATACCATATGTTTCTTCGATAAGACACTTAAAAATCAGTTTTAGAGACATGTAAGAAAAGCCTAATGAATAAATCACTCTGAAAAATCAGCTTATTATATTGCATCTTCCTGTTGAACAATGGGCTGCCAAAGTTAATGCATCTAATTGGCCTGACATTTTTCCAAATGATGTCAAATCGATTATCTAAGAATAAAATATTGTCCTTAAACAATGGGACACAAAAGTGCTTGAGAGAAATGCCAAATCACATGGACTAAAGAAGCCTAAAACAATGAACACATCACTGAAATGGGGATGCAGGCCCTCAGGTATACCTGGAGAGCAACAATACTTACATATGAAAATGTGGTGCTTATGCTGAGAAGTCAATTAATTAAGCCAACAACATGCCATATCTTAATACACAGAAATGCAATGATTGACAATGAAAATATCAATAAAATAATAATCAGCTAAATTGATTTCCCTACAAATGTTGGACAATAAAAGCCAGCTAAACTGATTTCCCTATAAATGTTGGACAAATTAACTGAAGGAATCAGTGTTTTGTGTGACATAGGTATTAAGATTAACTAATAAATAGGCCAGAGATATAGCCCCATAGCAGAGCACTGCCCTAACATGTGTGAAGTTCTGAGTCCAATCCTCAGTATTGCAACAAACAAACAAAATAAAATAAAAACCTGGAGGACTGAAAACACCTACCACAAAGTAGATCGAAAGGAGAAAAGAACACCATCATATCTTATTTAAGGCAATTAACCCCACTATGAATATTCTTGTTGTATCTGGTTACTTCCTGTGCGTAAACCATAAAACTTTGAGTTATCTATTGCTTTGCCAATATTAAAATCTCTCAATGATGAGGGTAAATCCTAAGGAAGAGCATTCTGCCTACAGTCTCCTCCCTCAGACAGTGGACAGAACAAACTACCTTCAGGAATATAAATGACACTGGGTTCCTTCAACGCCTGATTTCATTGGCAAATCAATCCTCTTCTCCCCATTTCAAGCCTTCTCTCTTCTTCATTTCTACAATTTCTCTCTTTCCTTCTGCATAGTTCATCCTACCATCTGACATACTCTGTATTTTCTTTATTCATCTATCATTTCCCTTCCCTCATATGGAAAAAAGATCTACACAAGCAGAGATTTTTATTTTTACTCATTTCATTCACGAGTGTAGTAGAGTCTCCAAATGGAACACATGATATTTCAATGTATCTTTGGAATGAGTCAATAAATGACAATGGACAGCTCTCAGCAAATTCCATATGTGGTTGATATTATTTGTCTAAACATTTTTAACAAATAAAATTTTGACTAACATTATCCATTATAGTGTATATATATATATCATCAACATTTTTGAGTTATATAGTACAGACGCCACTTAAAGAGCTTTACATGAGTAAAAACTCAATTGCTTTTTACCTGTTGTGTTTCTCAACTTTTATCACTGTGACAAAAATAAAAATTTAAAATACCAAGAAAGAACAAGTTATGGTTGGACATTAGGTGTCCCCCAAAAGCTCCTATGATAATACAGGAAAATTCACAGGTGAATGACTGAATTGTGTAATCTAATTTGTTTGTTCTAGTTTGAATGGACTGACTGGGCAGTAACTGCAGGCAGGTGGGCTGTGGCTAAAAGAGACGAGTCACTGGGAGTAAAGCAGCAGGTGCCCTGAATGCATTGTTGTTCCTGCAGCCCTGCTCCCTCTCTCTGCTTCTTGACCCCATCATGAGCTGGACAGCATTTTATGCTGAGCCCTTCCTCCATGATGTGCTGCCTCATCATGGGCCCAGAACAATGCAATCGCTTCTCTATGAATTGAAACTTCTGAAGCCATGATCCCCAAATAAATGTTTTGTTTTTTTCCCTCTAAGTTGTTTTTGTCAGGATACTGGTCACAGCAACATGAAAACCAAGTAAGACAGAAATTTTATTTTGACTCACAGTTTTAGACATGTCAGTTCACATTCTGTGGTTTAAGAGTAAGATGGGGCAGAACTTCAAGGCATGAGGGTGTGGAAGCTGAAACTGCTCATCTCATGGCAGTCAGGAAACAGAGCAAGGAAGGTGTCAGGGATGACATAACCCTTTCAAGGCAGGCAACCTTGACCTACTTCCTCTCACTAGATCCTGATTGGTACAGTTTACATCACCTCCTATAATGTCATCAAATTATGAATCCATCAAAGGATTAGTCCGTTGATAATGTCAAATGATACAGCCATTTCCAAAGAGCCCTACCTCTGAATATTGTTCCTTTGGAGACCAGCCTTCAACCATGAGTTTTGGGGGATCATTCATATCAAAGATAATACACTAGATTGATTGGCTGTTTCTAAATTTCAAACGGAGGGGGCGTGACAAATAAATGGAAGGATGGGTAGAAGAAATAATAATCCTGCATAAATCCATATTAGAAACAAATAGCTCTCACATGGGTATTTCACAGCATAATTGGAAGAATTTGTCACTTACCTCATTTATCCAGTGCTGGGGATTACCCGCAAAGCTTTGGAATGAACGCTTGGTGAGGCTAATAAACTGATGACCAAAGGAGGTGACATAGGGAATCTCCTTCCTGACCCAGCACCTCTTATTCTCATCCCTTTTGAATTCATGCAGTTCAGTTTTTATGTCTTTGTAGAAAGTGGACTTGGCAAAATTATTAGCTAATTCTTTTATCTGTGAATCATCTGTCTTTGAAGGCATTTCAGTCTTGTTAGCTTTGGAATGGAAGAGGATAACAGGTCACAGATTACTGCATAGAGCACTAACTCATTATAAACAAATTACTCCTGATTTCACAAGTTTTCTCTTAACCTTTTATTTGTACAACTCCTGTATTTTGAAGCTTGAGTACAAAAAGGAATTAGCATGTACATTCATAAATAAAAATGCCCACAGCACTCACCAACAATGTCTATTTGTTCATCCCATTAACATGTAAATTCACAAGGTCATGTTCTCATGAATAACCTCTTTGCTAAACCTCGGGCATAAACTGTGAAAATGTGAAAGGTTCACATACCTTCATGTTCTTCTGACTCTCTCTTTATTACACCATGAAAGAAGTCCAGGAATATTTCTGCAGGATTAGTGTAGAATTCACAGGGAAAACCTACAAAATAAGATACCCCAAGAACTCAAGCTTATAGTCTTGGAAGGTAAAGAAGACTCACATGCAGAGGATGCTGGAGGTGAGGGGTAGGGAAGGCAGACTGAACAACTTTTTCCTCATCTTCTTGCTCTTTTCTGCCCTCTCTAATGTATCCTTTCCTTTTCTTTATTCAATCACATAACATTTCAACAACTGTCTCTCTCAGGCAAAATAAATAAATAAATAAAACAAAAAAAAAATGTATTCCAAACTATTCTTGGACTCTTCAGAACATCTTACATTAGTGCTTACCTCTCATAAAAATTCAAAATCCAAGCAGCTATCAATATGCTCTACTGTTTATTAGTACTTCTTCAAAAATCTAAATGTAGATCCTAGAAAGGGATATTAAGTTTCTGGTAAACTGTGCTCTCTGAGTTCACCTAGAGAATGCTGGAACAGCAGTAGGTAGGTTAGCAGATGTTGCTTTGCAACCTACTAAATTTGGATTTCCAAATGATCATCTCTCAAGCTGCCATAATTCCAAATAGACAACAAATTCCCAGAGAAGCATTATCGAGAGAACATGACCAGCACAGCACACCTGACCTCTCACCTCAATATCTAAATTTGGCCTGAGCTCTGACTCTTTAGTTCCTATTCCCTGAATTCCCAACTCACATGTGTTTGATGTTTTTTAAGTGACAGATATTTAATAAAAACAAATTAAGAAGGAATGCTTATTTACAACTTCATTTGAGGTCATGGATAAACATCTCTAATAGTATCCACAAACCTCTGAAGTGAAGCAGATAGGTAAACCATTAAAGAAATCAGAGTACTCAGTCTGAAATAGAAAGAACCAGTCAGACCAGAAATTTTGGCCCATTATATCAGTTTCAGAGCCAACCATTCAAGACTTAAATATTCAATTTAATGTTTCTAAGAAACATTTCCACAAGCCCTGAAGAAGGCAGAGCAAGATTATGTGTCAGGGGAAACACTGCAATATCACAATCTGTTACATGTTTTAAAAGGCAATGGTTTGGAACTTTTCAAAAAAGTTCAACTGACAGAATACTAAGTGTGAGTCCAACATGTTAATTACTGAACTTTCAGGGAAAGGTCAACATAACTGAAAAGGAGAAAAAAAGTCCCATGAAACACACACACACACACACACACACACACACACACACACACACCATGCATAGTCAAATAAGACAGGAAAAGGGGAGAGACCTGAAAAACAAGCAAATGCTGCAAAATGAAAAAGAATTCTGGCATTGAACTGACCAAAGATGTTTTAGAGTGGAGTCACCCCAGTTAAGTCTATGCAAGATCAAAGAGCATTCCTGTAGCACTCCTGGGGACTCCTCTGCTCTGCCAGGAGTCTATGAATGAAGGATCTAGGGTTTAAAATGTTTAATCGCACCTGCAGACTCAAAGTACTCTAAAGTCCTTTGGGCAGGACCGTGATACATTAGTTCTCCTGAGGCCAGTATGGTGAGGCTGTCAAACAGCTGGAAGATGGAATAGCGAGGCAGATGGATGGAGAAGATGATCGTGCGTCCCTGCTCAGAAATCCTAAGTGAAAAAGGAAAATAATAAATCATTAATTATCTGAATCTTGCTGGTAAAGTGGTGCATGACTATAATCCTAGTGGCTCAGGCGGCTGAGGCAGGAGGATCAAAGTTCAAAGCCAGCTACAGAAAAAGCAGGCACTATACACTCAGTGAGACCCTGTCTCTAAATAAAATACAACATAGGGCTGGTGTAGTGGCTCAGTGGTCAAGTGTCCCTGAGTTTAATCCCTAGTATCCCCCATCCAAAATATCTGAACCTTGCAATATTTTGTAAAATAGTTATGTCTGCCAGAAGAGCGTTTTCTCTCAGTTCAACTTGATTTTCTCTTACAAATTTCTCATCAACTCATTCCATACATGGTAGTTGAGAATATTTAAATTCAATGCTTTTATTAAAAGACTAAAGAATCTTAAAGTTTATTGCTTTAGCAGTCTAGAATTGACTAGAAATTGGTGAAAATGCAGTTTTCTAGAGAGTTTTTCAAATCAGTGAATTCAGGGAAATTGGTATACAATCTCTGGTGGTTGGAATAGAGAGTCCATATTATTAACAAGTATCTTAGATTACTTTGAGTATACTCACTTTTGAAACTAGTTACCAATGAAGTATTAGAAGGACGGTCATATACAAATTTTCATTGATCATTTAAGTATCCTGGCTCTTTAGTAATTGGTTTTCATCTTACCTTAGTAATACACTAATACTATTAAGCACTTTGAATGTTATTTAGCACTTAGCTGTATGTTTTAGAGATAAACTGAATTTCCACAATGTTTTCACAAGGTTATTATAATATTAGTATTTTCTTCTTTTGACATATAAAGTTTAAAGGTCAAGTAACTAACCAATGGCTCACAGTTACTAAATGGCAAGGCTGGAATCTGAGTCTGGTTTGATTTTACGGTAGAAACATTTCTCACCTACCTGTTATAGGAATTATTACTTATGGGTATAAGAACCAAAGGCAAAAAAAAAACTTTCCCAAACTGTTTTGTAAATATTTTATGAGGAGAATCACTTCAATTTAAGAATTTGATAAGCACCTAGTATATCTAATATATCCAAAGATGATCTTCCTCAAAGAGAAACAAGAGATAAGACCTATAATTTCAATATGATTGGATTTGAAGAAGTTAATGGCTCCTTGTAAACAAAAAAGGGAAAGTGATAACCCATTCTGGAGGTAATAAAAGTAGAATATCCAAATTCCCAATGATAGTGAGCTAAGAAAAGAGATACAAGGTGAACAAAGTGTGAAGGGAACAGGTCTAAAATTCAGAACTATAAGAAGAGTTTCTGTGTAACACAACAAGCAGTGTCTATGTGTGTGCTTGTGTTGCTGTTGTTTTGGGTGAAGAAGATAACTAATAGAGAGGACCAAACAGGACCATGTTGAACCCTTCCAAAAGAAACTGTAAATTAAGTCAACACAATAAGAAGCTGAAAAAGGACTGGAAGATGGACATGGGATACCTGAGAGTTCTAACACTCAAAGTGGGGCCTGAGGACTGAATCAGTGTCAGTAATTCCTTAAAACTACTGTAGAGAACTTTGATTACTTCCAGGAACCTAGAGAAACAGGATCTGCATTTCAACAAGTCCCCAGGTGATGAGTATGCTCAGCAGTGCTCGGGAAGGACTGACCAAAGCTCTGGGCATGAGGAAAGAGGACTGTGTGCTAAGCAGAGCAATCCACAAAGAAAATGTCTGTGAATAAAAATATCCTACATATGTTCTGTAATGGGGCCTGAACTCCAGACCCATATCTTTGCATCTTCACTTATATGTGTAAATGACATCTTAAACTTAAGAACTTTAAATCCATACATATCTTCAATTCTTGTTGTTTCCTCTCTTGTAGCATAGAGACTTGCTCAAAGAGTCATGGGTATCAGAGGAAGCAAGGTTGTGACAGAAGGGAGGCCATGAAAGTAGTGTGATTGGCAGCTTAAAACAATGGGGCAGAGGAGTTTCTAGAGGTGCTGGACAAAGGGAGAGACCATAGCTACTGGGAGACTGGGTTCCTTAAACAAATAAATTACTACATAAGAAAGTAAGTACATATTTTGAGATAATGGGAGTTGAATATCTCCAAGTCTGAAGTCACTTACAAATGTGAAAATAGCAAAGACTAAAAGTGAGACAGAGGTGTCAGATTGGCATCAGAAATGTTGTTATGAATTCCTGGGCTTTTCAATGTATTCAATAACAGAAATAGCAATAAATATAGATATATCTCTGCTCATGCATGTATTTTTAGGAAGCATCTATGTATACATATATGTGTACCACACTTAGATGATAAAGGCTCTGTAGGTTGCATGCCCAGGTGTGTTTCACTGAGAACTCAGCATCCTATCATGCCTGAGTCAGCTCATACAACATGCACTGGGATTAACCCTGCAGAGTGCCACACCATGAACTTTTCAAATTGAAAAAAGACAGGAATAATATATTTCTGTAGAGGATCCCAAAAAGGCAGGAAACAGAGACAGTAGGGAGAACTGGGGAAATCTGAGTAGCCCTAATTGGATACTGGCAAAGCAATATCTGTGGCGTGAACTGTGGAGTGCAGATGATGGCATGTCCTCCCTGATTGGAGGTTGCAGTAGCACATGATGGCAGAAAAGTCTATGTGGGAAACAGCAGAGAAGAAAGCAGGGGCTGCATATGGAATGACATGTAACACAGGGGAATCCAGGTGAGAAGAGTAGGATTTCATCTGTATTATTCTTAGATACTTTCTGTCAGTTTGAAATATGTTTATATTTTTAAAGATGATGTATAAATCTCAACTATCGAAAATTTTCCTATAAACATCCCTTCCCACCTTCCTTCCTTCCTTCTTTCCTTTCTTTTTTTTTTGGGGGGGAGGAGGGGGCAGGGATTGAGAATAGGGGCACTCAACCACTGAGCCACATCCCCAGCCCTATTTTGTATTTTATTTAGAGACAAGATCTCACTGAGTTCTTGGAGTCTTGCTTTTGCTGATGCTGGATTTTAATGTCTGATTCTCCTGCCTCAGCCTCCAGAGCCGCTGGAGGCACCCCACATGGCCATTTTTCTTTCTTGATAAAGGAAATCCCATTTATTTAATTTCATTCTTCCACTTCTTTAAGCCCTAAATCTCAGCAGTCATTGTCTTAATCCTCCCATCCCAGGTGCAAATCCTGACCTGATCCTATTGGTTCCCTTGAAAACAGAAACCACCTTCTGCTCACCAGGACCATTCTGGTTGAAGCTCAGCAGCTCCTTCACTGGGTCTTCTCTCATCCTTGCCTAACTGCACAGTCTTCCCTACAGCCAATGCTGTGCTCTAAAACTCTCAAAATATCACTATGTCCCCTAGTGACAGGAGAAGCCATACTTCTTTGATACTCTATGAGATCCATGAAATCTGCCATCAGCCCAACTTCACCTCACATGATAAACACATTTCGTTGGCTGAACTTTGTCTTCCCCAAACTCAGATGTTGAAGTCCTATTCCCCAGTGCCTCAGAATGTAACCACATTGGACCTAGCACCATCAAGGAGGTCTTTAAGTTTAAATGAGATCATCAGGGGGTCCTCATCTGACTACGTCCAGTTAGGAGGAGATTAGGACACAGACACACAAGGGAGAAGGTGCCATTTACAAACTAATGAAGAAATGACCAGAAGACACAGTAGTTTCAACTTTCTGTCTCCAGAGATAATAAGAAAACTTTTTGTTGTTGAGTCCCCAATCTGCAGCATTGTTGTGACAGTTCATCAGGCAACTTCCACTCCCCTTAGTCTCTGGGTCTGTCCTTCTGGCCTTGCTGATATTCCACACACATAAGACATGCTCTATCTCAGGGCCACTGGCTGCTTCTTCCATCCAGAACACTCTTCTGATTTATAGCACATCTCACTCTCTCCCAACTCAGGCGTAACATGCTTGTGGTCTTCTCTGACCTTCCTGTTTAAAACAGCTCCCTGCCCTCACCATAATCTTACTTCCCTATGTGTTTTTTTCATCATTCTTGATATACTTCTTGTTTATTGACTGTAACTTGCTAAAAAAGAAGGAACACTATTTTTTTTAGCTTCTGAATACCGGTAACTGGAAGTGATCAGATAGTAAACAGATGAAATGTACTGTTGCCATAGCATTTACCTTTTTAGGAGTCTGATGACATCATTAGCTGTTCTCCCATCTAAGCCAGTTGTGGGCCTATCCAGGAACAAGATGAGGGGATCAAGTATCAGCTCCATTCCTATACTGGTCCTTTTTCTTTCTCCTTTAGATTTTACCTAAAACACAAATTATTATCATTTTCATCATCACTATCTTTTGGTGAATTAACCACCAGCAGTCCTGCCAGAGACACTTTACCTAATTTTCCTCATTATTCTGAACAGCAAGTAAATGACACCTAGGAGAAGGGAGAGGTTTCACTCTAACCACATGTGGAAGCTGAGCCCCAGTGCAAGGTTCTCAAGTGATTACACCTGATATGAAGCTCATTCTTTCAATAGTCCTGTGAATTCCTCACCAAATAGTTAGTTTTAAGAGAGTAAGTTAAACACTAAAAAAGAAAGATAAGAAAAGCCTATAAAATGGGGAAATGACTACTAAGATAAAAGAAGAGCTGTTCTCAGTGGAGCATGCCTGCAATCACAGTACTTTGGGAGGCTGAAGCAGGAATTCATGAATACAAAGCCAGCCTGAGCAACTTAGTGAGGATTTAAGCAACTTAGAGAGGCCCTAAGCAACTTAGTGAGACCCTGTCTCTAAACAGAATATCAAAAAAGGGCTGGAGATATAGCTCAATGTTTAAGTACCCTTGGGTTCAATCCCTGGTACCAAAAATAAACAAACAAATAAAATAGGAGGAAATATAAAGGACACTACCTATAATGATCTTTTAGAGTGTTGTGACCACTTCCTACAGACATATCATCTCCACAAAGGATTCCAATTGGATTGAAAAAAAGAGAATCACCTTGGAGCAAGAAACATATACTACCCATCATTCCATATTCACATATTTTCAATTTCATATTTTTTTCACAATAATTATTTCTACAGGTTAACATACCTCAGAATTGATCATTCAACTTTTCAGAAAATCCCAGAAGAGGGGATATTTCACAGGGCAACTGGCCCAATATTTTCACCAGTATATGTGTGGAAAGGGAATAAAGAATCTCTGGGGGAGGTAGGAAGTAGCAAACACATCTAGAATTTGAGCCTCTAAACAGATCATTATCGAATGCTCCTTATGGCCCTTGATTGGTTTCCATCAACAATTGTACTATAAAAGACATTTGTGTACCTAGTTCAAAGTATTATATAAATGTCTAAATATACCACAATGAAATCTATTATTCTTTATAATTATTATAAACCAATAAATAAGACCTTTTATCACTAATATAGTGGCATTAATACTTTAATTATTAGGTAATTGTTCATATCATTAGAGTAACCAAACTATTTTTTTTTTACATTTCTGTTATGTTCAGATCATAAAGAACTAAAAAATAAATTTTTTCAATCAGTGAGACTTTATGTTTGTAAGAAGCCAACAACGTTGTACATTTCCCCTGGGAATCTAAGCAAACAACTAACAGAAGTGCCGGCTTGCAGCTAAATAAGAGAGTAAAGAAAGTGCTTTCTTAAAAGACAAAGTCAGTTAAAAAATAGCAGCCCCAAAGTAAACCTGACTCAATCACTCAGCAAACAAAAATAACTGGTGAAAGGTGGCTTCTACACCACTGTTACTCAGGAGAGATCCACAGCCAAGGAACGATGTTCATCTGCTACAGGTCCAAACCCCTCTGAAATCCAAACCAAGATTCAGCAACATTGTTCTTTACCTTGGCATGGTTTACTATAAATAACTCTAACATCAACTTTGATAATTTACAGAATTCGTTAACATGAATGAGAGCAGTGACCCCAATAGCCAACACTGTACCTTCAACCCATTTGAATGTATTTTATCTAATGGTTTAAAGTACTATTTGGTGTCAATCTTCCTATCTTTGTTTTCATTTCTCTGGTTTATACTTGTTTTTCATATCCCTGATTCATTCTCTAGCATTGTTTAATACTACCTTATATACTCATCATCCATCTATTTTGCCTTTGTATCTGGGTGTGAATTATATTTTATATCTTTTTTCTCTCCCTTTCTTTTTACATTCTATCTTTTCTCAAATTCTTTTTGGCCTATCTTTCTCCCCTGCCCTGATCCCTCTTTTAAGGTTACAGTAATTGTACTAAATTTAATAACTATTAACTATTTTTCAAGCTATTCCAGAACTCTATTACAGGTTTACATGTATATATGGGGAACTGTGGGAAAAAATAGCAAAAAGTTTTTATTTCTTATAAGGTTGAATAGTATGAAACATGGCTCTGAAAAGATTATGGTAAATAGGATTCACTGGCATTTTAAAAAGTGGTGCTGATATTAGAAGAAGCAGAAGTGACACACTGAAAAAGTAAATAAATATTTGGATATTCTATCAATCCAGGGGTCTTAAGAGAAAGAAGCTCACAAGTAGTTCCTCCATTAATGAAGAAGTGAGAACTATACCAATAGATGGGTAGTCATAGAAATGGTATGAAAAAGCAAGAGAACAAATCAACCCCAAACCAATAATGCTTCAACAACCAACTTCATGGACACTACCATGGAGGATATGTAGAAAAATAATTTAGGAATTTTATAGATAAAATGTTCTATTACCTAAAAAGATGTAAAAAGCAAAATTGGAGGTAAAATACAGGAAGTGAAAGATCACTTCAGTAAAGATAAAGAAATTCTAAAAAGGATATTCAAGAAATCTGGGATATCATTAAAACACCAAACTTAAGATTCATTGAGATAGATAAAGAATAAAGAGATTCATGATCTTTTCAACGAATAATATAAAAAATTTCCAAACCTTAAGAATGAGATAGAAATTCAAATAAAAGAGACAAAAGGACTCAAATTATACAAAAATCACAATGTATCCATACCTATAAACATTATTAAAAAATGCACAACCTATAGAATAAGGATAGAATTGTAAAAACTTCAAGGGAAAAAGGATTGGTCACATTCAAAACTAAACCAAGGAGCAAAGATGGTGGAGTAGAGGAGATACCGCTTCTGGTGGCTCTGCACATGAATCCGAGAAAACAGTCAAAAGGCTTCTCCACAGGGTCCTGCCTCAATGAAAAACTACATCTCAGAGCATGTGACAGGATACCATACAGGGAATCTTTTGCAGATTCCACTGGAGTGGTGACCATGACACAGAATGCAGAGGCTTTGCTTGCTGGTAAGACTCCAAACTCTGGCCCCAAAGCCCACAGTCTGAACACACATGCAACCACAAGCAGCACTTCTATAGAACTGTAGATCACCAGACTATGCTGGAAAGGAAACAGATTACATAGAGGGGGAAACCAACTAGGTTTATGGCTGATCTTTACACACAGATCCTGAAAGCTAGAAGATCCTGGAACAACATATTTCAAAGACTGAAAGATAATGGGTTTCAACCAAGAATCTTGTATCCAGCAAAATTAGGCTTCAGGTATGAAGATGAAATAAAAACCTTCCACGATAAACAAAAGTTAAAAGAATTTGCAAATAGAAAAACAGTGCTTCAAAACATTCTTGGCAAAACATTTCATGAAGAAGAAATGAAAAATAACAATAAAAACCAACAGTGGGTGGTAGAAGACTAAAGGAAGTAACTAATCAAGAGGAAAATCAAGTCAAGTTAAATAACAAAAATAAACAAATATGGCTGGAAATACAAACCATATCTCATAGTAATTCTAAATGTTAATGGCTTAAACTCACCATTCAAAAGACATAGGCTACTAGATTGGCTTAAAAAATATCCAACAATATGGTGCCTATAGGAGACTCATTTGATAGGAAAAGACATACACAGACTGAAGGTGAAACTTTGGGAAAAATCATGCCACTCACATGGACCTTGTAAGCAAGCAGGGGAATCCATACTCATATCAAATAAAGTAGACTTCAAGCCAAAGTTAATCAAAAGGGATAAAGAAGGACACTACATACTGCTCAAGGGAACCATACACCAACAATACATAACAATTATTAATATATATGCCTCAAACAATGGTGCAGCTATGTTCATCAAACAAACACTTCCCAAGTTCAAGAGACAGATAGACTACAACACAATAATCATGGGTGACTTTAACACACCTCTCTCACCACGAGATAGATCTTCCAAACACAAGTTGAATAAAGAAACTATAGAACTCAATAACACAATTAATAACTTAGACTTAATTGACATATATAGAAAATATCATCCAACATCAAGCAATACAATTTTTTTTTCTCAGCAGCACATGGATCCTTCTCAAAAATAGACCATATATTGTGCCACAGGGCAACTCTTAGCAAATACAAAAGAGAAGAGATACTACCATGCATTTTATCTGATCATAGTGGAATTAAATTGGAAGTCAACAATAAAATAAGGAAGAAAAATTCCTACATCACATGGAGAATGAACAATATGCTAATCAATGAAGAATGGGTTAGTGAAGACATCAAGGAGGAAATTAAAAAATTCTTTGAGGTAAATGAGAACACAGACACAACATATAGAAATTGGGGTAAAAATGGGAGTTCATAATCCACTTGAATCTAATTATGAAATATGATATGTCAAGAGATTTGTAATATTTTGAACAACCAATAAAAAAATTGTAAAAAAATCCCTAACTATAGAAAAAAAAAGAAATCTATGGGACACTATGAAAGCAGTACTAAGAGGAAAATTTATTGCATGGAGTTCATTCCTTAAAAGAAGAAAAAGCCAACAAATAAATGACCTCACAATACATCTCAAAGCCTAGAAAAAGAAGAACAAACCAGCAGCAAAAGCAGTAGAAGGCAAGAAATAATTAAAAGTAGAGCTGAGATCAATGAAATTGAAACAAAAGACACAATTGAAAAAAATTGACAAAACTAAAAGTTGGTTCTTTGAAAAAATAAATAAGATTGACACACCCTTAGCCATGCTAACAAAGAGAAGAAGAGAGAAAACCCAAATTACTAGCATATGTGATGAAAAAGGCAATATCACAACAGACACTACAGAAATACAGAAGATAATTAGAAATTATTTTTAAACCTTATACTTCAATAAAATAGAAGATAGTGAAGGCATCAATAAATTCCTAAAGTCATATGATCTGCTCACATTGAGTCAGGAGGATATACACAACCTGAACAGACCAATATCAAGTGAGGAAATAGAAAAAGCCATCAAAATATTACAAAACAAGAAAAGCCCAGAACTGAACAGATATACAGCCAAGTTTTACAAGACCTTTAAAAAAGAACTAATACCAGTTCTCTACAATCTATTTCAGGAAATAGAAAAAGAGGTAGTACTTCCAAATTCATTCTACAAGGTCAATATCACCCTGATTCCAAAACCAGACAAAGACACCTCAAAGAAAGAAAACTTCAGACCAATATCTCTAATGAATATACATGCAAAAATCCTCAAAAAAATTCTGGCAAATTGGATACAAAAACATATCAAAAAGATCATGCACCATAATCAAGTTGGATTCATCCCCAGGATGCAAGGTTGTTCCAACATACAGAAATCAATAAATGTAATTCATCACATCAATAGACTTAAAGATACGAACCATATGATCATCTCAATAGATGCGGAAAAAGCATTTGACAAAATACAGCATCCCTTTATGTTCAAAACACTAGAAAAACCAGGGATAACAGGAACTTATCTCAACATTGTAAAGGCTATCTATGCTAAGCCTCAGACCAACATCATTCTAAACCGAGAAAAACTGAAGGCATTCCCTCTAAAATCTGCAACAACACAGGGATGCCCTCTCTCACCACTTCTATTCAACATAGTTCTTGAAACACTGGCCAGAGCAATTAGACAGACAAAAGAAATTAAAGGAAAAACTGTAGGAAAGAAGAACTTAAAGTAGCACTATTTGCTGACAATATGATTCTATACTTAGAAGACCCAAAAAATTCCACCAGGAAACTTCTAGAACTAGTGAATGTAGTCAGCAAAGTGGCAGGATATAAAATCAACACCCATAAATCAAAGGCATTTCTGTATATCAGTGAAAAATCCTCTGAAAAGGAAATGAGAAAAACTACCCCATTCACAATATCCTCAAAAAATAAAAATAAAATACTTGGGAATCAACTTAACAAAAGAGGTAAAAGATCTATACAATAAAAACTACAGGGGCTGGGGATGTGGCTCAAGTGGTAGCGCGCTCGCCTGGCATGCGTGCGGCCCGGGTTCGATTCTCAGCACCACATACAAAGATGTTGTGTTCGCCGAGAACTAAAAAATAAATATTAAAAAATTCTCTCTCTCTCTCTCTCCATCTCTCACTCTCTCTTAAAAAAAACAAACTACAGAACCCTAAAGAGAGAAATAGAAGAAGACCTTAGAAGATAGAAAGATCTACCTTGCTCATGGATAGGCAGAATTAATATTATTAAAATGAACGTACTACCAAAAGCATTATAAAGGTTCAATGCAATTCCAATCAAAATCCTGATAACATTCCTCATAGAAATAGAAAAACAATCATGAAATTCATCTGGAAAATAAGAGACCCAGAATAGATAAAGCAATTCTAAGCAGAAAGAGTGAAACAGGTGGTATCGCTATACCAGACCTTAAACTATACTGCAGACAATAGTAACAAAAACAGCATGGTACTGGCACCAAAACAGGCTGGTAGACCAATGGTACAGAATAGAGGACACAGAGACTAACCCACAAAATTACAACTATCTTATATTGGACAAAGATGCCAAAAGCACGCATTGGAGAAAGGATAGCATCTTTAACAAATGGTGCTGGGAAACTAGAAATGCATATGCAACAAAACAAGATTGAATCCCTATCTCTCACCATGCACAAAACTTAACTCAAAATGGATCAAGGATCTAGGAATTAAGCCAGAGATTCTGTGTGTAATAGAAAAAAAAGTAGGCCCTAATCTTTATCACGTGGGCCTAGGCCCCAACTTCCTTAAGAAGATGCCTATAGCACAAGAATTAAAACCAAGAATCAATAAATGGGATGGATTCAAACTAAGAAGTTTTCTTCTCAGCAAAAGAAATAATCTGTGAGGTGAACAGGGAGCCTACATCCTGGGAACAAATTTTTATGCCTCACACATCAAATAGAGCTCTAATCTCTAGGGTATATAAAGAGTTCAACAAGATATGCACCAAAAAAAAATAAAATAAAATAACAATAATCCAATCAATAAATGGGCCAGGTACCTGAACAGACTCTTCTCAGAAGACAATATACAATCAATCAACAAATATAGGAAAAAAGCTCACCATCTCTAGCAATCAGAGAAATGCAAATCAAAACTACTGTAAAATACCATCTCACGTCAGTAAGAATGGCAGTCATTATGAAGACAAACAACAACAAGTGATGGCGATGATGCAGTGGAAAAGATACACTCATACATTGCTGGTGGGATTGCAAATTAGTGCAGTCAATTTGGAAAGCAGTATGTAGATTCCTTAGAAAGCTGGGAATGGAACCACCATTTGACCCAGTTATTGCTCTTTTCGAACTATACCCAAAGGACCTAAAAACAGCATACTACAGGGACAAGCCACATCAATGTTTATAGCAGCACAATTCACAATAGCTAAACTGTGGAGCCAATCTAGGTGTCTTTCAGTGGATGAATGGATTAAAAAATGTGGCATTTACACACAATGGAATATTACTCAGCACTAAAAAAGAATAAGATCATGGCATTTTCAGGGAAATGATGGCATTAGAAAAGATTATACTGAGTGAAGTTAGCCAACCCCCCAAAAAAATATGTCAAATGTTTTTTTCTGATATAAGGAGGGTGACTCAAAGTGGGGTAGGGAGGGAGAGCATGGGAGGAAGATGACTTCTATACAGGGAATAGGTGTAGGAGGGAAAGGGAGAGAGAAGGGGAATAACAAGGGTGGTGGAAGGAGACAGTGATCATTATACAAAATACATGTATAAAGATGTGAAAAAAAACTAAACCAAAACAGATTTCAATTGATTTCTCAAGCTAGACCCTAAAAGCTAGAAGTACTTGGAATAATGTATCAACTTCTGAAAGAAAATGGATGTCAACCAAGAATTTCTACATCCAGCATAATTAGGCTTCAAAATTGAAAATTAAAAAAAATTTCATAAAAAAGAAATCCAAATTAATTCATAACTAATAAGCATGCACTACAAGACATACACAATGAAAGTTTTCATGAAGAAGAAATGACGAATGAAAATGAAAAGCACCATAGGAATGAAGTGCTCAAGAAGAATAGTCAATCAAAGAGGAATCAAGTCTTCTTTAAACATTAGAAATAATTCAAATGTTTAGAAATATAAACCATCTCTAAATAACAATATTGAATGTAAATAGTCTAAAATCATCAAATAAAAGACATAGGATAGAAGACCAGAATAAAGAACAACATCCAACTGTATGTTGTCTGCAAAAGACTTACCTCACAGGCAAAGATATCCTTAGACTCAAGGTGAAAGGAGGGGAAAAGATATACCATTAAAGTAGGACTCATGAACAATCAAGTGTAACTACTGTCATATTAGATAAAGTACATTTCAAGCCAAAATTAATCAGAAGAGAGAAAGAAAGGCACTTCATACTGCTAAAGGAAATCATATAGCAACAAGATAATGATGGCAAAGATTAATGCCTCAACCAACAGATCATCTATGTACATAAAACAAAACCTTATCAATATTAAGAATAAAATGGACCACAATACATTGATACTGGGTGACTTTAAATTTTCTCCCTCAACACTGGATAGATTAACCAAATAAAAACTAAGTAAAGATTCTACATAAAAATAAGTTAAATTAATTCATAGACCTAAGAGACATTTATAGAATACTTCATTCATCAATGCCTAAATTCACTTTCCTCTCAATAGCACATGGAACATTTTCTGAAACAAACCATATTTTCAGTCACAAAACAAAAAACTGCAAATATAGGAAAACAGAGATAATATCTTGAATTTTATCATAAAATACAGGAATGAGATTGGAAATCAACAATAAGATAAAAAACAAAAAAGCACTGTACAGATTTAATGCAATTCCAATTAAAATCTCAATGGCATTCCTCATATAAATAGAAAAGGCAGTCATGAAATTCATCTGGAAAAATAAGAGACCCAGAATAGCTAAAGCAATCCTGGCAGGAACAGTGAAGCCAGTGGCATCACTATACCAGGCCTTAAACTATACTACAGAGCATAGTAACAAAAACAGCATGGTATTGGCACCAAAACAGACCGGTAGACCAATGGTACTAAATGGAGGACACAGAGACTAACCCACAAAATTACAATTATCTTATATTAGACAAAGGCACTCAAAACATGCATTGGAGAAAAGATAGCCTCTTCAACAAATGGTGCTGGGAAAACTGGAAATCCATATGCAACAAAATGAAATTAAACCCCTATCTCTCACCATGCAAAAAACTTAACTCACAGTGGATCAAGGACCTAGGAATTAAACCAGAGACTCTGCTCCTAATAGAAGAAAAAGTAGGTCCTAATCTCCATCATGTGGGATTAGGCCCCAACTTCCTTAATAAGACTCCTATAGTGCAAGAATTAAAACCAAGAATCAATAAATTAAATGGAATCAAACTAAAAAGTTTCTTCTCAGAAAAAGAAACAATCTGTGAGGTGAACAGACAACCTATATCCTGGGAGCAAATATTTATCCCTCACACATCAGATAGAGCACTAATCTCTAGGGTATATAAAGAACTCAAAAAACTAAGCACAAAAAAAACCCCAAATAACCCCATCAACAAATGGGCCAAGGACCTGAACAGACACTACTCAGAAGAGGATATACAATCAATCCAATCAACAAATATATGAAAAAACGTTCATCATCGTTGGCAATTTGAGAAGTGCAAATTCAAACTACTCTAATATTTCATCTCACTCGAGTTAATATGGCAGCTATTATGAAGACAAACAATAATAAGTGTTGGTGAGGATGTAGAGAAAAAGGTACACTCATATATTGCTGGTGGGACTGCAAATTGGTGCAGCCAATATGGAAAGCAATACGGAGATTCCTTGGATAATTGGGAATGAAACCACCAACTGACCCAGCTATCTCTATCCTCGGTCTATACCTAAAGGACTTAAAAACAGCATACTACAGGGACACAGCCACATCAATGTTTAGAGCAGCATAATTCACAATAGCTAAACTGTGGAACCAATCTAGATGCCCTTCTGTAGATGAATGGATAAAAAAAAATGTGGCATTTATACACAATGGAATATTACTCACCAATAAAAGAGAATAACATCATGGCATTTTCAGGTAAATGAATGGAGTTGGAGGATATAATTTTGCTAAGTGAAGTTAGCCAATCCCAAAAAACTAAAAGCTGAATGTTTTTTTCTGATATAATGAGGCTTATTCACTGTGGGGTAGGGAGAAGAGCATGGGAGGAATAGACGAACTCTAGATAGGGCAGAGGGGTAGGAAAGAAATGGAGGGGTGTGAGGGAAAGGGAGGGGGCTTGGGGTTAGAAATGATGGTGGAATGTGATGAACATTATTATCCAAAGTACATGTATAAAGACATGAATTGGTGTGAATACACTTTGTATACAACCAGAGATATAAAAAATTGTGCTCTATATGTATAATATGAATTGTAAGGTATTCCACTGTCATATATAAATTAAAAAAATAATAATAAAAAATTAAAAAGTAAATGAAAATTTAAATTAAATATAAAAAAACAGAAATCACTCTAACACCAGCAGATTAAATAATACTCTTCTGAAGGTGAATGGATAGCAGAAGAAATAAGGGGAGAAATAAAAAAAATTAAAAATAAATGAGAATAGTGATAGAACATATCAAAATCTCTGGGACAGTATGAAGACAGCTCTAAGAGGAAAGTTTGTAACATTGAGGTAGTGAAACAAGTAAGTAATCTAAAATTACATCTCAAGGCCCTAAGAAACAAGAACAAACCAACACCAAAATCAATGAAAGATAGGAAATAATCAACATCAGAACAGAAAACAATGAAATTGAGAATGAAAAAAAGATCCAAAGATCAATGAAAAAAAGTGAGTTTTTTGAAAGGTAAACAAAATAGATAAACTCTTAGCCAAACTAACTAAAAGAAAGAGATAAAAAAAAAACAAAATTTAAGATGAAAAATGAAATCTCACTACAAGAAATTAGAAAGACTATCTTACTCACAATAGCCTAAAAAACCCTTATAATAAATCTATCAAAGGAAGTGAAACATCACCTACAATGAAAATAATGGAACACTAAAAAATAATTGAAGGAGACTTCAGAAGACGAAAAGACATCTCTTGTTCTTGGATAGACAGAATTAATATTGTCAAAATGGCCATTCTACCAAAAGCAATGTACAGATTCACTGCTAGTGAAAAGCAGGAGGCATCACAATATTGAACCTCAAATTATACTACAGAGCTATAGAAAGAAAAACAGCATGGTACTGGTACCAATACAGATATGAAGTCTAATGGAATGGAATAGAATACACAGAGACAAAGTCCCATAAATACAATTACCTCATACTGGAAAAAGATGCCAAAATCATGTTGAAAAAAAAGACAGCTTCTCCAACAAATAGTGCTGGGATGACTGGAAATCCATATGGAGTATAATGACATTTAGGTTCTATCTCTCAGACTGAACAAAGCTCAACTTAAAATGGATCAAAGACCTAGAAATTAGAAACACTGCATCTGCTAGAAGACAATATTGGCCCAACACTCCAACATGATGGCACAGAAAACCACTTTCTTAACAAGATTCCTAAAACACAAGAAATATAAATAAAAACACCAATGAGTGGGATGGCATCAAACTCAAAAATGTTGGCACAGTAAAGAAAAGAACCAAGAGTGAAGAGAAATCTTCAGAATGGGAGAAATATTTCCTACCTGCTCCTCACAAAGGGCATGAATTTCCAAAAATACAAGTTAACTCAAAAACTATAACACCAATTTTAAAAAATGAACCAACCAGAAAATGGGCAAAAGAATTAAACAGACACTTCTCAAATGAAGAAAGACAAATAGAAAACAAGTACATGAAAAAATGTTCAATATCAGTAGCACTTAGGGAAATATATATTAAAACTACATGGAGATTTCATCTCACTCTAGTCAGAAAGGTGACTTTCAAGAATACAAATAACAATAATTGTTGGTGAGAATGTGGGGGGAAAGGTATGCTCATACATTGTTGGTGGGATGAGACTGCAAATTTGTGCAAACACTATGGAGTATGAAGATTCCTCAAAAGCCTAAAGTGAAACCACCATATAAACCAGCTATCCCACTGTTTGGTATATAACCAGGAAAATTTAAATCAGCATACTACAATGATGCACAGCAGTGTTTATAGTAGCAAAATTCACAACAGCCAAGCTAGATAAGCAAACTAAGTACTCTTCAACAGACAAAGAAAATGTGCTATATATACACAAAGGAGTATTGCTCAGCAATAAAGAAGAATTACACTGTGGCATTTGCCAGTAATGGAGGGAACTGCAGACTATCATACTAAGTGAAATAAGCCAATACCAAAAAAAGGCAAAGTTTGAATGTTTTCTCTGATATGTGGAAGCTAATTCAAGCTAAGGGGAGAGAGATTTTTAAAAAATTTAAAAAAACAGTTGAGTGGAGTAAATAAAGGGAAATGAAGGGAAGGTAATAGGAATGAAATAAGAAAAGAGGGCGGAATGAATCTGACCAAACTTTCCTATGTACGTTTATAAATATACCAAAGTGGATCTTACCATCCTATACATACACAAGGCACTAAGTTTAAAAAAAAAAAAAAAACTGTCAGTAAACAGAAGATCAGTAGAGGAGGAAAGGAAAAGGCGAAGTACAGGAATAAGCTGGAACAAATTATATTCCATGCTTTTATAATTATGTCAAAATGAATCCCAGGGTTATGTATAACTAAAAAGAACCAATTTTAAAAAAGGAATCCTTGGATTCTTTTGATTTATCACATCCACATGTAAACCTCAAAACAAAACAAGACAAAATAATGTAACAATGTTCCCTGGAGAAGGAAATGGAGAAAGGCAGCTAAAAGAGGAAAAAAGAAAAACAAGAATAAAACTCAATGCAAAGAATCAAATGATCTGTGTCTTGAACAATGGGGGTGGGAGGATCATGGAAAAGGCTGGGTGAGAGGCTCTCTCCACATAGACCTACTCCATCTCCAGGACAAGACAGAGTTAAGATTGTTTCTTCACATAATTTCCCTCTTCTTAGTATGTAAATAATCACTTTTCTCATCACTAAAGAAAACCACCAATTTTGACGACACAAACTTTGGGAAACTTCTGATTAAGGTCACATTGCCCACGTGGGAGCCCCTCCTTCCTGGTTATGATTCTATCAGGTTTCTTACATTACCTTGGAATCTGCCACTTCCTCCAGATCTAATTCTTTAATGACCTTGTTGATCCTCTCATTTTTTTCCTGTTTTGACATAGTTGTTGGAAGCCGAAGAGCCGCTGAGAACCATATATTTTCTCTCACTGACAGGGTGTCCGTCACAACATCATCCTGAAGGCAAATGCGATTTCCTTGAGAAACAGTTCGTCTTTTCTAAGACTATCAATTCAGTGTATGAAATTTAATATATGAAAATAACAAACCCAAAGGAAAGTTCTAGCTACTGTGAACATTCTACTTTAAGGATTTCAGTAACTCTACACACACAGCTTCAGAGCCCAAGGAAAGCATTTTCACTCCCTATTTGCATACCCAGGTGGAGCACACAAAATTATGCCTTCTAGACACTTACAAACCTTTCAATGAGGAATTGCTAAAGTCATCCTTTAGGAGAAGAAGAGAGGTGAATGAAGGGCAAAAAGGACAACAATAGATCCTTTTGGAAATGATAGGAGAGCTAGAATTGATACCACTGCCTAAAAGTTAATATTCCAGGTTCTTTCTATCTCTCCTTTTGACTCCTCCCTCAATTTTTATAAATGTGGTGTAAATAAAGTTGGTTCTGAGCATGTTCAATTGGAAGCACACTAAACTATAAGCCAAGGCTCTTGCCTTACAGGAACAGGGTAAACCTAAAAGGCAAAATCACTAATACTTACCTGTACCACATAACCTGTATTATGTGGGAAATTGGAATCCTCAGGTACTCCATGTACCCAGACATCTCCAGATAAACCACTTGGGTCTTTCCTTGCAGCTAAGATATCTAACAACCTATAAAAGGACACATATATTGTGAGATTTTTCCTTCCTACAAAGGCTACAACTCTCACATACTCAGTATCCAAATTTTGTTCATGTTAAAAATGACCTTGTTGATCCTCTCATTTTTTTCCTGTTTTGACATAGTTGTTGGAAGCCGTTGGAATCAAAAAATTCCAACATAGTTGTTGGAATCAAAAATTTATATGGTTTAACATAGGGTCTGTACACACACATACACACACACTCTCTCTACCTCTCTCTCTCACACACATACACACACACACACACACACACACACACAGAAATTTTTACCTTTCTTTTCATCATGTACTATACAAAATCCCAAACACATTAAAGCAAGAGATCATTGGCTTATCCAGTACAGAGTCCCAATGACCCTTACCTTGATGATCCCAACCCAGGTAGTAGGACCTTTTATCTCAGATGCATGTGCTCATTGAGAACTTCAGCTCCTTCTCTCCATTTTAATAGTATTCCCTTATCTTCCTTCCTCATTTGCTGATAACATGGTCAGCTGCTATGACTTATCACCTTATCATGTTGTGTTACTCATACTGAATTTTAATAAAACTTTCTGGTCCTATGATTAAAACCACAAGCTAGTCTAAAAGCAAGTGATACTTAGGACCAGACCAGGAATGCCCATCAAATGTCTGTGATTTTTCAAAGAACATTGAAACAGCACCAAAAGGGCTTTGAATTCTACTTTCTATTGTACTCACAAAGTTTTGCCTCCACCTGAGGGTCCCATGATAGCATTAAGGCCAGGTTTCATGATCCCACTGTAAACACAAAAATATACTGATTTAGTATTTCAGTTTTTAAAGTGTTCTATAGTTTTAGGGGCTGCATTGAATATGTTAGTTGATGAAATTCCAGACAGATAACAAGCACTGAAACTTAAAGAAAATAAGTCATTCTTAATAGAAGTCTAGCATACATAGGATATCATCCAATAGTCAGGAATTAAGAAAAATCCCTCACATTCCCAAAATATCTTGAAACCATTAATGCTGTTTGGGAAATGACATATTTCCATTTGTGTTCACAGATCACAAAATGAATAGTAAATTCTTGTCAATTATCTGTATTACTCTTACCCCTCTTAAAACAACTTCTGAATAATGTTTGATGATTAGCCTCTTCAAATCCCCTCACCTGCTTCTCAGTCAAGTCAGACACAATGAATGAACCACTGATTTGGAGACTTATAAGCAGCAGTGTTCTCACTTTTAGAATCTCATCAGAACAAAAATTAATGTGTCTTCAGTAGAAATTCAAGAGTGGAATAAAGCACTCCAAAATATAAGAAACCATTTTCTCTCAGAAAATGGATGCAACTATGATTCAATCAAATCAAGTATATGGCTGAGGGCAGTGAAAAATCAGATAGTGTAGAAGGGGTAATTATGGCACTATTGACTGTGCTATGGCCCAAGAAGTCAAATAGGCTCAATGCTGTCCTAAATATAAGAGGTGAAACTATTAAGAAGAATGAAATGGAGGAAGAGAACTAAGGGCAGGGCTACTGCAGGGGCACAGGAGTGCACACAGCAGTCTGGCTTCATACATTCAGAACTGTGGTGTCTATGCCAGTCTCTCTTTAGAATTGCTAGGCTCATCAACATGTGTTCTACTGTGGAATCAGTATCTATTCCAAGTGTAGGATCAAAGCCAACAGCTATGTGTCCTCACATACTGATACCCTATGAGTGTACAGCTGTTATAAAATATGAAAGTCCCCACATAACTGCCCCACAGCTCTTACATCCAGAATGATCTCACCTTTCTTGCCCTGTAGCACCTGATCTATCACAATGAAACTAGGGTTTCTAGTGGCTAGAGTGAAATGTACCTTTCACTTTGTTCATTGACTGAAGAAACTCTAAATCACTGGACTAGTATAATGAGAGTGTGGTAAAGCAAGAGCCAGCTGTGACTCAGAAAACTCTTAATTCATTTGATATCCTTCCTCCCCCAGTGTAAAGTCACACAAATGACTGGGTAGGTCTGGGGGTATAGGTCAGTGCTAGTATGGGTGTTTAGCATTCATGAAGTCTTGAGTTCAATCATTAGCCATCCCCCAAATGCAAAATGTCTGGGTAAATTCTCAAAGCTCATTTCTCTACAGTTCTTAATATATCTCCCTTATTAATATCTACCTAGCAAATGCTTCTAAAATGACCAGGAAAACCTTATTCCCTAAGTCTTCATTACTTGAAAAACTTCCCAAGTTT
Source organism: Callospermophilus lateralis (assembly GCF_048772815.1). Classification (NCBI taxonomy): domain Eukaryota; kingdom Metazoa; phylum Chordata; class Mammalia; order Rodentia; family Sciuridae; genus Callospermophilus; species Callospermophilus lateralis. Next base: position 68,749,658 of record NC_135312.1, read on the forward strand.
TAACATACTTTCCTCAAGGAATGACCAAGCCATTCTGAATGATTCAACCAGGAACAAAATGTGAATGTTAAGGCAAAGAATTTCACAGATCCTGCTATTTGGCTTTCTCTGACACTAAACCCCAGTGTGACAGAAAACAGCAGTACTGTAGAATTGCAAATCCAACCGTTCCTATGTGGAGCAGTGACTGTTCCACAATTCATCAGGCAATACAATTATGACGTGTCTACTATGTGTGTACAACATACTCTTCTAGGAGATGGGACACAAATGAGAACAAATAAAGTAGATAACCAAATGGGAAAACAAATTCCTAGCGCCCTGGAGTTCACATTCTAGCCCTATAGCTGGTGACTTATTTTCTATTTTTACAAACACTGTGATTTGACAGAGTCCTGCTCATTGGTTTAAGTAGAGTCTAGAGCTACTTTCATTCCATCAAGACAGTTATGTCCATCAACTATGGTCCTCTATTTCCTGGTTTCCCCACCCTCCCTCCACCATTCTCTGACCCCTCACAAGCCATTCCCCCTTAATTTTCCACTTTATAGCATGTGTCTGCAGAGGCCCTCTTTTTTCATACTGTACAATCTTCACGACCAGCCTGTGTCTTACTGTAACCACTTCTCCCTCCTTCCTTTCCCTATTACCCACCGCACACTGAATCCCGAGTAGTGAGTACAAAAGAAGAAAATCACCTGAAGGATTTCTGTTGGTTCTATTGCACTTTAGTAGATAATGGTACAACCTTTGGTCTTGTTCTCTTTATGGGCAAAGGATCTAAATGTCATTCTTGGGGCATGGTCAACCTCCCCCCTAATACACACACTTATTACAAATTCAATCTCCGCACACCTGACCCTCAATTCAGGGTGAGGAGCTTTTGTCTGTCTTTGAATACTTCTGTCAATCACCACAAGAATGAGGGAAAATGCTCTAGTTTTCTGATTCATCCATCAGACTAAAGAGGATTTATCTCTGTCACCAGCATCTTGTACAACATCAGACACCTACTAGAAACCCATATTTTTTTGAATAAGTGAATCTCCACTTTAGTGGAGATTGAATTGAATCCCTAGTCGATTAGCTGGAAAGGATAAGTGAGGTAAATGAACCCCTATGCAATTTATGCATATTATATATATATATATATATATATATATATATATATATATATATATATATATATATATTTTCAACCTGCACATATTCAAAGCATGGTACTTTCTACCTCTTTCATCACAAAATATGTAAGGACAACAATTTCTTAATTATTGTGTATTTCACAAAAGACTTGTTAGCTTTTCATAAGTCAAATCTATATAATCATGTAGCAAAAAATCAAAGCCTTCCATTCATCATTCCTTTCCTTATTCTCCTAGTCAGGATTTCTTAACCAACAGAAGAGAGAGAAGAAGTAGGCAAGGAAGCAGGTTTTGATGCATGGACAGAATTCCAATCCACACAGAAGCTCTGGCCTCAGCCCAGTAGCCCTCAGTTCTTTGCTATTTCTCTTCTGCCTGTGCCTCAACATTTCTATGCCTCTTGTCACTTTTTTGATTTCTAGTGGGAGTTGGCTAGCATTAACGGAAAAGTAGAGAGTTGCTTGAAAAATATCAAGGAAATACAACAAACAACAAATTCTTTATAGATCTTCAGCCACACTCAGTCAAAAGATTCTTTTATAACCACTCTCCAGCCTTGGAGAACCAGGAGAAGGTGCTTGTTTTTTCTAGGAATGATTATTTCCCTTATTACACAAACAGAACTCATAGGTCATAGTATCTGAGCAAAGCCAAATTACATTGTGACACCATCAAAAGGAAAAAGAGAGACTCACAAAATATCAGAAAAACACTGACACTCCTAATGCCCAGAATCTGTGAACTCATGGAGGTACCTCTTAGTGATAGGTTCTAAAGAAACACTCATCTCCCTTCCACTCTAGATCCCACTTTAACACCAAACTTTGAATTCTGATTTTGTTGCTGGATGAAAAGAATAAAAATAAAATCACAATTATTGGGTATTTTGAAAATTAGGTAACTTCAATTAAATTGTAGGGATCTTATTTTTAAATATGTTCTACCTGTTTTTATTAGAGTGAGTAATGAGTAAATTGTTATAGACTGTGAACAACTATAAATAGACCATTCATTTAAAACAGGTCTATTTGAAAAGAAAAGTACTTTCACAATATACTATCATTTCAATCTCTTTACTTCTAGAACATAAAAAGGACATATACTGCAAAGGTACCCAAAACTAAAACTTGTCTGTTTCAGAAAACATGTTCAAGTAGTGAAATTGAAAAACATTCTGTTTTAGAGTTTGGAAAGATCAATTATATACCCACAACCAAAAAGCAATAAAGTAGCCACTGGGGTGGCACATGCCTGTAATCCCATCAGTCCAGGAGGGTGTAACAGGAGGATCATGAGTTCAAGGTTAGCCTCAGCAACTTAGTAAGGCCCTAAGCAAGACAGGGAGAACTGTCTCTAAATAAATCATAATAAAGGGCTGATAGAAGATGTGGCATAGCGGTTAAGTGCCATAGGTTCAATGCTGGTATGAAAAAGAAAGAAGAAAAGAAAGAGGGGGGGGGAGAGAGGGAGGGAGGAAGGAAGGAAGAAAGAAAGAAAGAAATGAATGACACCGCCAGGCCTATTTCCGCCATGTGGCATACATAAGGGAAACTAAATTGCACATTAATTGTTCATTTTCTCAAAGACTGATGTACATGATACAATCACTTTAATGAATGGATTTTAGTTCAGTTCCATTCAAAGTTAAACATACACTTAACAAGTGATCCAATCATTTCAGTCCTAATTTAGCAAAAAAAGAAAAATGCTCAATATGTCTAATTAGAGATTTGAACACAAATATTCATAGCAGTTTATTGATAATAGCTAAAACCTGAAGTTCATTGTAAGTCAATAAAGTGATAATTTTGAAGCTTTATGCACCTACTTGATATCTGATAGTTTCTTTTTCTCAGTTGTTTTTCGATTAAATAGAAAGCCTCTCTTCTCTTTTACATGATAACAGATGTTGTGAAAACTTAGCACAGGCCCTTTCTGGTCCCTGGAGGTTGTCCCAGGGAGGACATCAGAGTTTAAAATTGGGTCATTGTTGGAAGACATTTGGAAAGTTCTGTTTTTCTGTAGAGGAAAAAGCAATAGTAAGTTGACAGTCCAGGTAAATGAAATTTTTAAACACGAGATAACAAAACATGAACACATTTAAACCAATCTTTTTTTAAACTGTGCTGCAATGAGTAGGTTCCTTTCCAAAGAACAGCCCACATTACTGTGATAAGAACAACTTGAAAACCTAGAATGAAAGGTGGATACAAATTAAAACACCTGCACTCCAATTAGATGTCATATTTCCAAATTAAGGGGTCCTAAAAAGGGACAACCAAACAGAGGATTTCTAAATGTTCTTTATGAACTTCTTCCAAAACACCCCAGAGTCCTGCCTCTCCCAACCAATGGCCAATCGGGAGAATAAAAAGAGTACAATACATAATAATGGTTGACAATATACCCCTTTGAAACTAGAGAAGAACTCATGTAAATTTAAGAGAGATTCTACTGAGAAACTCCTGTGAATTTAAATAAGAGAAGTAGGTAACAAGTCTTGGGGGAGGGGTGTCTGTGGGAGTGAGGGGGGCAACACTGCCAGATGAGAAGTCCTTACCCTTTGTCTCTGCATCAAGCTGACCCCACCCTACTGACATCCCATTTAGACCTTCTGTGAGAGGGTAGGTAAACTTGGCACCTCTCAATGGTGCTTTGTACAACTTTATAAAACTCACCTCCAGTGGCTTCAGGCAAAGATCACAGACTTGTTACCTTCTAGAAAAGTAAATATATAATGACATAAATTGATGTGAACATACTTTATACAGAGATATGAAAAATTGTGTTCTATATGTGTAATAAGGATTGTATGTATTCCACTGTTGTTGTGGATTTAAAACAATTAAATTTTTTTTTTTTTAAAGAAACTTCAATTTCACCCTCTGGATAAATTGAAGTGGATTTCCTAATGCTAGCTGGACCTAAGAACTAAATTCCAGCAAGACCATGCTCTAAATAGCAACAAGGCCTTTCCAGTCACAAACAAAAGATATTAAGGTAGCGATCAATATAGGAATATTGGTTCAGCAGGGTCTCCAGCCAAGTACAGAGTTGATTTTCTTCTTCTGAAAACAAACTTATTCATAGACACCAGGATGGGAACAGAAGGTTGGATAGCAACTTTTCTCTGTATTTATCACCCATTCCTCTCTTAAACAACTGCTACCCTACTGACTTTAAATAAGATGACACTGAATATTTTCTCTATGTAAATCAACTAAATGAATGACTTAAATGAGGTATTCACTCTTCTCAGCTTCCTAGTGAATAGGGAGAATGATTACTCATCAGTATGGATTTTGTGGGATCATGATGCATGAATAGCTTTGAATATATATTAATATTAATGTCAATATATATTGATAACCACAGAAGTGTACTTTAAGTAGCAGAGATATATGGTATGAGAATGAAATTATACAATACATTATTGAAAAGGAAAAAAGTTATGAGGACCAAATCAACTAGAATATCAACTTTTGGTTCACATTCTGATGTGAACTCAGCATTGATTATTTTAAAGAACATATGAGGTTCTCATAGGTCTATAGAACCTATAGATACAGGTAAGGAGGCCATTTGGGCTGTTTAATTTTCATTAAAACATTTCAATCCTAACTACCTACCCCACAGTATATGATTCATTCTTAACACTGTGTAAACCTTCCTCCTTGGTAATGTCTTCAACTGCTACCAAACTCATATCAAAAAGTGTCAGCACAATGTCTGAGGTGACAGATAAACAATTACCCTCCTCTGATCATTGCACATTGTAGATGTATAAGGAAATGATGCACCAAACACTTACCTATGTTAAATTAGTGTGTGTCCATTGAAAAACATATACATATATTTTTAAAACAAAGGACAATATATTTACATGTTATTTAAAGAACATGAGGGTGACCTATGCCTCTATAAAATGTAGGTTTATCCCCAATTAAGCTCCAGCCATCAACAGTAGCATATGAGACTACAGGGTCTTGGTGACCAAGTGTGTCTTGTTACAGCTAAAACAATCTTCCTTAGGAAGTACACTTAGACCATGCACTACTGCATGCATATGGGCAGCACTGAGGGTGCTCTCCATTGCCATTCCTCAATCTCTTCTGCATCCTCATGTGACACACACAAAAAACATATTCCTCAAAAATAACGGCCATGAAAATAGACACATGGACCAATGGTATGAATAGGAGACTCATAGACAAAATCATTTAGGAATACTCGTCTGATCATCTTTGACAAAGGCACCAAAAACACACATGGGAGAAAGGACAGTCTGTTGAAAAATGGTGCTTGGCAAACAGGTTATTCATTTAGAGAAGAATGAACATAGAATGAAAATACAGAAGAATGAACATAGAAGCATGAAAATGTATCAACAATTCCTGTTGTTATATACAACTAAAATACACCAAAAACATAGGAAATAAAACAAAAAGTTTAAAATTAAAAAAAAAAAAGCCAGGCAAAGCTTCTGTGAAGAACCAGCTGGAAAGGAAATTATTGATCATTTTCTTTCTACTATGGCCTCCAGGATACAATTTTTTTTTAAGTGCAAAGGGCTTTCAGTTCATCTGTGTCCATTCCAACGCGCTCTCTCTGGCAATGATCCACTCTAGTTGGAATTTTATTTCATTTTTCTTATGCTCACTTCAAATGCTTCATGGATGCCTAATGATAATAAATGCAGAAATGGCTTTGCAGGCTCCTGTGTGTATTTTAATACAACTTAAGAAAAATAATGTGTTCCATAAGAGAACTCCTGAATAATGCCCAGGGCCCTGGAACAAATAAGCCCAATAAACATTTGTTATTATGAATCAGTATTATTTTCTGAAACTGGAGTGAGCATTTACAATTCATATATATATATAATATATATACAATTTATATTATTACATATTATACATATATAATACATAATATATTATATATTAATATATAATTAATACATTATGTTAGTATATATTACATAGTATATTAATATACATCATATATTAATATGTATATTTACAATTCATATATAATACATGAATATATAATATGCTCTCTTCTTATACATGGACTTTTTAAAAGCTGATTTGTAATCTAGTTTTGGGTCTGAGTTTTGTGGACTACTTGAATGTTTTCAATATTATTTTAATAAGTGTTGTAAATAGTTGGTTAATTTTTAAATTTAACTATCAAAACCAAAATACTCACAGAAAAACTCTACAAAAGAGCTCAAAAACTCTAGAAAACTACCCAAACTTGTGAGCAAACAATGTCCTGGGAATAAGAAAAATAATTATTTGTCCAATCCTTTTAAAATATTAATGCAAACAAATATTTGCTCCACCAGCAGTAATTCTCATGTTCAGTAAGTTTCCATCCATCAATATTAACTTTCATTATCTTTACATATTTAGGTTCAGGCAAGAGTTCCATCTTAATTGGCCTGTGCAGGACACCCACTAGACCTGGAATCAGTTGCACACCAAGATAGTTTTCTGAGAAAACATTCTGAATGGACAGTTTTTATTTCCTACTCTCAAATTAAACTGCCAAGGGTACAAAGTCAGTCATCTCATTTCAGCAGTGTGCTCTTTTCTAACAAAATATGCACCCAATAACTACCCACCTTTCCTGTTACACAAACTTGCCCACTTAATAGTAGTCCAAGTGACCAAGGGCTCCAGTCTCAGGACGCATGTGCTCCGAGGCAGAGCATAAAATTTGGGATATAAAGCACAGATACGGAAGTTGAAAGGAGTCAGCATGAACTTCCAGACAGGCCCTGTAACAACAGCTTCCACAAGGCCACCAAGCTTCTGTGCTGGTGTGACAATCCTGATACACTTTCCGCAGGTCACCTGGTTCCTTTTCCCTACCTCTTTCTTCCTGCCCCTCCCTCCTCAGTGGAGGACTGAATGCCTCCCCTTCCCTTTAGCTCTCTAGGGACAAGGTCTGCAGGGAGCCAGGACACTGCCTACAGCCTCCACAGAGTCCTTCCCAGGATGGAGACAACCCCATGGCGCCAGATGCCCTGAGGTGGAGCACTCACCACAGGTAGCTGCCTGAGAAGGTGCTAGCAGCACAGCTGAGGGCTATGGGCACCAGCTGGACCACTAGGAGAGAGCCTGAATGGGACTTCTCTATGTAAGGCTCAGGCTGCAGGGCCAGAATACCAAGAGCTTCCCAGACTCTGGAGTCAGGCTAGCCCAGAACAGGGTGGGGACAAGAAGGCAAAAGGCATGGTGCAGCCTGAAAGACTTTGATAACCTCCTGTGCTCAGGGCACCCAATGTCCAGGACCACCACCTTCCTGCGGAGTCATGTCACAGAGAACACTTTCTCTGACCACAAAGGGACAAAAAAAAAAAAAAACAAAAAAACCCAGCATCTGGTGCTTTTTCTAAATGAACAGAAGCAATTTATGTCTGGTATCAGTGGGGACTTCCTGGGCTGATGGACACCTCTTGTGGCTCTGCGGCTATCCTTGGCCCTGAGCACTGGAGACTCTGATATCTAGGCTTTTCCTCTCACACTTCACCCATCCCAAGGGCAATAGGCAATTTCTGGTCAATGAGTTTGGGACAAATTAGATGGTTGCCCCAGGGCCAAGTACATCAGGAAATGAATCTAAGGGGGTGGAGGATTAGAATGAAAGTATTCTTGTAGCAGATTTCAATATCTTCACACTGATGAAATAATTACTTCTCTGCAAGAGTTTGAGACTGTGAAAACCCCAGAAGACAGTGTTGTTCAGGAGAAGGGCTGGTGGCCAGACTCTGTGAGTGAGCACTGCCATTCCAGCATTTACCCCGGCCTCTACCCTCAGAAAGTAGTACCTGTATGGAGAAATCCTTCTATCTGCAGCTTACAAAGAAAACCACACAGGTATTATGTTGTTGACTCTGAAAATTATTGTTAATATTTTGTCACATTCAGGAATACTAAGGCATGAATAGAAGAAAAGAAAATGGACAGTACATTAATTTTTAGAATATTGAAGATACTGTATTGTAAACTTAAAGAGCATCAAGTATATGTTATTATTTTAGCATTTATTCTGTCAATAATAATAAAGACACTGGGAAGGCTCATATACAAATACATTTTATGAGATGGAAGCCTCGGCCATTGCACGGCGCTCGCTCAGCGCAAATGGAAGATGGCGCAGAACAGAGTCTTTGCGTGGACCAAGCTCTGGACAAAGCACAAGGTCTCCCCAGCACCCCCCACCTCACCAAAAACCCAATGTGAGTAACAGACTGAATCCATCTTGGAAAACCTTACTCACCATCTATCGGTGGGCATGGCTACCAGCGCAGTTCTGCAGCTGATCAGGTACCCAGTTTCCAACGCCCCCACCCCCAGTTGTGATAACTCAAAATTTTTCCCATAAGCTTTTGGGGGCATAGCTATTAACGCGGAACAGCAACTGTATAGGCACCTGGTTTCCAACTCAGAGACTAAGAGTAGGGAGGCTCCAGGTAGAAGCTCAAGCCCTCTCACCCTGGCTACCTCTACCACCCTGAATGCAGAGATTCAAGCCAGGAATAGACAACTCCACCTACTGGAAGAAAAGAAAACAGAGTTCTGAGACTTTTTTTTTCTTCTTTTCTCGCTCTTCTCATCCAATCTCCTCTACCCTTCCCCCTCTGGTCCTCACATATGTGAATCCAAGAACTTTGCATGAAATTGGACTTTAAGAACTGAATCACCAGAATAATATAATATACAGGAATTGCATAGGCCCCACCTCACCCCACCCCTTTATTTTTTTCTTTTCTTTCTCCCTCTCTTTCTTTCTTTCCTTGTTATTTTTTTTCCTCTTTTCTTCTTTTTTCTTCCTCTTTCTATCCCACTTTCAACCTTGTAACTTTTACTATTTATATGTAGGGTAATTTTCTAAATACAGATAAGGAGTTTGAATTTATACATTCTTCCGTAAATTACCCCTGTCTATTCATTAGAGTTCTCCTCACCATGCGCAAAAGTTAACTCAAAATGGATCAAGGATCTAGGAATCAAACCAGAGACTCTGTGTCTAATAGAAGAAAAAGTAGGCCCTAATCTCCATCTGTGGGTTTAGGCCCCAAGTTCCTGAATAAGATGCCTATAGCACAAGAATTAAAACCAAAAATCAACAAATGGGATGAATTCAAACTAAAAAGTTTTTTCTCAGCAAGAGAAATAATATGTGAAGTGAAAAGGGAGCCTACATTCTGGGAACAGAACATACTTCTCACACATCAGATAAAGGATACACAAAGAACTCAAAAAGTTAAACAACAAAAAACAAATAGCCCAATCAAAAATGGGCCAAGGACCTGAACAGACACTTCTCAGAAGAGGATATACAATCAATCAACAAATACACGAAAAAATGCTCATCATCACTAGCAATCAGAGAAATGCAAATTAAAATTACTCTAAGATATCATCTCATTCCAATAAGAATAGCAAACAACAACAAGTACTGGGTAGGATGTGGGGAAAAAGGTACACTCATGCATTGCTGGTGGGACTGCAAATTGGTGCACCCAATTTGGAAAGCAGTATGGAGATTCCTTGGAAAACGAATGGAACCACCATTAGACCCAGCTATTCCTCTTCTCGGACTATACTCAAAAGACCTAAAAATGGCACACTACAGGGACACAGCCACATCAATGTTTATAGCAGCACAATTCACAATAGCTAGACTGTGGAGCCAACCTAGATGCCCTTCAAAGGATGAATGGATACAAAAAAAAATGTGGCATTCATAAACAATGGAATATTACTCAGCACTAAAAAAATAATAAGATTATGGCATTTGCAGGGAAAGGAATGGCATTAGAGCAGATTATGCTAAGTGAAGTTAGCCAATCCCCCCCAAAAAATGCTGAATGTCTTCTCTGATATAAGCGAGGTGACTCAAAATGGAGTAGGGAGGAAGAGCATGAGAAGAAAATTACCTCTAGATAGGGAAGAGAGGTGGGAGGGAAAGAGAGAGAGAATGGGAATTACATGGAAGAGGGAAGGAGACTCCCTTTGTCATACAGAATACAGGTATGACGATGTGAGGGGAAATAAAAAAGAAGTGGGACACATTAGATTGGTTAGAGAGAAGTGATGGCAGGGGAGGGGAGGGTAAGGGGGGAATGGAAGGACAGCAGAATAAAATAGATATTACTATTGTTGTGGGTATAAACGTGACTGCATGACCAATGTGATTCTGCAGCCTGTACACTCAGAAAAATGAGAAATTATATTCCATCTGATTCAAATGTATGATATGTCAAGATCATGTACTGTCATGTGTAACTAATTAAAACAAATTTAAAAAAAGAAATATATTTTATTCAGATTTCATTTTAAACCAAAATTATGATACATTGTGGATGATCAGATCTTAATGAATATTGTGGTATCAACATTTTCTGAAAGTAGTTCAAAGAAAGTATCTATAAAAAAGAGAAAGAAAATATGATATTGATATAAAGTATAAATAAAAAAACAGAATGATAGGTTTATATAGTATGTTGGGATTATATAAATAAAAGGAATTAGAATGCTGGGGATGAAGCTCAATGATACAGGGCTTGCAGCCTGAATGTATCCCCTAGACACATGTAAAGAGGTAAATAAATAAATCCAAACATATACCAAAATTCTCTGTGTAAAAAATAGTTGGTTGAAAATACAATTCTAGTGTAATTTTTTTACAGTTGACCTAATGCAAATATACAATTTTTATAATGAGAAAATCATTGTTTTTAAAGGTAAGATCCATTGATAAAATGAACATATAAAGAGACACAATTCTTAGAATCACACCTTCACTCAAAAAACAGGGCCAAACAAGAGTATCAAAAAGTTTTCACTTTATTTTTCATTTAATTCATAAAATGGCATTTCTTGTAGAAATAGAGAAAGCAATCATGAAATTCATATGGAAAAATAAAAGACCCAGAATAGCAAAAACAATGCTAAGCAGGAAGTGTGAATCAGGCGGTATAGCTATACCAGACTTCAAACTATACTACAGAGCAATAGTAACAAAAACAGCATGGTACTGGTACCAAAACAGGCAGGTGGACCAATGGTACAGAATAGAGGACACAGAAAACAATCCACAAAACTACAACTATCTTATATTTGATAAAGGGGCTAAAAGCATGCAATGGAGGAAGGATAGCATCTTCAACAAATGGTATTGGGAAAACTAGAAATCCATATGCAACAAAATGAAACTGAATCCCTTTCTCTCACCATGCACAAAAGTTAACTCAAAGTGGATCAAGGAACTTGATATCAAATCAGAGCGTCTGATAGAAGAAAAAGTTGGCTATGATCTACATACTGTGGGGTCGGGCTCCAAATTCCTCAATAGGACACCCATAGCACAAGTGTTAATAACTAGAATCAACAAATGGGACTTACTCAAACTAAAAAGTTTTTTTCTCAGCAAAAGAAACAATAAGAGAGGTAAATAGGGAGCCTACATCCTGAGAACAAATCTTTACTCCTCACACTTCAGACAGAGCCCTAATATCCAGAATATACAAAGAACTAAAAAAATTAGACAACAAGATAACAAATAACCCAATCAACAAATGGGCCAAGGACCTGAACAGACATATCTCAGAGGAGGACATACAATCAATCAACAAGTACATGAAAAAATGCTCACCATCTCTAGCAGCCAGAGAAATGCAAATCAAAACCACCCTACGGTACCATCTCACTCCAGTAAGATTGGCAGCCATTAGGAAGTCAAACAACAACAAGTGCTGGCGAGGATGTGGGGAAAAGGGTACTCTTGTACATTGCTGGTGGGACTGCAAATTGGTGCGGCCAATTTGGAAAGCAGTATGGAGATTTCTTGGAAAGCTCGGAATGGAACCACCATTTGATCCAGCTATTCCCCTACTCGGTCTATTCCCTAAAGACCTAAAAAGAGCACACTATAGGGACACTGCTACATCCATGTTCATAGCAGCACAATTCACAATAGCAAGACTGTGGAACCAACCTAGATGCCCTTCAATAGACGAATGGATAAAAAAAAAAAATGTGGCATTTATACACAATGGAGTATTACTCTGCATTAAAAAATGACAAAATCATAGAATTTGGAGGGAAATGAATGGATGGCATTAGAGAAGATTATGCTAAGTGAAGCTAGCCAATCCCTTAAAAACAAATGCCAAATGTCTTCTTTGATATAAGGAGAGTAACTAAGAACAGAGTAGGGACGAAGAGCATGAGAAGAAGATTAACATTAAACAGGGATGAGAGGTGGGAGGGAAAGGGAGAGAGAAGGGAAATTGCATGTAAATGGAAGGAGACCCTCAGGGGTATACAAAATTACATAAAAGAGGAAGTGAGGGGAAAGGGAAAAATAATACAAGGGGGAGAAATGAATTACAGTAGAGGGGGTAGAGAGACAAGAGGGGAGGGGAGGGGGGAGGGGGGATAGTAGAGGATAGGAAAGGAAGCAGAATACAACAGACACCAGAATGGCAATATGTAAATCAATGGTTGTGCAACTGATGTGATTCTGCAATCTGTATACGGGGTAAAAATGGGAGTTCATATCCCACTTGAATCAAAGTGTGAAATATGATATATTATGAACTATGTAATGTTTTGAACAACCAACAATAAAAATTAATTAAAAAAAAGCCAGCTTAAAATTGCTCACAACATCATTTCAAGAGATCATCTTGTGCAATCTTTTTCAGATGAGGAGACTGAATCCCAAAGGCGAGAAGTGATATTTTCAAAGTTGTACAAAGTGTTAAAATTCAACTAACTGAAATTGCTTTCCACTATCTCATCAGTAGCACTGACCACCTGCAAGTTTTGCAAGTTCCTGTACTGGGATGGCGCCCTTCATCCACACATGGCCATTTTTTGGCTGATGGTGTTAAAGGTGACTTGAGGAAGGACTTTTTCTAATTTGTCCTAGGACATTCATTTATTAAACTAGGAGCAGCATTGCCCATATTTTTCAGCTAGTGTCTAACTATTTTAAAAGATCAAAGCCCATGTCCAATTATTTTTTAAAGGAAAGAAAACTTGCCCTGGATTTATAGTGCAGTAAGTAACAACACATTTTCTTTATGTACATGGATAATACCTAGTAATTGTTTAGTAATATGCCAGGAGTAGCCTATTTAGTGGGCTTATATTTGGAAATTCTCAGGAAAAATGCAAGAAACTAAGTGTAAATCTCTCTTTTCCCATTAAACAGCAAGTACTTTAATAAATAAATAAATAAATAAATAAATAAATAAATAAACAAATAAATATTTATGGGCCAGTTATTCCACACCTCAGTGTAGTGGCCTTCTTAGAGTCACAAGCTCCTGCCTTGTGTGTTAAGGAACTAGGTGAAAGAACTTCTGCTTCCAGAAATTCTTATACCACCCTATAATCATCTCTGTGCTGTCTTTTGTGGTTTGGATCCTTAGTGTCCCAGGAAAAGCTCATGTGTTAATCCAGGAGTGTTCAGAGTGAAGTCATTAGATCATGAGAGCAGTAATATTGTTAGTAGATTAATCGTTTTGAAGGAATAATAATTTGAATAGACTGTTGGGTGACAATAGTAGGCAGGTGGGACATGGCCAGAAAAAGTAGTTCATTATGTAATTGTCCTTGGCACTTGTATCTTGTCCTTGGCTGTCCTCCTTTCCTGTTTCAGGAGTAATGAAGGATTGTGACAAGACTTATCAAAATCATATTCTTTTATCTCCTTCTCTCCTCTTCTCTCCTCTCCTCCTCTTCCACTGGGCCCTTGTATTCCAAGAGCTCGCCAACTTTCCTCCACCATGTCTTTCCTTTCTGCCTCACATAGAACTCTAAGAAAGAGAGTTAGCTAACTATGAGCTGAATATCTGAAACTGTAAGCCCAATATAAACTTTTACTCCTCTAAGTATTCTTATCAGGTATTTTGGTCATTGTTATAGCAAGCTACCAAACCTTGGTTCGAAAAACTGCACCTGTATGTGGAAATCTCAAGTTTTGGACTCTCCAAAGGCAGCTCTATTAGCTCAGGATGGCAGGAATAAACTTGTTTAATAAGTGGATATGATCATGAATGGGTTCTTTAGCAATAGTGGGAAACACAGTGGCTGGATGTGAGTCTATCCTGAATTCAGGGTGATATTAAGATTGCTTAGTAATATAGTTTGAACGTTGTCTCATTGGCCCAGGTAAGTCAATGATGTCCGTTTGTTGCTGCAAAGGGAGTAGGTACAATGAAAACCTGGCTGGTGTTCAACTTCTGATTCTTGAAGCAAATCACAGTGGGTGCTACAACACTCGGACATATGGGCATCCTTAGTGATTATATCCAGGTTTTTGAAAGACAGGCAACAGTCATCTTCTATCCCCTAAATTTCTTATTTAGAAATTACCCAGATAGTTTATCATATTCAGAATAAGAGAACTTTAGGACTTCAAGCTGCATGAGAAATACATTTATAAAAATTTATCTCATTTCTATTTACCGAGTCTATCTTTGACAGTTATACCTGCATTACTGAGACATCAGACAAGCATTTTAAGTTTTTTCTTTGTCAAAGAAAACCCTTATAAGTTAACTTGATGTTCTTGATACACATGATGCACAGGAGTGATAATGCAATATGAATTTACCAGTTTATTAAAGGACAGATCAATCCAAATTATATTTGTGACAAAATAGAAGAAGCCAAGGTAACCTTATTTCATTCACATAAATTTTAAGATATTCCTTTGCAGTCTTATGAAGTCTATGGACCAAATTTTTTAGGTACAGGAGATCTTATAGCAACCTGATTTTTTAAAAAGACTGTGACCTTTCTTCTTCTTCCTCCTCCTCCTCTTCCTCCTCCTCCTCCTCCCCCTTTTCCTCTTGACTCTTCTCTTCATTTATTTCCTCTTCCTCCATCTTCTTTTTCATTTTTCTCATTTGTAAATCAATATACAAGTTAACTCTTAGCTGTTTGCATTCATGTACGACTGTGAAATAAGCCTGCAAGTGGCCTTGATGAACAGTTATCCTTAGAAAAAGAAAAAAATCAGCAGAAGAAAAATAGAAAGCTAACATGTACAAAGTGACTCTATAATTGCAGTTTAGGATTCATTTTAAAGGTATTCTCAAAAATATTTTAAATTAGGCATGCTCAAATAAACAAAATATTAAATTAGGCATGTAGAATACAAAAGCAAATTCACCAGAAAAGGCCACAAGATGTTACTGTGAGTCAGTTGTGTTAAAAAGTGAAGGAGAAACCCCTGCAAAAGAGCAGAGTGACCCCAAGAATGCCTGCTAAAACTATTCCTTGGAATTAAGAGGACAGTTTGTCTTCACAGGTTTAAGTTAAAATCTTCCAAATGCTGTCTCCATGACCTATTTTGAGGCTAATACTATCCTTATTTGAAGGGTGAAGATAAGGCAGAATTAAGTATCAAATAATTTTTTTTCCTTTTCATAGATTCATAGCTACAAGTGACCCAATTGGAAAGTGCCAACACATGGGCAACATGTGGAGATGTAATTATTATTTCCCATTGTTTCAGAACTGTATCAAAACATGTCAAAATTATATTCTTTCATTACTTACACTGCAGTTAGAACCAGACCTGAGGACACTTACAATGAAGGCCAAACCAGGTTATCACCAGGTTTCTGCCATCAAATGTGGGCCATCTCTAACCAGAACCAGACCAAATGAGAGAGAAACCAAAGGGAACATCTGTAGACAGAGAATCTTTAATTCCCTCTGAGGGGGAACCACATTCACCCGATGAAGGTCAATCCAGAGCTTCCTTTCAAATGTCAAATCTTGTCTGTCCATATCCAACCCCCTCACAAGAAAAGCCAAATGAGAGGGAAAGAGAAATACAAATCTGATCACTTGAACCAAAGGGACTCACAGGCCAGGATATCTTCAACCAGGAGAGCAAAATGAAACTATGTATTGAAGGTCCCCAGTGCTGAACCAGGGAAAGTCCCAAGAATGGTCTATAGGACAAGTGACTTGGACACTTTTTAACTTGTCCAAAGGTCTCTTTAGCAGCAAGGGGCTGACAAGCCATAGTAAATATTCTTCTGGATGTTATTTTCGGCTGTCTCATCAAATTGCTACCAAATAAAGTCCATTTTGCACACGAAGTAGTATGCCAGTCATGGCAAGGACAAGTTTTGTAAAAGAGAAAAAGTATATTCATAAATTGACTCAGCACAAGGAGAGACCCTCTTGAGACTAAAGACTATAGTCTGGGATAAAGGTGCAGGGTGATTGAAGGCATGAGGAAAGGTGACTGGAGGTGAAGTAAGCAGTGGTCTGCACTTGTGCAATCATGGCTCTTCTCAGGATGCTTGTTCAGAAAATATTGGTGTTAGCAGGTGTAAGTATGGAATTTCTGGCCCTCTGATGTAAAAATCTCAACATTGAACACCTGTGCAGGTCCAGTTGAAGTCATTGACTTCAACAAAAATAGGCTATCTCTGGGAAACAACCTAGGCAAATGATTTCACCATGCCCCACATGTCCCTGGGTTTATCTATATCCAAGATAGTGGGAATCTAATAGTGTATTGCTCAGATCCATGATTTCTAAAATTACTGATTTTTAAATTCAGTTAATAAAGAAATGCAAGTAAAGCTGGAATATTTATTTAGATTTATACCTCTGTTTCACAGGAATTGGGACTGAATGCCAAAGTTGGAGGAGAGGCTATGTGCACAGTGTTCACTCCCTTGGTTCTTTTCACTACTACTGGGGACCTCTAAGACCTTGGGCAAAGTCTTCTATAGTGGTTCTAGCAGTGATGAGCAAGTAAATGAATGGAAACAGCTAAAACACTCATCCTCCTGCTTTCACTAATAGTAGAAAGAGATAAAATGTGCATGGTGTCTGTCTTGGAGCTCAGAGAAAATATTAATTTGGTGTGACTTAGCCCAGAATGTGCATGCCCAAAGGATAAGACATAGTGAAGTCTCTTAGAAGGCAGAATCCACATGTGAAAGGGGAAGTAGAGAACAAAGAGGGCCAAAGAGATGGATAACAGGGAAAAGACTGAACGGGGAATGGAATCAAATTCCATGCATGTATGATTGTGACAAAATGAACCCAACTACTATGTATAACTATAACGTTCTCATACAAAAAAAGAAAAAGATTAAAAAATGATAGGACTAAAAAGACTGTGTTTATTATTCCAGATCTGTTAAACAGACTGGATTGCTTTCCTATTGTTGATATTTTGTATTTTTCGGACCTACAGACAGATTTTTCCAAAACTCTCTGTCATTTAACATTGGATAAAATGAAGTCTTCTGACAGTGAATCAAAGTATCACTTTCCTTCTGAATTGGGACCATTGAGATAAAAGAATGGCACAAGGTTCCCATAGCATGAGACAAAACATGCTTGACAAAAAAATCCACAATGTCTTCAGAGAACATATTCTGAAAACCACTGTCTGTAGTTTTCAGATGCTGGTTGAAATACTACTTGCTTTTGTGCTAATTGTTTAAAAAATAAAAGTAATGCTTTGCTTTCTTGTTTATTGTTGTCTTAGCATGATCCCTGCCCTATGTATGCCTTGTCCAGTTACCTGCCATCTGCCGCTGTGGGCCACTGGACTGCTCCAATGCTGAATGCCCTTAACTGTCCATGCCCCACCTGATAGAGAACAAGGACTTTGGGTTAATTCCCCCAACTTTGCCCTCTTTCAGCCAGAAGCAGCTTGGAGATTATGTGGCCCAGAAATGGAATGTAGAATTTGACAGTGGGAAAACATAACAGTGGTCCACTTTATGCTTTGAATAAAGCCCTTGCTGCTCTGGCACTGAAACTTATTTTTAAAATCAATGTGTTTCTCTTCCTCTCTCCCTGCTCCTCCCTATACTCTCCCTCTCCCCAATCACAGGGGAAACTGTATTACTTTTCTTTCCCATCCGAGACAGAGTTATCTATCCTGAGTATACACCCACCATAGAAAGGAAGTAACCCAGACACTGAGGATGGTACCAAAAGATCTCAGATGTGACTATCTCCAAAATTAACAAGTGAATTACAACTTCAACAGAAAACTTGTGGAATGCAGCCTTTGAATCATCTCTTTAAAAGCTTCAGTGAGTTAATGGATTAAAAAAATGTGGCATTTATACACAATTGAATATTACTCATCACTAAAAAATGAATAAGATCGTGGCATTTGCAGGGAAATTGATGGCATTAGAGCAGATTATGCGAAGTGAAGTTTGCCAATCCCAATAAAACAAATGCCGAATGTCTTCTCTGATATAAGGGGGGTGACTCAAAATGGGGTAGGGAGGGAGAGCATAGGAAGATTACCTCTAGATAGGGAAGAGGGGTGGGAGGGAAAGGGAGGGAAAAGGGGAATAGCATGGATGGTGGAAGGAGACCCTCATCATTATACAAAATATATGTATGAAGATGTGAATTTGGTGTCAACATATCTTATATACAGAGGTATAATAAATTTTGGTATAAAGGTGTATTAAAAATTGCAATACAAAATAATAATAATAAGAGGGCTCATGTAAAAAAAAACCACTGTTCTTGCTGTAGGGCAGTACCAGAGCCTCTGGGACAGGAGTCCCCTGTGTTTCTCCTTTGCTAACAAAGCAATAAGCCTTCTTTTTCCTTTTTCTAAAAAAAAAAAAAGAAAGAAAGAAAAGAAAAGAAAGAAAGAAAAGAAAAAGAAAAAGAAAGAAATAAAGGAAAAGAAAGGATGAAACAACAAAAATCTTGGTTTAGTTTTTCTTCATTTGTATTTGCTTTATCACATTTATGGCATTAGAATCATAAACCCATTGCCTGGTGGAACTTGGTCACTCAAGTGCATGCTGAATGAATGAATAATGGACATATTCTTAGTTTTCCATAAAACTAACAGGAGACATTAAGGTACACCACAATCCAAAGCACCATCAATGTGAGAGGGTGACAAAGGCTTTAGCATCTGCATATTTATCAACAATAGGAAGAAGACACTTAGGAGGATTTAGTTTTAAATCAAGCCATCATGTTTGCACACAGCAAGATACTAATGAACTTGCTTGAGACTGCTGTACCTTTGGTCCTACTCAAGAGCATCATAACTCCATCATTGAATGCCATCTGCCAACCAGGAAGACCTGGGCCTGCTACCCAGGAATACCTGGGCCCACTTCCAGGATGCTACCCTCAATTACTGAAAACATCATCATTAAACCTTTTACAAATGATTTTTACAAAATTTATGGAAAATGGAAACTGTTATGGTTTGAATGTGAAGTGTCCCCCAAAAGCTCATGTGTGAGACAATGCAAGGAGGTTTAGAGGAAAAATGATTGGTGAAGGAGATCCTTAACCCAATCAGTGAATTAATCCCCTGATACTGAGTGGTGAAAGTGGGAAGGGTGTAGCTGGAGGAGGTGGTTCTCTGGGGGCATGGCTTTGGGTATATATTTGTTTCTGGTGAGTGTAGTTTCTTTCTCTGCTTCCTGATCACCATGTGAGCCATCTCCCTCTGCAACATTCTTCAACATGTTCTTCTGCCTCATCTGGAGCCATGAAGAATGAAGCCAGCTGCCTGTGAAACTGTGAGACCCCAAATAAACTTCCTCCTGTACAATTGTTCTAATGGGGTCTTTGTGTCACAGCAGTGAAAAAGCTGACCAAAACAGAAACAATTTATTTAATTTCTTAAGATGACTCTTAAGGAAAGCATGAAATGTTAGTGTTAGATGAAAAACACCAGGTACCTAAGTTAAGCTGACATAGTTTAATAGTTTTCAGTGGGCTAAATGAATGCACAAATGTTAAGACAAAACCACTATCTTAATAAACTTAGATTAAAAGTGTTAAAAGTTTCAATTTGTACCACATCAAAAGACTCAAAAAGTTTTTTTTTAAAAAAATCCTTGCTAAAGCAATTACATTAATTATTGGATTGAGTTTTATAGGTAATATACAGGTTTTACAGGTAATTATGCATATTCCTTGTAGGTAGTCTCAGGTTATCAACAAAATGTGAAATATGAATGAGTTAAAAGAAAATATCTTTACCCTGGCATGCAATAATTCACTTAAACACTTCCTGTGACATCTAGGATGTCACAGTTCCTATTTTTTTAAAGAAAGAGTGAAATGAAAAGTCATGATACCATTAACTATGAAGTGTTGATATTTGTGTTTAAAACCATGTAAGTTAACATGTTCTACTTTTAAGATAAAGCACTGTCATAGATAACTTTATTAACAAATACTTCTAAAAATATTTTTTGCATTGAGTAGAAACATATATAGAGAGAGATGAATGAAAGGCAATATAAAAGATTATTTTGTTACGACTTAAGACTCTGAATGAATGTAAAGTAAAATAAATTTTCCAAAATCCACAGTTTTTTCTACTCCTGGTCTTTATTTGAATTAATGAGGAATAAAGTATGAAGAAAAAAGAAAATAATGATTTATGAAAATTAAATCTGAATCCCCTTACTATTAAAAAAAGTGTACATATCAAAGAATGAATAACATAAAGAACACAAAGGTTGTGAAACATGGTGGTCATGTCTTAAATCACCGTTTATTTTTATTTTGGCATTCTCCAAAATTAGGTAACTTGCACCTATGAATCCATAAGAAGGAAAAATATTTTTTTTGTAATTCTGCCTGATCTTCATATTCCTTGAAATAAGTACAGTATTGCCCTCAAAATGGGCCACAGTTACAGCATTGGGAATATTTTAACTTAGAACTGTCAAGGTAAACTGTCTGCTTAATTCTGAGGAACAACTAGCAGGGGTTCCTGGGGCCACTCTACTCTTTTGAAGGGGTTTCTCCTGCACTTTTTTTTAGGTGTAGATGGACACAACACAATGCCTTTATTTTTATGTGGTGCTGAGGATAGAACACAGGTCCCACCTGTGCTAGGTAAGCACTCTACCACTGAGCCAAAATCCCAGTCCCTCTCCTGCACTTTTTAACACAATTGACTCATACAAATATCTTGTAACCTTTTCTTGTGAATTCACTTTAGGTTCTGCATGAATTCAATATTTTATTTGTTTGGGGGAATGCCTGATTTTAAAGCTTCTTGGAAGTACCTTTAAAATGAAACTTAAACTGCAATTATAGGGTCAGCATGTAAAAGTTCGAAGCTTTCTATTTTCTCTTCTGCTGAATTTCTTCTTATATTAAGAAAAACTGTTCTTAAGGTTGCTTGCAGATTTATTCATTTCACAGTTTTATGTGGAAAGCAAATATCTTAAGATTTAACTTGTAAATTCACTTGTGAATTAGAAGAAGGAAAAAGAAGAATTAGGAATAGGAAATCAATGAAGAGAAGCATCAAGTGGAGAAGAGGGGGTGAGGAGCAAAAGGAGGAAGGGGAGACATAGGAGAAGGACAAGGAGGAGGAGGAGAAATAGCCACAGCCATTTTAAGAAATCAGGCTGCTATGAAATCTGCTTTACCTAAAAAAAATTGTTTCACAAACTTCATAAGACTGCAAATGAATATCTTAAAGTTTAGTAGTATACAGAGGTTATCTTAGCTTCTTCCATTTTGTCATAAATATAATTTGGATTGAACTGTACTTTCATAAACTGGTCAATTTATATTTTATTATCACTCCTGGGTATCATGTGTATCAAGTTAACTTTTAGGGGGTCTTCTTTGACCAAGTAATAACTTGAAATGCTTGTCTGTTATCTGAGTAATGCAGGTACAACTGCCAAAGATAGACTAGATGAATAGAAAAGATAAATGTTTATAAATGTATTCCTCCTGTTGCTTAAAATCTTAAATTCTGTGATGTTGAATATTGTAATAATATGAGTCATTTCTAAGTAAGAAATTTAGGGAATAGAAGACTGTTGCCTGTTTCTGAAAGAAAAAGACAGATATTATCATAAGGGTGGTAGTACTCCCTGTGATTTGCTGCAAGAAGCAGAGAAGTTAAACTTCAGCCAGGTAATCAGTGTACATACTCCCCTTGCAGGAGCAAAAGGGGGTTGTTAACTCACCTAGATATACTAGGCAAGTATCAAACTGTATTACTAAGCAATATTAAAATCACCCTGAATTCAGGATAGACTTAAACCCAGCCACTGTGTTCCCATTAATGCTTAAGTACCATTCATGGTTACATCCAGATTATTAAACAAATTCATTTCTGCCATCCTGAGCTAAAAGAGTTGCCTTTGCAGAATCCAACACTTGCAGTGTTCACATACAGAAGCAGTTTATCAAATCAGGGTGTGTTAGCTGCTATTACCATGACCCAAATACCAGATAAGAATACTTAGAGGAGTAAAAGTTGTGGGCTCCCAGTTTTAGATGTTCAGTTCATAGTCAGCTAATTCCCTTGCTTAGGGTTCTATATGATGCAGAACATCATAGAGGAAAGTTTGTCAGCCTTTGCAAGGCAAGAAGGGAAAGAGAGAGAGAAAAAAGCAAATATAAGAGAGGAGAAGAGAGAGAAAGGAGATCCAAGGACAAGATACAATCCCCAAAGATACATACCTGATGAACTACTTTTCCAGACATGTTCCACCTGCCTGCTCTTGTCACCCAAAAAATGTATTCAAATTATTATTCCTTCAAAAGAATTAGCCTACTAAGTTATTGCTCTCATAATCTAATGATTTAACCTCTCAATATGCCTGAATTAACACACAAGCTTTTCCAGGGGCAATAAATATCCAAAGCATAAAAGACAACACGGAGATGATCATAGGGTGATAACTCAGAAAGAAACACTAGAAGCAGAAGTCCTTTCACTTAGTTCCTCCACAAAGAAGACAGGAGCCTGTGGTCCAGAAAGCCACTCCATTTAGGTAAGGAATAACTAGCACATAATTAAAAAAAAAAAACGCCACAAAGAAAACTATTTTACAAAGCAGATAAAAAATGAAGTGAAAACTTTGTTGATTCTCTTGTTTTGGCCCTATTTGAGTGGGGGTTTGACTCAAAGCATTGTGTCTCTTTAGATGTTCGTTTTATCAATGGATTTACCTTTAAAAACAATGGGTTTTTTTCATTGTAAATGTATATTTGCATTAAACCATGTGTAAAATAAATTGCACTAAAATAGTTATTTTCATCCAACTATTTTTTACATAGGGAATTTGGTTGTATGTTTTTATTTATTTATTTATTTACCTCTTTTATATATGTACAGAGCACAAATCTAGGATGTAATCTATCATTTTCAGTGTTCTGATGTCTTTCTTTTAAAGAAATATTTATTTTTTAGTTTTAGGTGGACACAATATCTTTATTTTACATTTATGTGGTCCTGAGGATGGAACCCAGGACCTTGTGCATGCTAGGTGAGCGCTCTGCCATTGAGCCACAATCCCAGCCCCTGATGTCTTTCATTTATATAATTCAAAATAATATATACAACCTGTTATCCTGTTTGATATTTTTGCTTGATCTCAGTATCACATTTTCTTTATCCTTTTTTATAAATAGATACTTTCTTTGAACTGCTTCAGTGCAGTTGAAATGAAACCAGAATAAACTGTATTTCTGTATGAGTCATCCCAGAATTCATTGACATTCATTCATTGACAGAATGAATCCTAAAAGAATAACTTCATGGAAATGTTTGGGTTCATCATGGATATATATATGGATATATCCTTGAAGTTCTTTAAGTCTACAATAGAGTATCTTCAATATTCTAAAAGTTAATGTACTGTCTATTTTCTTTTTTTCCCTTCTTGCCTGAAATTTTCCTGAATGGGACACAATGTTAACAATAATTTTCAGGGTCAAAAGATGATGCTGTGGATTTTCTTTGTAAACTGCAGATTGAAGAGTTTTTCCATGCAGGTGCTACTTTCTGAGGATAGAGGAAAGGGGGAAAACAGTACTCATTCACAGAGTCTGGTAACCAGCTCTTCTCATGTACCCATACTGTCTTTTAGGATTTCTACAGCCTAAAAATATTGCAGAGAAATAATTATTTCAGCAGTGTGTCAAGACACTGAAACCATCCACAGGAATACTTTCATTCTAACCCTCCACCACCTTAGATTCATTTCCTGATGTATTGGCCCTGGGGCACAACTATCGAATTTGTTCCAAATTCATTTACCAGAAATCACCTATTGCCCTTGGGATGGGTGCAGTGTGAGAGGAAGAGCCTAGGTGTCAGAGTTCCCAGTGCTCAGGGGCAAGGAGAGCAGCTGTGCCAAACACTTCTAGCCACAAGAGGTGTCCATCAGTCCGGGAAGTCCCCACTGATACCAGACCTAATTGTTTATGTTCATTTAGAAGAAGCACCAGAGGAGGTGTTTTTGGTTTGGCCCTGTGTGGTCAGGGAAAGTCTTGTGGATGATATGAACTTCCCAGGAAGTGGGTGGTTTCGACCTTGGGCGCCCTGAGCACAGAGGTTCATCAAGTTCTGTGAAGCTACATCCTGCCTTTTGCCTTCTTGTCCCCATCCTGGCCTTTGAAGCCCAACTCCAGGGATGGGCAGCTGCTGGCATTCTGGCCCTGCAGCCTGAGCCCTACATAGAGAAGTCACTTCCCAGCTGTCTCCTAGTGGCCCAACTTGTGGTCCACAGCCCTGAGCTGGGCTTCCAGCACCTTCCCAGGTGGCCGCCCACAGTGAGTGTCCCACCTGACAGCAGCTGGTACTGTGGGGTTGTCTTTATCCAGGGAAGGGCTCAGTGGAGACTGTGGGCATCACCCTGAGTCCCAGCAGACCAACCTCCAAGTATACAGTGAGGAAGAGGAGACACTCCATCCTCCACTGAGGAGGGAAGGGTGGGAAGGAGGAGACTAGGAAAAGCCAAGGAAAGTGCTTGAGGATTTCCACAGTAGCACAGATGCTTAATGTCCTTTTCATGGGGAATCTGCTGTTTCAAAGCATGTATGGAAGATCAAGGTGACTTCTGTTGACCTCCATATCCCTGCTTTAAATCCAAGAGTTTTATGCTCTGCCTCTGAGCACGTGTATCTTGAGACTAGAGCCCTGAGCCCTTGGTCCCTTGAACTACTATTAAGTGGGCAAGTTTGTGAGACAGGAAAGGTGGGTGGGTATTGGATGCACATTTGGTTAGAAAAGAACACACTGCTCAAATGAGATGACTGAGTTTGTACCCTTGGCAGTTTAATTTGAGAGTAGGAAATAAAAGCTGCCCATTCAGTAGGTTTTTTAGAAAATGATGTGTGGGTGCAACTGATTCCAGGTATCCTGGTGGGTCCTGCACATGTCTTACTTAAGATAAAACTCTTGACTGTGCCCAATTGTGTGAAGATGAGGACAATTAATATTGAAGAATGAAAACTTAATAAGCATGGGAGTTATTGCTGGTGGAGGAAATACTTGTTAGGACTCGTATTTTAAAAGGATTGGACACACAATTTTCTTATTCCCAGGCCATTAAGTTTGCTCACAAGTTTGGGTAGTTTGCTACAGAGTCCTTGAGCTCTCTTTCAGAATTTCTCTGTGGATTGTTCAGCTTTAATAGTTACATTTAAAAATTAACCAACTATTTAAAACACTTATTAAAAATAATAATGGAAACATTCAAATAATGTAAAAACATTTAGACCAAAAACTAGGTTCTAAATCAGTTTTAAAAAATGTGTATATAAGAAGGCAATATATACATATATGTATATAGTAGAATATATATTTTATATATGCATCTATATATCTATATTTTGTAGCATTGTAAATGCCTTCTCCATTTTCAGAAAAAAATAAAGATTCATAGTAACAAATATGTATTGGACTTATTTGATCTCAGGCCTTGGGGGCATTATTCAGGAGTTCCCTTAGGGAGCACATTATTTTCCTTAAGGTGTATTGAAATACAGGAGTCTGTGAACCCATTTCTGCATTTATTATCATTAGGGGTCCATGAAGCATTTGAAGTGAGCATGCAAAACATAAAATAAAATACCACCCAGAGTGGAACATTGCCTTGGGGTAACAAATTGGAATAAACACAGAGGAACAGAAAGGGCCTCTGTACTTCAAACTTTGCATTCTAGAAGCCATAGGAGAAAGGGAATGATCAATCATTCCCTCTGAAGCTGGTTCTTTAGAGAAGAGTTACCTGGCATTTATCTTTTTTTATTTTAAAATTTTTATTTTTTCTTACATTTTTGGTGTATTATAGTCATACACAATGAAATTATTTTTGCATTTTCATGCTTCTATATTCATTCTTCTGCTTATTTACTCTTTTCTATGGGGACAACCCGCTTTCTAAGCACCATTTTTTTTTAAAGGCTGTATTTTCTTCCATGTGTGTTTTTTTGGCACCTTTGTCAAAAATGATCAGATGAGTATTCCTGAATTGTTTTGTCTATGAGTCTCTCATTCTTTTTAAATTTTTAACTATTTATTTATTTTTATTATTAGTTGTTCAAAACATTACAAAGCTCTTGACATATCATATTTCATACATTTGATTAAAGCAGATTATGAACTCCCATTTTTACCCCGTATACATATTGCAGATTCACATTGGTTCCACATCCACTTTTTTACATACTGCCATACTAGTGTCTGTTGTATTTTGCTGCCCTTCCTATCCTCTACTATCCCCCCTCCCCTCCCCTCCCCTCTCCTCCCATCTTCTCTCCCTACCCCATCTACTGTAATTCATTTCTCTCTCTTGTTTTTCCCCCCCTTTCCCCTCACTTCCTCTTATATGTAATTTTGTATAACATTGAGGGTCTCCTTCCTTTACCATGCAATTTCCCTTCTCTCTCTCTTTCCCTCCCCCCTATTCTATACCATTGATCTATGTGTCTGTTTTCATGGCAATTATATTTGTGTGTATGTGTGTCACATGAGGATGCAGAGGGACTGAGGAATGGCAATGAAGAGCACTCTCAGTGCTGTCCATATGCATGTTCTAAGTGCACTTTCTACGAAGTATCATCATAGTTCTAAGAGGACACACTTATGATACCACTGATTGTTGGTGAGGAGTCCTGCTTCTCACATATTTAAGTATAATATTAGAGAAGCAGGCCAAGACAAGCATATAAAGTAGGGTTTATTTAAAAGGGAGTAATACAGACTTTATTTCCTAGGAGAAAGAAAGGGCCATAATAGTTGGTATCCTGGTATTTCAAGAAGTAAGAGTGTTCTGTCTTTTTTATCCATCCCAGATTTTCTTTGTTCTCCTGCCCTATTCCCCCTTATCTCTCTCCTTCCTGCATGACTAGGCCCAGGAGATGGCCCAGGTGAGATGGATAAAGGTGAGAGGCAGATGGGCTGGAGGAACCGAGGTGGAGTGATCCAAGCAGGAAGGGGGCCCAAGATACATTAATTAACAAGTTTTACAACTCCCTGTGGGGAGGGACTGTCTATGTGACAGGTTACCTTAGCAACAGGTTGGAGCAGGGGCAGGTTATCCTGATAAGGGTGGAGGAAGGGCTCTGAAGGAGTTAACATTTCAGTTCCTCATGAGTGGTCTCCAACTTCCAGGACCCAAATTGGCCTTCATTCTCTATATCTGTACTGACTGCTTGTCTTTAACTCTGGCTTCACTTGGATGCTACAACTCTGTGGTCCCTTATGCTACTGTGGATGGCTGGAGCTTATTTGAGGATAAACCTGCATTTTATAGAGGCATAGGTGGGCCTCATGTTCTTTAAATACTCTGTAAATATGTCTATCTTAATTTCAAAAAATATGTGCATATTTTTCAATGGTCCCACACTAATTTAAGATAGGTAAATTTTCGGTGTGATATTTCCTTATACATCTACAATGTGCAATGATCAGATGAGGGTAATTGGTTTATCTGCCACCTCAGACACTGTGCTGACACTTTTTGCTATGAGTTTGGTAGCAGTTAAAAATGGTATCAGGGAGGAAGTTTTACACTGTGTTAAGAGTGAACCATATAGTGTAGGATAGGAAGTTAGGATTGAAATGTTTTAATAAAAATTAAAGAGTCCAAATGGCCTCCCTACCTATATCTATAGGTTCTATAGACCTATGATAACCTCATCCATTCTTTAAATAATCAATGCTGAGCTCACATCAGAATGTGAACCAAAAGTTGATAGTCTAGTTGATTTTGTTCTCATAACTATTTTCCTTTTCTATTAATAATGTCTTTTGTAATTTTATTCACATACCACATCTCTCCTACTTAAACTATACTTCTGTGGTTATTAATATATATTGATATTAATATATATTCAAAGTCAGCTATGCATCAAAATTCCACAAAACCCATAATGATGAGTACTCATTTTTCCCCCTCACTACGAGACTGAGAATAGTGGGTACCAACATGGTTGTGAGCTACACATTTAATTTATTTACAGAAAGAAAATATTCAGTGGATAATATTTAAAGTTAGTAGTGTAGCAGTTGTTTGAGCCAGAAATGGGTGAGAAGTATGGAGAAAAATTGCTATTTTACCTTCATTTCCCATCCTGGTTGTCCTCCTGAATTTCTGTACCTTCCCCACCTGTACCCCATTTTCCACTGGAATAGGAGATGCTGCAGCAGGTGGTATGTCTGATAAACCTGGTGCTATGTCTGTTCTTGGAGTCCCTGAGTGGTGCTATACAGGGGCAGCACATACAGAGATAAAAAAAATTCTTCTAAGACCTATGATAGAGGGGGAGTTCAGAACAGTGTTCCCATGTTGGCACATGGGTTGTTACAGTAGTCTTTTATATGATCTCCTTGCTCCATCTGTTTCCCGGATAAGAGTGGTCCTTATAAACATAGTTACATCATGCCATTCCTCCACCCAGGACTTTCTGGTATCTCTCAGTCTCATTGCTTGTCCAAGTCAGATTACTTATGGTGGTCAATGTTGGGTTTCCCTGAGCTGTCTTTTCACTGACCCTATCTCCTCTCTTCTCGGCCCCTCTCACACTTTAGGCACTCTGGCCTTTTTGCTGCTTTCTTAAATTATTGCTTGAACTAGTGCTGTTCCTCCAGATGGCCTCCCTCTGTGACTGCTCAACAGCCTCATTGGAGAGCACATTCCTGACCACCTTTTCCACCTCAGTCTCCTGAGTTGCTGATTATAGTGAGTTGCACCATCATGTCTAACCTGAGTTCTATTTGTTCTTTTTCTTTTTTAAACATCTGGTTATTGGTGATAATCTATGTTTTCTAAACATACTAATCAATGGTTTTAATGTCAGTGTTTGATAACTCCATTGTGTTTTACCTGTGAGTCTTCTTTTATGTTCTGATTTGGAACTTTAGCTCCTATATTATGGCATGCCTGGTAATTTTAGATTGAAAATTTGGATTTTTTTTAACCAGATAAGGAATCCAGAGTCCTTATGCAGTGAACCACATCAAGGCACACTCTTTTATCTTTATTTTATTTCAAGACAGCATCTCCCTGTGTTCCTGACTTTAAACTTGTAACACTCATGCCTCAGCCTCCTGGGTGGCTGTAATTACAAGTGTGAACTGCCCGAACACCTGGTTGATGATATCTTTTTTGACAAATGATTTAACTTTCTTCTAGAAATTTCTGAGCAGATGGCCTTGATTGAACAGAAAATGGTGTCTTTTAGGTTCCAGTATTCCCAGGTCATAATGTTTCTGGAATCTCAAAAGATTGGGTTTCCCAACAAAACAACAAATAACCCAATCAACAAATGAGCCAAAGATCTAAACAGACACTTCACAGAGGAGGACATACAATCAATCAACAAGTACACAAAACAATGCTCACCATCTTTAGCAATCAGAGAAATGCAAATTAAAACCACTCTAAGATACCATCTCACTCCAGTAAGAATGGCAGCCATTATGAAGTCAAACAATAACAAGTGCTGGTGAGGATGTGGGGGAAAAGGTACACTTGTACATTGCTGGTGGGACTGCAAATTGGTGCAGCCAATTTGGAGGGCAGTATGGAGATTCCTTAGAAAGCTGGGAATGGAACCACCATTTGACCCAGCTATTCCCCTTCTTGGACTATACCCAAAAGACCTAAAAAGAGAATACTACACAGCTCCATCAATGTTCACAGCAGCACAATTCACAATAGCTAGACTGTGGAACCAACCCAGATGCCCTTCAACAGATGAATGGATAAAAAAAATGTGGCATTTATACACAATGGAATATTACTCAGCACTAAAAAATAACAAAATTATGACATTTGCAGGGAAATGGATGGCACTAGAGCAAATTATGCTAAGCGAAGTTAGCCAATCCCTAAAAAAAAAAAAAAAAAAACGCTGAATGTCTTCTGTGATATAAGAGGGGTGACTCAAAACAGAGTAGGAAGGAAGAGCATGAGAAGAAGATTACCATGAAACAAGGAAAAGAGGTGGGAGGGAAAGGGAAGGAGAAAGGGAATTGCATGGAAGATAGAAGGAGACCCTCATGGGTTCACAAAATACATATACGATGGTGTGAGGGGGGAGGGAGATACCAGAGTTCTGAATGGGTGAAGTCAGATGGCTGAGTTCACTCCTCTGCACTTGCAGTAGTCCTGCCCTTAGTTCTCCTCCTCCATTTCATTTTCTCAGTAGTTTCAATTCTTATATTTAGGACAATATTTAGCCTACTTGACTTCTTGGGTCTTAGTAGAGTCAATGGTGCCATAATCAACTTTACTCCATCTGATTGTTCACTAGCTTCACACATATATTTAATTTGATTGAAGCATACTTTCATCTGTTTTCTAGTTGTGCATATGGAAAAGACATCCATAATAGAGAGTTGTCTCCCAATACTAAACCAAGCATTTTCCAGTCGATTTATCAGACACTTAACAAAGCAATAAATCTTCTATCCTGGTTTTTTTTAATTGGTAAGATGTTTTTCTCGAGTTTGAAGAACAGGTGATGGCTTCTTATACTCTGGAATGCTTTGTTTCACTCTTTGATTTCTACTGATACATTAATTTTTGTTCTGATTAGATTTTAAAAGTGAGAACACTACTTCTGATTAATCTCCAAATCAGTGTGGTTTATTCACTGTGTCTGACTTGACTGAGAAGCAGGTGAAGGGGATTTGAAGAGGCTCATCATCAAACATTACTCAGAAACAATTTCAAGAGGAGTAAGAGTTATGGATATGATTCATGAGAATTTGCTACATATTTTGTGGTCTGCAAACATTAAATGTGTCATTTCCCAAAAGGGATTAGTGGTTTCAAGATATTTCAGGAATCTCAAATAGTTTTTTTATAGGTCCTGAATAGTGGATGATATCCTATATGTGCTAGACTTCTCTTAATCAATGAGTTATTTTCTTTAAGATTTGGTGGTTGTTATCTGTCTGCAATTTCATCAGCCTTAACTGAACATATTCAGCATAGCCCCTAAACCTATAGAACTCTTTAAAAAGTGAAATATTAAATCAGTATATTTTGTATTTACAATGGGATCAAGAAACCTGGCCTTAATGCCATCATGGGACTCTCAGGTGCAGGCAAACTTTGTGAATACAAAGAAAGTGTAAGTAAGCCCTTTTTTGTGCTGTTTCAGTGTGATTTTAAAAATCACATTCAGGGCTGGGATTGTGGATCAGTGGTAGAGTGCTAGCCTAGCATGTGTGAAGCACTGGGTTCAATTCTAAAGAGAGACTGTCTTAGATACCAGAGTTGTGGTGTATAAATAACCAGAGTTAGTTAATTAATTAAAAAAAGGTTTATTGGCAACTAAAAAAAATATTTTTAAAAAATCGCATTCATTTGTTGTGCATTCCCTGTGTGATCCTAGGTACTACTGAAAACACAGTAACCTCGACATTTGGCATATAGCTGAGAAACCAGCCTCTACCTCAAAGCAAAGCCTATCCAAGGAAGGGGGAGTGACCCTTGTCCTTGGAAAGACCCATAGAGCACTCCTAGGAACATACCCACCCGGCTGAGTTGTTTACTACAAATAACTGGAGAGATCTTCCAGCCAGGTGTCCCTGACTCAGGCTAGGTGAGGACCCATAGCAACCCCCTAGCAACCACCAATTAGCATGAGACAGGGAAAATACTTGGGATGCCAGAAGACCCTCCAAGTAGTTTATGGTGGTTGATAACATGTTGGGAAACCCTGTAGTTCAGCACTACTCCCCTCATGACTTAAAGCAATCAGTTCAAACTAATTCCCCCTCTTGTACTAAACAATCACCCCTACCCAACTTGTTCTTGCCAGTGAATGTGCTACTCAATGTTAAGAGTTGTTGTTTGATTTTCCCAGGGTGTGTTATGATTTGCTAAGAGATGCTCTGATGTATGTGAAGTCCCTGCCTTCCCCAAAGAGTGTATAAAACTGCTCAAACCCTGGGCTCAGGGCCTCTCAGCATCACCAGTTGCTGTGTGTGTGTGTAGGACCAAGTTAGCTCGCAATAAACACCTCTTTGCTGCTTATATTGATCTTGGTCTCTGGTGGACTTTTGGGGGTCCCTAATTCGAGCATAACAGAGCGACCAAGAGATCTTTATTGCGGGGGTATCTAATTGACAGGGAAAAGAGAGAGAAAGAGAAAGCCAGAGAGAGAGAGAGAGAGAGAGAGCGGGGAAAGAGAGAAGAAAGAGAGAGAGAGAGGGAGAGAGCAAAGTGGGGGGGGGAGAGTAGACAGAGAAACAGAGCGGTAAGAGCAAAGCAAAAGAGAGAGTAAAAGTGAGAGAGAAAGTAACAATAGGAGAAGATCTTATATCCCTTTTGCTCTGTTGCTTAAGTCAAACAGGGTCTCTGGGTCTGCAAGCTGCCTTGTTGGCATACATTGGTTGGATCACACAGTACTTGCTAAGGTGTCATCTTCTGCCTTCAGGCAGACCAGGCAGGGGCTAGATGTGGGTTTCCATTGCACCAGACGGGTGAGGGTTGAGTGTTCAGCCTTGAGTAGGGTTCATTGTTCAACCTTGAGTGGGGTTGAGTGCTCAGACTTGAGGCAAACAAGTGATAAGGAACCAGAAGGGTGAGGGTGAGGGTTGAGTGTTCAGCCCACCCTGCATTTAGATTAGTTTATGGTTTTAATACTAGGACAAGGAGGTGTTGTTAAACTCAGCTTTAATAACACATCATGATAAAGTGATTAACCAATAGCAATTGGCCATGTTATGAGCTAATGAGAAAGGAAGATAAGGGAATACTTTTAAAAGTGGAAAGAGCTGAAGGTCTCAGTGAGGACAAGCATCAGAGGTAAAAAAAAAAAAAAAAAGTTTGAGATTTCTTATAGCTTCTGATGAAAAGAAAAGTAAGAATTTCCTGTGTGTGTGTTTAACACACACATATTAAACCTTAGAATGTTTTGACTAGTTCATTTATTAACGAATAGAATTTGGATTCTAAGTAGGTGAAAGATGTGGCCTTTAAAGGAAGGAATAATATCACAACAAATCTGTCTTTTATAGGTTGTTAGATGTCTTAGCTGCAAGAAAAGACCCAGTTGGTTTATCTGGAGATGTCTCCGTACATGAAGGATGCCAGAGGTACTTGAGGATGCCAATATCTAGTGTAATTCAGGGTCTGCGGTAGAGGTAAGTATTAGTGGGTTTGCCTTTTAGGTGTCTCCTGTTTCTATATGGGCAAGAGCCTGGCCTTACAGTTTATCATGTTTCCAATTGAACATGCTAAAGAAACCTTCTTTCTCTATACTACCTTTACATAATCTCCTTTAGGGTTGAGGGAGGAGTCAAAAGGAGAGGCAGAAAGAACCTGGATATAAACTTTTAGGCATTGCTAGCTTTTGTGTCCAACAGGATCTACTGTTGTCCCTTTTGCCCTTTATTCACTTCTCTTTTTCTCCTAAAACAAAAATGACTCTTTTTTAAAGTCCTCATTCAAAGCATTCCTTAAGTGTCTAAAAGTCATCATAATCATGTGTGCTACACGTGGATGTGCAGACGGAGAGTGAAAATGATTCCCTTGGGCTCTGAAGCTGTGTGAAGTTTCTTAAATTCTTAAAGTTGAAAGCTCACAATAGCTAGAACTTTCCTTTGGGTTTGTTATTTTCATATATTAAATTACATACACTGAATTGATGGTCTTAGAAAAGATTCAGTGTTTCTCAATGAAATCACATTTGCCTTCAGGATGATGTTGTGACGGACACTCTGATGGTGAGAAAAAATGCCGCAGTCTGTCTGGGCACAAAATCACGAGCCACTCACAGCCTTGTAGATTCAAACAGCAATTCTTTATTCCCAAACTCACACCGGCACTCTACAAACACGTTCTGGGGAAATCCACGTTCTCTGCCCAAATACTCTCTGAATCCCAGGAGAACTCAAAGGGAACTACAGGAGCGGGCACACCTGAGGCAGCAGGATATGCCCTATTCCCAGCAGGGTACACCTTAAACCTGGAACCACCCTAAACCCAAGGAGAGCCCTAAACCCTGATCCACCCTAAACCAGGATCCGCCCTGGTTCTTGAGCAAGGTCACCTTACATGCAGTGTCACTGCAAAATGTCCAAGGCAAGTCCATTTTACCACGAGTCCTTCCTCTAAGCAACATGGGGTACGCTGGCAAGGAAATTGTCATACCTACTTGGCTAATGGCTCTCAGCAAAAAAACATGGTTTTCAGTGGCTCTTTGGCTTACAACAACTATGACAAACCAGGAAAAAAATAAAAAGATAAACAAGGCCATTAAAGAGTTAGATCTGGAGGAAGGGCAGATTCTAAGGGAATGTAAGAAGACTGATAGAGTCATACATAACCAGGAAAGAAGAGCTCCCTGTGTGGGCAATATGAACTTAATCAGAAGTTTCCAAGGTGTTTGTTGCTGCTTTCTGTGTATGAAGATTCCTTGGAAAACTCTGAATGGAACCACCATTTCACCCAGGTATCCCTATCCTTGGTCTATACTCAAAGGACTTAAAAACAGCATACTACAGGGACACAGCCACATCAATGTTTATAATAGCACAATTCACAATAGCTAAACTGTGAAACGAACTAGATGCCCTTCAGTAGATGAATGGATAAAAAATATGGCATATATGCACAGTGGAATATTATTCAACAATAAAAGAGAATAAAATCATGGCATTTGCAGGTAAATGGATGGCGTTGGAGAAGATAATGCTAAGTGAAGTTAGCCAATCCCAAAAAAACAAATGCTGAAGGTTTTCTCTGATATAAAGAGGCTGATTCCTAGTGGGGTAGGGAGGGGGAGCATGAGAGAAATAGACAAACTCTAGATAGGGTAGAGAGATGGGAGGGGAAGGAAGATGGTAGGGGATTAGCAAGAGTGGTACAATGTGATGGATATCATTATCCAAAGTACAAGTATGAAGACATGAATTGGTGTGAACATACTTCATGAAAGTAGATATGGAAAATTGTGCTATTGTGTGTAATAAGAATTGTAATGCATTCTGCTGTCATTTATTTTTAAAAAGTCAATTAAAAATTTATTTAAAAAAAAGCAAAAAAATATCTGGCTGCTTTTTGTAGTGATGAGAAAAGTGACTATTTATATACTATGAAGAGGGAAATTATGCAGAGAAACAATCTTAACTGTGGTCTAGTCTTGGAGATGGAGTAGGCCTCATATGGCCTTTTCTGTGGTCCTCCCATCCTCATTTTTCAAGACTCAGATTGTTTAATTCTTTGCACTTTCATCTTCAAAAGTGCATTGTTTAATATGCTGGGGTCAGAGTGGTCTTTGTTTTATATCTTATTGTTGATTTCCAATTTTATTCCTGTATGTTATGATAAAATTTAAGATATTAAGATATTATCCATCATAGGCCGACTGGGACATGAGGTGGAATTGGGTAGATGGCAGATCACATAGACCTCATGGGTCATGTAAGAAGTATAGCTTTTCCTGTCACTAGGGGAAATGGGGAGGTTTTTGAGAGTTTTGGAGCACAGCAATGGCAGTTAGGCAAGGGTAAGGGAAGACCCAGTGAAGGAGTTGCTGAAGGATGATGGAGCTTCAACCAGCAGAGGATGGATTCTGGGTCTGTTTTCAAAGGAACCAACAAGATCAGCTCAGGATTTCCACCTGCGATGGGAGGATTGAGACAATGACTGCTGGTATTACTAGCTTGAAGAAGTGGAAGAATGAAATTAAAGAAATGGCATTTTCTTTATAAAAAATGTGAAGGGATATTTGTAGGAAATTTTTCAATAGTTGAGATTTAGACATCATCTTTAAAAATAAAGGAACATATTTCAAACTGGAGAGAAAGGATCCAAGAACGATACAGATGAAATCCTACTCTTCTCACCTGGATTTCCCTCTGTGACATTTCACTCCATATGCAGCCCCTCCTTCCCTCACTGTTGGTCCTTAGTTTTTTCTGCCATCCTCCCTTTTCACACCAAATACTTCCTGCTGTAAACTCCAATCAGGGAGGACATGCCATCATCTTCAATCCCCAATCAATAAGCATGGCTTTGCCAACATCCAATCAGAACTACTCAGATTTCCGGGGAGTGCTCCTTACTGTCTCTGTTCCCTGTCTGCTCAGGATCCTCTGCAGAAACACATTTTCCCTGTCTTCTTCCAATCTGGAACAGTTAATGGGTAACCCCCTGCAAGGTCCATCCCAGTGAGTGTTGCATGAGTGACTCAGGCATGAAAGAATGCTGAGTTCTCAGTGCAACACACCTGGGAATGCAACCTGCAGAGGTGGTGTCAGCCTTTATCATCTAATTGTGGTACATATATATGTATACATAGATATCTCCTATAAAAATACATGAATGAACATAGATCTATAACTATTGCTATTTCTGTTATTGTGTATACTTTGAAAAACTCATGAACTCATAATAATGTTTCTGACTCCAATCTAACAGCTCTGTCTTATTTTCAGTCTTTGACATTTTCACGTTTTTAAGTGACATCAGATAGGGAGAGGTTTGACTTTCATTATATCAAAGTATATATGTCACTTACTTGCTCAGTGACATAATTTAACTGCTTAATGGAACCAGTCTCTTAGTAGCTCTGGTTTCCCTTTGTCTACCACCTCTAGAAACTCCTCTGCCCCATTGTTTTAAGTTGCCGGTCATATTACCTTCATGGCTTCCCCTCTCTGTCACAACCATGCTTCATCTGATGCCCATGATCTTATGAGCAGGTCTCTATGCTACAAGAGGAAACAGCAAGAAGGGGATATATCCATGGTTTATACCTCTTAAGTTTACGATGTCATTTGCACACATAAGTGAAGTTGTCAAATTGTGGGTCTGGAGTTCAGGCCCCATTACACAACATATGTAGGGTATTTTGATTCATAGACATTTTCTTTGAGGTTTCCTCTGCTTAGCACATAGGCATCCTTCCTCATGCAGAGAGCTCTCTCTGCTCAGTCCTTCTCAAGCACCTCTGTGCACATTCATCACCTGGGGACTGGTTGAAATACACATCCTGTTTCTTAGGTCTCAGGAAGACATCAAAGTTCTCCACAGGAGATTTGAAGAAGAATTACTGATACTAATGCTATTAGTCCTCAGAGCACACTTTGGGTGCAGAGCTCTTAGGATTCCCACATCCATCTTCCAGTCCTTTCCCAACTCCCTATTGCCAATTGACTTAATTTCCATTTTCTTAATGAAGGATTCACTATGGTCCTGTTTGGCCCTCACTTGTAGTTATCTTCTTCATCCAAAACAAGGCCAACACAGCACATTCATAAACACTGTTTGTTGTGTTACATGGAACTACTTCTTATAGTTTTGAGATTTTGCCTGTTCATTTCACACTTTCCTCACATTGTTCTTTCACTGTGAGTATCTCTTTTCTTAGCTTACTGTTGTTGGTAATTTGGATTTTCTACATATATCACCTTCAGAATGGGTTATTACTCTTCTTTTTTGTTTACAAAGAGCCATCAACTACTTCTAATCCACCTCATATTGAAATAATAGATCTTATCTCCTGTTTGGATATACTAGATATACTAGGTGCTTATCAATTTATTAAGTTGAAGTGATTCTTCTCATAAGATATTTAAAAAAATAGTTTGGGAAAGTGATTTTTGCCTTTGCTTCTTATATTCATAAGTAATAAATTCTATAAAACATAGGTTAGAACTGTTTCTACCATAAAATCAGACTAGAGCTCAGATTTCAGCCTTGCTCCTTAGTAACTGTGAGCCCTTGATCAGTTACTGACCTTTAAGCCTTATCTGTAAAAATAAGGAAATACTAATATCTTAATAGTCTTGTGAAAACTCTATCTCTAAAACATTTAGATAAGTGCAAAATGACATTCTAAGGGCTTAATAATATTAATGTATTACTAAGGTAGGATGAAAATCAATTACTAAAGAGTATGATTACTTAAATGACCAATGAAAATTCGTTATTTGATCATTCTTTTAATACTTAGTTGATACCTAGGTCTCAGAGGGAGTTTCTAGAGATTTTATGAGATACTTATTAATAATATGGACTCCCTATACCAACCCAAAAGATTGTATACCAATTTCCCCAAATTCACTGTCTGAGAAGACTCTCTAGGCATCTGCATTTTGATTCAAATTCTAGCCAATTCTAGACTGCTGATACATCAAATTTTAAGAATCTCTAGACTTTTAATAAAATCATTGAATTTTATTTTCCTCAGCTGTCAAATATGTAATGAGTTGAAATGAGAAGTTTGTAAGAGAAAATCAACTTGAACTGAGAGAGGTCCTGGCAGGAATAAGTATTTCACCAAGAATTACAAGGTTCAGATGTTTAATGATTCATTATTTTCCTTTTAAACTTAAGATTTCAGAGGAGAGACACATGATTGTCTTCTCCATCCATGTGAATTTTTTTAACTCAAGCTTTAGAATATAGTAATTATACAAATAATAAGTTTTTCATAGAAAAACTTGTGAAATCAGTAGTAATCTGTTAATAATGAGTTAGTAATCTGTGCAGTAATCTGTGGCCTGTTAGCTTCTATCATTCCAAAGCTAACAAGACTGAAAAGACACTCAGGGTGGAGGAGTCTTGCCCCTGGAGCAGGGAGTACCCACGAAGCTGGCTGCAGTGGAGCTCCCTCTGCACCCAGGTTGGAGGTGTCTCGCCCCTGGGGAAGGGAGTGTCCTTTACCCTGGCTGCAGCAGCTTGCAGAGCTCCCCAGCACCTAGGGTGGAGGGGTCTCACCCCTGGAGGGGGGAATCCACCTGAGCCTGGCTTCAGGGGCTTGCTGAGCTAGCTCCTGCACCCAGGGTGGAGGTGTCTTGCCCCTGGAGCAGGGAGTGCCCTCACCCCTGGATGGGTCAGAGTAAGGAGCTCCTCCAGACACCAAGGCTGCAGCTGTGTGAGGAGTTACCCCCGAACCCAGGATGGAGGGGTCTCGCACCTAGAGGGGGGAGTCCCCTCAAGCCTTGCTGCGGTGGTATTTGGAGCTCCCCCCAACACCTAGGTTGGATGGGTCTCGCCCATGGAGGGGGGAGTGCCCTCGACCCTGGCTGCAGTGGTGTGCAGAGTTCCTCAGCGCACCCAGGTTGGAGGGGTTCCCCCCTCCCCGTAAGGGGAAGTAATCTCAACCCTGGCTGGGGCAGAGTAAGGAGCTCCTCCCAGCATCCAGGGTGGAGGGGTATAGCATCTAGAGGGGGAGTACTCTAGACCCTGGCTACTGCGGAGTGTGGAGCTCCCTCCAGCACCAAGGTTGGAGGGGTCTCCCCCGTGGAGGGGGGAGTGCCCTCGACCCTGGCTGCAACAGCATACGAAACTCCCCCATGTACCCAGGTTGGAGGGGTCCTGCCCCTGGAAAGAGAGTTTCCTCCAGTGGCGTGAGGAGCTGCACCCAGCACCCAGGATGGAGGGGTCTAACACTGGGGTGGGGAGTCCCCTCCACCCTGGCTGCAGTGGCGTGCAGAGCTCCTCCTGTCACACAGGATGGAGGGGTCTCGCCCCTTGGGGGGGACTCTCCTTCACGCTGGGTGCCATGGCCTGTGGAGCTCCCTCTGACACCCAGGGTGGAGGGGTCTCACCCCTGGAAGGGGGAGTCCCCTTGAACCTGAGCTTAGCCACTTGTGGAGCTCTTCCTGGCATCCAGGTGGAGGAGTGTCCCCCCTGAAGGGGGAAGTACCCTTGACCCTGGCTGCAGCTGCTTGCTGAGCTGCCCCAGGCACCCAGGTTGGAAGAGTCTTGCCACTGGAGAAGGAAGTGACCTCTACCCTGGCTGAGGAGGCATGCAGAGCTCCCCTGGCACCTAGGGTGGAGGGGTCTCACCCCTGGAGGGGGTGAGTCCCTCGACCCTTGCTGCGGCAGCTTGCAGGGCTCCCCCGAAACCCAGGGTGGAGGGGTCTCGCCTCTGTAGGGGGCCGTCGCCTGAAGCCCAGCTGTGGTGGCATGGGAAGCTCACCTGGCACTAGGTTAAAGGGGTCTGTCCACTGGAGGGGGAGTCCCTTCGCCCTGTCTTCAGCGGCTTGCAGAGTTACCCCTGGCAACTAGGTTCAGGGGTCTCGTCCCTGGAAGGGAGAATCCCCTGACCCTGGCTGCTGTGGCATGCAGAGATATCCCCAGCACCCAGGGTGGAGGGGTTTCGACCCTGGAGAAGGGATTCCCCTAGACCGTGGCTGCAGCAGCGTGCGGAGCTGCCCCTGACACCCAGGGTGAAGGGGTCTCGCCCCTGAAGGGGGGAATGCTCTCGACCCTGGCTGCGGTGCTGTGCAGAGCTCCCACCAGCACCCAGGTCGGAGGGGTCTCCCTCCTGGATGGGAGAGTGCAGTGGCTTATGGAGCTCCCTCAGGCACCAACGTTGGAGTGGTCTCCCCCTTCCGGTGGGAATTGCCCTCCACACTGGCTGCAGTGGTGTGTGGAGTTCCCCCTGGCACCCAGGGTTGACTGGTCTCCTCCCTGGAGGAAGGAGTTTCCTAGAGCTTGAGTGCA
Source organism: Callospermophilus lateralis (assembly GCF_048772815.1). Lineage (NCBI taxonomy): Eukaryota > Metazoa > Chordata > Mammalia > Rodentia > Sciuridae > Callospermophilus > Callospermophilus lateralis. The sequence continues at coordinate 68,790,569 of NC_135312.1, forward strand.
GTGATGTGCAGAGCCCCCCCCCCAGCACGGGGGGGGGGGAGTGCCCTCAACCCTGGCTGGGGAGGCATGCGGAGCTCCCCCCTGGCACCCAGATTAAAGGGATCTGGCCCATGGAGTGGGGAATACCCTCCACCCTGGCTGAGGCTGCTTGCAAAGCTGCCTCAGGCACCCAGGTTGGAGGGGTCTTGACCCAGAAGAAGGGAGTGCAGATTGACCCTGGCTGAAGAGGTGTGCTGAGCCCCTGGAGAATGGAGTGCGGATCCACCCTGGCTGCAGTGGTGTGCTGAGCTCTCCTCCTGCATCCAGGGTAGAGGAGTCCCGCCCCTGGAGGGGGGATTCCTGTGGACCCTGGCTGCAGCAGCATTGGAGCTCTCCCAATAACCCAAGTTGGAGGGGTTTCATCCCTGGAGGAGGGAGTCCCCTGGAGCCTAAATGCATCTTCTTCTGGAGCTCCCCCACCAGCACCCAGGGTGGAGGGGCCCGCCCATAGAGAAAGGAGCCCCCTTGACCCTGGTTGCAGGGGGGGGGTGCAGAGCTGCCCCTGGCACCCAGGTTTTAGGGGTCTCCCTCCTGGAGAAGGGAGCGTCCTGGACCAGGCTGCGGTGGTGTGTGTAGCTCTCCCTGGCTCCCAGGGTGGAGGGGTCTCTCCCCTTGAGGGGGAATGTCCTCAACCCTGGCTGGGGTGGCATAAGGAACTCCTCCTGGCACCCAAACTCTAGGGGTCTCAACCCTGGAGCGGGGAGTCTCCTCCACCCTGGCTGTGGAGGCGTAGGGAGATCCCATGGGCACCCAGGTTGGAGGAGTCTCCCCCCTGGAGGGGGCAGTACCCTCGACTTTGGCTGTGGTGGTGTGCAGAGCTCCCACCTGCACCCAGGTTGCAGGGGTCACCGCCCTGGATGGGAGAGTGCCCTTCACCCTGGCTGTGGTGGCTTGTGGAGCTCACTCAGGCACCCAGGTTGGAGAGGCCTCCGCCCCCTGGCGTGGGAATTGCCCTCCACACTGGCTGCAGTGGCATGTGGAGTTCCCCCTGGCACCCAGGGTTGATGGGTCTCCTCCTTGGAGGAAGGAGTTTCCTGGAGCCTGAGTAAAGTCATGTGTGGAGCTCCCCTGCACCCAGGTTGGAGGAGTCTCCCCACTGGAAGGGGGAGTGTCCTAGATCCTGGCTGCAGTGGCTTGGGGAGCTCCCCCCTGGCACCCAGGTTAAAGGGATCTCGCCCATTGAGTGAGGAGTGCCCTGGACCCTGGCTGAGGTAGCTTGCAAAGCTGCCTCAGGCACCCAGGTTAGAGGGGTATGGCCCCTGGAGAAGGGAGTGCAGATCAACGCTGGCTGAAGAGGTGTGTTGAGCTCCCCCTGGCACCCAGGTTGGAGGGGTTCCGCCCCTGGAGCAGGGAATCCCCTGGAACGTGGTTGCAGCAGTGTTCGGGTGTGCGGAGCTCCCACTGGCACCCAGGCTCGCGCCTGTAGTCCCCTCCATCCTAGTGAGGAGGTGTGCAGAGCTCCCTCAGACACACAGGTTGGAGGGATCTCTCCCCTGGAGAGGGAGTATCCTCGACCCTGCCTGGGGCGGCATATGGACCTCTCCCTGGCAACCAGGATGGAGGCTTCCTGCCCTGGAGGGGGGAGTCCTCTCAACCCTGGCTGCAGCAGCGTGAGCACCCAGGGTGGAGGGGTCGCCCCTGGAGGAGGGAGTCCCCTCGACCCTGGCTGCAGTGTGTGCGGAGCTCCCCAGGTACCCAGGGTGGAGGGGTCTGGCCCCTGGAGGGGGGGTCCCCTCGAGCCTGGGTGCGGTGGAGGTGGCGTGCGGAGCACACTCTGACACCCAGGTTGGAGGGTCTCCATTTTGGAGGGAGTAGAGCACTGAGCCTGGCTGCAGCTGCATGGGGAGCTCCCGCTGGAACCCGGGTTGAGGTGTCACTCTCCTAGAGGGTGGAGTATACTTGGCCCTGGCTTTAGCTACATGTGGAGCTCCCCTGGTCACCCAGGTAGGGGGAGTCTCACCACTGAGAAGGGAGTGCCCTGGAGCCTGGCTGTGGCAGCGTGGTGTGCTACCCCTGGCACCCAGCGTGGAGGGGTCCTACCTCTGGAGAAGGCAGTCCCCTGGAGTCTGGCTGCAGCAGCGTGCTGAGCTTCCCCTGGCACCCAGGTTCTGGGGAGGGGGGGTTCCTGCCATTGAAGGGGGAGTCCCCTAGACCCTGGCTGCTGCAGCGAGTGGAGCTCCCTCACTCCCGCACCTAGGGTAGAGGGGTCCCACCCTGGAGGGAGCTACCCCTGAAACCCAGGGTGGAGCGGCCTCCCACCTGGAGAGGGCAGTCCCCTCAAAACAGGCTGCAGCAGCACGCTGACCTCGCCCTGGCATCCCCTCACCCCTGGAGGGGAAAGTCCCCTGGAGCCTGTCTGAAGCAGCAAGCAGAGCTTGCCCTGGCACCCAGGATGGAGGGGTCTCGCCCCTGGAGAAGAGAGTCTCCTCCAGTCCGGCTACCACAGCATGCACAGATTCTCTGGGCATGTAAGGGTCTCACCCATGGAGAGTGGATTGCCCTCGACCCTGGGTGCAGCAGCCTGCAGACCTCACCTGGAATTCAGGGTGAAGGGGTCTCGCCACTGGAGGAGGAAGTGTCATGGACCCTGAAGCACTCAGGGTGGAGAGGACCCGACCCTGGAGAGAGGAGTACTCTCGACCCTGGATTCTCTGGGTGTGGAACTCCCCCTGTAACCCAGGTTGGAGGGGTCTCGCCCCTGGAGAAGGGAGTGCCCTCGACCCTGGCTTCAGCAGTGTGCTGAGCTCCCCCTGACACTCAGGGTGGAGGAGTCCTGCCCCTGGAGAAAGGCGTCCCATGGAGTCTGGATGCAGCAGCATGAGGAGCTGGCCCTGGCACCCAGGGTATAGGGGCCTCGTGCCTGGAGTGGGGAAGTCTCCTGGAGGCTGGGTGCAGTGGCCTGTGGAGCTCCCTCAGTCACCCAGGGTGAGGGCTGTCATCCGTGGAGGGGGGAGTCCACTGAGCCAGGGTGCAGAATCATGCAGAACTCTCCCCTGGCACCCAGGGTGGAAGGGTCCTGTCCCTGGAGGACAGTCTCCTTCAGTCTGGTTAGGGCAGCATGGAGAGATTCCCTAGGCATTTATGTTGGAGGGATCCCACACCTAGAGGATGATGTCCCCTTGACCTGGCTGCAGCAGTGTGCGGAGCTCCCTCTGGCACCCAGGTTGGAGGGGTCTCACTCCTAGAGGTAGGAGTCTCCTCAACCTTGGCTGCAGTGGCATTTGGAGCTTCCCCTGGCACACAGGGTGAAGGGATCTCACCCCTTGAGGGAGGAGTCTCCTGGAGCCTGTGTGCCACAGCCTGAGGAACTCCCCCTGCCACCCAGGGTAGAGGGGTCCCACCCCTGTAGAAGGTAGTCTCCTGGAGTCTGGCTGCTGCAGCATGCAGAGTTCCCCAGGGCACCTAGGGTGAAGGGGTCCCGCCCCTGGAGGGGAAGTCCCTTCCACCCTGGCTGAGGCAGCATGCTGAGCTCCCCCTGGCACCCACAGTGGAGGGACCTTGCCCCTGGAGGGGGGAGTGCCCTGGACACTGGGTGAATCAGCCTGCAGACCTCACCTGGCATTCAGGGTGGAGGAGTCTAGCCCCTGGAGAGGGGAGTGCATTCCACCCTGGCTGGGGCGGCTCCCTCAGGCACCCAGGGTGGAGGTGTCTCACCCCTGGAAGAGGGAATCCCCTCCTGCCTGGATGCAGTGGCATGTGGAGCTCTCCCTGGCACCCAGATTGGAGGGGTATCTCACCTGGAAGGGGGACTCCCTTCACCCTGGCTGCTGCAGCCAGTGGAGCTCCTTCCTGCACCTCGGGTGGAGGGGACCCACCCCGGGAGAGAGGAGTACCCTTGACCCTGGCTTCTGTGGCTTGTGGACCTCCTCCTGGGACCCAGGTTGAGGGGGTCTCCCCCCTGGAGAAGGGAGTGCCCTCGACCTGACCCTGGCTTCAACAGTGTCCTGAACTCTCCCTGTCACCCAGGTAGAGGAGCCCTGCCCCTGGAGAAGGGCGTCCCCTGGAGTCTGGCTGCAGCAGCATGTAGAGCTTCCCCCAGCACCCAAGATCAAGAGGTTTCGCCCATGGAGGGGGGAGTCCAGTCGAACCTGGGTGCAGCAGCGTGCAGAGATCCCCCTGGCACCCAGGGTGAAGGGTTCTCACTCTGGAGTGGGAAGTGCCCTCAAGCCTGGCTGCTGTGTCGTGCAGGGCTCCCCCACCACCCAGGGTGGAGGGGTCTCACCCCTGGAGGGGGGAGTCCTCTCCATCCTGGCTGCTCTGAGTGCGGAGCACCTCCTACACCCAGGGTGGGGGTATCTCCCCCTGGAGGGGAAAGTGCATTCAACCATGCCTGCAGTGGTGTGTGGAGCTCCCCCTGTCACCTAGGCTTTAGGAGTCTCCCCCCCCCCCATGGGGGAATGCCCTAGATCCTGGCTGCAGCAGAGCTTCTTCTGGCAGGGTGGCAGAAGGGAGTCCCCTGGAGTCTGGCTGCTGCAGCAGCATACAGAGCTCCTCCCTGCACCTAGGGTGGAGGGGTCCCGCCCCTTGATGGAGGAGTTCCCTAGACCAGGACTGCAGCAGTGTGTAGAGCTCTGCCTGGCACCCAGGGTGGAGGGGTCTGCCCCTGGAGGAAAAAGTCCCCTGGAGCCTGTCTGCAGCAGCATGCGGAGCTCGCCCTGGCATCCAGGGTATAGGGGCCTCGCCCCTGAAGTAGGGAAGTCTCTTGGAGGCTGGGTGCAGTGTCCTACGAAGCTCCCCCACTCACCCAGGGTGGAAGGATCCCGCCCCTGGAGAAAGGAGTCTCCTCCAGTCTGGCTAGGGCAGCATGCACAGATTCCCTGGACATGTAGGTTGAAGGGGTACCACGCTTGGAGGGTGAAGTCCCCTCCCCCTTGGCTGCAGCGGCATGTGGAGCTCCCCCTGGCACTCAGGTTGGAGGGGTCTCGCCCCTGGAGACAGGAGTCCACTCAACCCTGGCTGCACAGGAGTTTGGAGCTTCCCCTGACACCCAGGGTGAAGGGATCTTGCCCCTTGAGGGAGGTATCTCCTCGAGCCTGTGTGCCAGGGCCTGAGGAGCGACCCCTGGCACCCAGGGTGGAGAGGTCCCGCCCCTGTAGAAGGGAATCTCCTGGAGTCTGGCTACAGCAGCATGCAGAGCTCCCCCTGGCACCTAGGATGAAGGGGTCCCGCCCCTCGAGGGGGAAGTCCCTTTGGCCCTGGCTGCAGCAGAGTGCTGAGCTACCCCTGGCACCCAGAGTCAAGGGGTCTGCCCCTGGAGGGGGGGAGTGCCCTGGACCCTGGGTGCAGCAGCCTGCAGTCCTCACCTGGTATTCAGGGTGGAGGGGTTTCACCCCTTGTCTGGGGAAGTGCCATGAACCCTGGTTGCAATATGCAGAGCTCCCAGGGTGAAGAGGTCTCACCCCTGGAGGGGAGAGTGCACTCCACCCTGGCAGGGCGGCTTAAGAAGCTCCCTCAGGCACACAGGGTGGAGGGGTCTAGCCCCTGGAAGAGGGAGTCCCCTTGAGCCTCGGGGCAGCGGCATGCGGAGCTCTCCCAGACACCCAGGTTGGAGGAGTATCTCACCTGGAGTGGGGAGTCCCCTTGACCCTGGATGCTGCAGCCTGTGGAACTCCTTGCTGCACCCAGGCTGGAGGGGACGCCTCTGGAGAGAGGACCCTGGCTTCTGTGGCTTGTGGATCTCCCCCTGGGACCCAGGTTGGAGGGGTCTCGCCTCTGGAGAAGGGAGTGCCCTCGGCCCTGGCTTCAGCAGCGTGCTGAGCTTCCCCTGGCACCCAGGTGGAGGAGTCCCTCCCCTGAAGAAGGGCATACCCTGGAGTCTGGCTGCAGCAGCATGCAGAGCTCCCCCCAGCACCCAGGATGGAGAGGTTTCGCCCATGGAGGGGGGAGTTCCATGGAGCCTGGGTGCAGCGGAGTGCAGAGCTCCCCCTGGCACCCAGGGTGAAGGGGTCTTGCCCTTGGAGAAGGGAGTCTTGTGGAGTCTGGCTGAAGCAGCATATAGTGCTCCCTCCTGCACCTAGGGTGGAGGGGTCCCTCCCTTGGATGGAAGAGTTCCCTAGACTCTGGCTGCAGCAGAGTTCAGAGCTCCGCCTGGCACTCAGGGTGAAGGGGTCTCACCCCTGGAGTGAGGAGTGCCCTAGACACTGGTGCATGGGTTTAGGAGCTCCCCCAGGCACCCAGGTTAGAGGGGTCTCTTCCCTGGAGGGAAAAGTGCGCTCAACCCTGACTGCAGCAGAGTGTGCAGCTCCTTCTGGCACCCAGGGTGGATGGGTCCCGCCCCTGGAAAAGGGAGTCTTCTGGGGACTGGCTGCAGCAGCATGCTGAGCTCCCCCCCTGACCCTAGGGTGTAGGGGTTCTGCCCCTGGCAGGGGTGGAGTGCCCTTGACCCTGGCTGCAGTATGCAGAGCTCCCCTGGCTACCATGGCAGAGGGGTCTCGCCCTTGGAGAGGTAAGTACCCTCTACCCTGGCTGCAGTAGTATGCTGAGCTACCCCAGGCACCTAGGGTGGAAAGGTCTCCCCCCTGGAGCAGGGCGTGCCCTTGACCTTGGCTGCAGCAGTGTGTTGAGCTCCTGCTGCTCCCAGACTGGAATTGTTTGGCCCCTAAAGTGGGGAGTGCCCTTGACCCTGGCTGCAGCAGCATGCAGAGCTCCCCCAGGCTCCCAGGGTGAAGGGTCTCATCCCTAGAGGGGTAGTGCCCTGGATCCTGGCTGGGGCAGCATATGGAGCTCCCCCTGGCACCCAGGGTGGTGGGTTCTCGCCCCTGGAGGAAGGAGTCAGCTGGACTCTGGCTGCAGTGGCTTGAGGGGCTCTCCTGGGACCCAGGGTGGAGAAGTGTCACCTCTGGAGGGGTAGTCCTCTGAAGCCTGGTGCATTGTCCTGCAGAGCACCCCTACCCCCTGTATCCAGGTTGGAGGGGTCTCCTACTTGGAGTGGGGAGTGCCCTCAAGCCTGGCTGCTGCAGCGTGTGGAGCTCCCTCTGGCACCCAGGTTGAAGGGGTCTTGCTTCTGGAGGGGGATGTGCCCTAGACCCTGGCTTGGGAGCTTGAGGAGCTAGCTGCTTCTGTCACCTAGATTGGAGGGGTCTTGCCCATGGAGAAGGGAGTGCACTGGACCCTGGCTGCCTTAGTATGCATAGCTCCCTCATGCACAAAATGTGGAGGAGTCTCGCCCCTGGAGGGGGCAGTCCCCTCCAGCCTGGCTGCAGCAGCTTGGAGATCTCCCCCCACTCCTGGCTCCCAGGTTAGACAGGTCTCCCCTCTGGAAAGGGGACTGCTCTGGACCCTGGCTGCAGTGGCTTGTAGAGCTTTCTCAGCACCCATGGTGGAGGGGTCTCCAGCCTGGAGGTGAAAGTCTCCTCAACCCTGGCTGTGGCTGCTTGCTAAGCTCCCTCCACAACAAAGGTAGAGGGGTCTCGTTCCTTGAGGGGGGAGTCTGGTATACCCTAGTTGCAATGGCTTGTGGAGCTCCCCTGGCACCTAGGTTGGAAGGGTCTCCTGCCCGGAGGGGAAAGTGCCTTCAACCCTGGTTGCAGTGACTTGTGGAGCTCCCACAGGAAATCAGGTTGGAGCTGTCTCTCCTCTGGAGGAGGGGAGTGCCCTCAACCCTGGCTGCAGCAGTGGGGCTGAGCTCCTCCAGGCTCCCAGGACGGAAGGGTCTCCCCCTGGAGGGGGGAGTGCCCTGGAACCTGGCTGGGTGGGCATATGGAACTCCCTCTGGAACCCAGGGTTGAGGTGTTATGCTCCTAGAGAGTGGAGTATCCTTGGCCCTGGCTGTAATGGCGTGTGGAGCTCCCCCTGGCACCCAGGGTGGAGGGGTCCCGCCCCTGAAGAAGGGAATTCCCTGGAGTCTGGCTGCAGCAGCCTGCAGAGCTTCCCCCTGCACCTAGGGTGGAGGGGTCCTGTCATTGGAGGAGGAATCCCCACGACCCTGGCTGCAGCACTGTGAGGAGCTCCCTCTGGCACGCAGGATGGAGGGGTCTTGCCCCTGGAGAGGGGAGTGCCCTCGACCCTGGCTAGGGCAGAATAAGGAGCTCCTCCTGGCACCCAGGGTGGAGGGGTATCACCCCTGGAGGCTGGAGTCCCCTTGACCCTGGCTACAGCATTGTGCGGAGTTACTCAAAGGACCCAGGGTGGAGGGATCTCGCCTGTGGAGGGAGGAGTCCCATCGACCCTGGCTGTGAAAGCTTGCGGAGTTCCCCTCCCTCCAGCACCCAGGGTGAAGTGGTCCTGCCCCTGGAGTCCCCTCAAGTCCGGCTGAGACTTCGTGCAGAGCCCCCCCCCCCAGCTCCTAGGGTGGAGGGGTCTCGCACCTGGATGGGGGAGTCCCCTCGAAACTGGCTGCAGCAGGGATGCAGCTCTCCCGGACCTAGAGTGGATGGGTCTTGTCCCTGGAGGGGGGAGTCTCTTCAAGCCTGCCTGCAGCAGCATGCGGAGCTCGCCCTAGCACCCAAGATATAGGGGCCTCATCCTGGAGTGGGGAAGTCTCCTGGAGCATGGGTATTGCATCCTGCAGAGCTTCCCCAGTCACCCAGTGTGGAGGGGTCACGTCCCTGGAGGGTGGAGTCCACTTGAGCCTGGGTGCAGCATCTTGAGTAGCTCCCCCCGGCAGCCAGGGTGGAGGGGTCCCGCCCCTGGAGAAAGAATCCTCCTCCAGTCTGGCTGTAGGAGCATGCAGAGCTCCCTTGGGCACCTAGGGTGGAAGGGTCTCGCCCCTGGAGGTGGAGTACCCTCCACCTGGACTGCAGCAGCGTGCTGACCTCCCCCTGGCACCCAGGTTGGAGGGATCCTGCCATTGAAGGATCGAGACCCCTCAACCCTGGCTGCATCTGCTTGTGGAGCTCCCCCTCCCCCCCACCCAGGGTGGAGGGATTTCGCACCTTGAGGGGGAGTCTCATAGAGCCTCATCCTGGAGTGGGGAAGTCTCCTGGAGCATGGGTATTGCATTCTGCAGAGCTTCCCCAGTCACCCAGTGTGGAGGGGTCTCGGCCCTGGAGGGAGGAGTCCACTGGAGTCTAGCTGCAGCGGCATGCTGAGCTTCCCCTCCCCCCCCCCGCCCAGGGTGGAGGGGTCTCACACCTGGAGGGGGGAGTTTCCTTGAGCCTGGGTGCTGCATCATGCGGAGCTCCCCCTGACACCCAGGGTGACAGGGTTCCCTTACCGGAGAAAGGAGTCACCTGCAGTCAGGCTGCAGCGCCATTCAGAGCTCCCCCTGGCATCAAGGGTGGAGGGTTCATACCCCTGGAGAGGGGAGTCCTCTGTAATTTGGGTGAAGCATCCTGAGGGGCTCCCTCTGGTACCCAGGGTGGCAGGGTTCCTTTCTTGGAGAAGGGAGTCCCCTGGAGCCTGGGTATACCATCCTGAGACCCCTCCACCCTGGTAGCTCTCCCTAGCACACAGGGTGATGGGGTCTCGCCCATATAAGGGGGATTGCCCTCGACCCTGGCTTGGTCAGAGTAAGGAGCTCCTCCCTGCACCCAGTGTGGAGGGTCTTGCCCCTGGAGGGGGGACTGCCCTCGACACTGGCTGGGGCAGAGTAAGAAGCTCCTCTGGGCACCCAGGGAGGAGGGGTCTCTCCCCTGGAGAAGGGAGTGCCCTCGACTCTGGCTGGAGTGGAGTAAGGACCTCCTTCAGGCACCCAGGGTGTAGGGGTCCTGCCCCTGGAGATGGGAGTCCCCTGGAGTCGGGTTTCGGAGGTATGTAGAGCTCCCCCTGGCACCCAGGGAAGAGGGATCTCGCCCCTGGAGTAGGGAGTCTCCTGGAGCCTGGATGCTGAGGCCTGCAGAGCTCCCCCCCAGCACCTAGGGTGGTGGGGTCTCACACCTCTAGAAGGGAGTCCCCTCGAGTTTGGCTGCAGCAGCATTCAGAGCTCCCCAGGGCACCTAGGGTGGAGGGGTACCGCCCCAAGAATGGGGGAGTCCACTGGAACGTGGTTGAGCAGCTGGGAAGCAACCCTGGGCACCCAGGGTGGAGGGGTCTCCCCCCTCGAGGGTAGAGTCCAGTCAAGCCCAGGTGCAGTGGCATGCAGAGCTCCCCACCTCCCCGTGCACCCTAGGTGGAGTGGTCTCATGCCTGGAAGGGGGAATTCCTTGGAACCTAGGTGAGACAGCATGAGATGCTCCCCCAGGTATCTAGGGTGGAGAGGTCCTGCCACTGGAGCTGCAATTCCCCTTGACCCTGGCTTGACCCTGGCTGCAGTGGCCTGCAGAGTGACCTCAGGCACCCAGGGTAGAAGGGTCTCACGCCTGAGTGGGGAGTTCCCTCGAGCCTGGGTGGTGCAGTGGGTGGGGAGCTCCTCCAGGAACCTAGTCGAGGGATATCACCCCTGATTGGGGGGATTCTCCTCAACCCTGGCTGTAGTGTCCTGTGGAGCGACCCCAGGCACCCAGGATGGAGGGGTCTCACCCCTGGAGGGGTGAGTTCCCTTGGCCCTGGCTGCAGCTGTGTGCTGAGCTCCCTGGACACCCAGGGTGGAGGGTTCTCGCACGTGGAGGGGGAAGACCACTGGACCCTTGCTGAAGTGGCTTATGAGGCTCCCAGGCACCTAGGTTGGAGGGGTCTCGCTTCTGGAGAAGGGAGTGCCCTGGACCCTGACTGCAGCAGCTTGCAGAGCTCCCTCCAGCACCACCGAGGTTGGAGAGGTCTCCACCCTGGATGCAAGAGTGCTATCCACCATGGCTGCAGGCATGCTGAGCTCCCCCGCAACCCAGGTTAGAGGGGTCTTGCCTCTGGAGGGGAAAGTCTCCTCAACCCTGGCTGCAGCAGCGTGAGGAGCTCCCCTGGCACCCAGGGTGGAGGGTTCTAGCCCCTTAAGGGGGGAATCTCCTCGCTCGAGCCTGGGTGCAGCACCCTGTGGATCTCACCCTGGCACCCAGGTTGGAGGGGTCTCGCTTCTGGAGGGAGGAGTCCCATCAAGCTTGGCTGGGGCGGCATGCGGACCTCCCCAGGGCACCCAAAGTGGAGGAGTGTCACCTCTGGAGCGGGTAGTACCCTTGAACTTAGCTTGGGAAGAGTAAGGGGTTCCTCTCCGGCACCCAGGGTGGAGGTATCTCCCCTCTTTAGGCGGGAGTCTCCTCGCGCCTGGGTGCCGCTGCCTGTGGAGCTCCCCCTGGCACCCAGGGTGGTGGGGTCCCGCACCTCTAGAAGGAAGTCCCCTGGAGTCTGGCTGCGGCAACATGCAGAACTTCCCAGGGCACCTAGGGTGGAGGGGTACCATCTCAAGAAGGGGGAGTCCACTGGACCCTGGTTGAGCAGCTGTGGAGCGACCCCAGACACCCAGGGTGGAGGAGTCTGGCCCCTGGAGAGGGGAGTCTCCTCAAGCCTCAGTGCAGCAGAGTGTGGAGCTCCACCCAGTACCCTAGGTGGACGTGTCTCCCTCCGGGAGGGGGGAGTCCCCTCCAGCATGGGTGCAGTGGTGTGGGAAGCTTCCCCAGGCACCTAGGGTGGAGGGTTTCTGCCCCTGGAGGGAGGAGTCCCCTTGACCCTGACTGCTGCAGTATGCTGAGCTCACCTGGGCACCCAGGGTGGAGGGGTCTCGCCCCTTGATGAGGGAGTGCCCTCATCCCTGGGTGCAGCATGCAGAGCTCTCCTGGCTCCCAGCATGGAAGAGTCTCGCCCCTGGAAGTGGGAGTCCCCTTTGAGCCTAGATGCAGCGGCATGTGGAGCTTTCCCTGGCACACAGGTTGAAAGGGTCTCTCCCCTGGTGGGGGTAGTTCCCTTGACCCTGGCTGCAGCAGCATGTGGAGCTCCTTCCTGCACCCAGGGTGGAGGGGTGCCGCTCCTGGAGAAGGGAGTGCCCTTGACGTTGGGTGCAGCAGTGTGCTGAGCTCCCCCTGGCACCCAGGGTGGAGGAGTCCAGCCCCTGGAGAAGAAAATCCCCTGGAGTCTGACTGCAGCAGCATGCAGAGCTCTTGCCAGCACCCAGGGTGGGGAGGTTTTGCCCCTGGAGGGGGGGGGGTCCCCTGGAGCCTGGGTGCAGTGGCCTGTGGAGCTCCCCCCACCCACGCCTGGCACCCAGGGTGCAGGGATCTAGCCCCTGGATTGGGGAGTGCCCTGACCCTGGCTGCAGCAGCATGCTGAGCTCCCTCCAGCAAGCAGGTTGAAGGGGTCTCGCTTCAGTAGGGGGTTTGCGGAGCTACCCCTGGCACCCAGGTTCCAGAGGTCTCACTTCTGGAGAAGAAAGTGCACTTGACCCTGGCTACTGCAGCACTTTGTAGCTCCCTCAGGCACCCAGGGTGGAGGAGTATCACCCCTGGAGAGGGGAGTTCCCTGGAGCCTGGCTGCAACAGTCTGAGGAGCTCCCACTGGCACACAGGTTGGAGGGGTCTCGCCCGTGGAGAAGGGAGTCTCCTTTAGTCTGTCTGCAGCAGCTTGCAGAGCTACCCTGGGCACCTAGGTTGCAGGGGTCCCTTCCCTGGATGGTGGAGTCCCCTCGACCCTGGCTGTAGCAGTATGCAGAGCTACACCCAGGACACCCAGGGTGGAGGCGTCTTGCTCCTGGAGGAGGCATTCCCCTCTTTCCTGGCTGCGGAGGCATGTGGGGCTCCCCCTGGCACCCAGGGTGGAGGGGTCTTGCTGCTGGGGGTGGGAATCCCCTTGACACTGGCTGCAGCAGCAGGTGGAGCTCCTTCCTGCACCCAGGGTGGAGGGGTCCCGCCCCTGCAGAAGGAAGACTCCTGGAGTCTGGCTGCAGCAGCATGCAGAGCTCCCACCAGCACCCAGGGTGGAGAGGTTTCGCCCCTGGAGGGAGGGTCCCCTCGAGCTTAGGTGCATAGGCATGGGGAGCTCCCCCAGGCACCTATGGTGGAGGGATTTTGCCCCTGCTGGGGGGATTTCCCTCGACACTGGCTGCAGTGGGATGTGGAGCGACCCCAGGCACCAAGGGTGGAGGAGTCTCGCCCCTGGAGGGGAGAGTCCCCTTGACCTTGGCTGAAGCTGCCTATGGAGCTCCTCCCCCACACACACACCCAGGGTGTAGGGGTCTTGGACGTGGAGGGGGAAGCCCCTGGACCCTTGCTTCAGTGGCTTGAGGGCCTCCCCTGGCACCCAGGGTGAAGGGGTCCCATCCCTGGAGGGGGGAGTTGAGCCTGGATGTGGTGGCGTGCAGTGTCCCCCTGGCACCAAGGATGAAGGGGTCTCCACCTTGGAGAGGGGAGTGCCCTCCACTCTGGCTGCAGGGGAGCTGAGCTCCTCCAGGTACCCAGGTTGGAGGGGCCTCGCCCCTCGAGAACGGAGTGTCCTGGACCCTGGCTGCAGCAGTATGCGGAGCTTCCCCTGGCACCCAGAGTGAAGGGTCTCCTCCCTAGAGTGTGGAGTGCCCTCGAAACTGGCTGCAGCAGCCTGCAGAGCTCCCCCAGCACCAAGGTTGGAGGGGTCTCCACCCTGGAGGGGGGAGGGCCCTCCACCCTGGCTGCAGGCTTGCTGAGCTCCCCCCATAACCCAGGTTGGAGGGGTTTCACCCCTGGAGGGGAAAGTCCCCTCAAACCTGGCTGCAGTTTCATGAGGAGCTCCCCTGGCACCAGGGTGGAGGGGTCTCACCCCTTGAAGGGGGGAGTCTCCTCGGTGGAAATGGGAGTTCCCTCTACCCTGGCTGCAATGGTGTTTGGAGCTCCCCTAGGCACCCAGGGTGGATTGGTCCTGCATCTGGAGAAGGGGGTGCCCTCGACCCTGGCTGGGGCAGAGTAAGGAGCTCCTCCAGGCACCCAGGGTGGAGGGGGGAGTTCCCTTGACCCTGGATGCAGCTGTATATGAAGCTCCCCCAGGACCCTAGGATGGAGGGGTCACTCTCCTGGAGGGGAGGAGTCCTCTCAACCCTGGCTACAGCGGCTTTCTGAGCGACCCCCAGCAGCCAGGGTGGAGGGATCTCCCACTTGGAGGGGGGGAGTGCCCTCAACCCTGGCTGGAGCAGAGTAAGGAGCTCCTGCAGGCACCCATTGTGGAGGGGTATTGCCCCTGGAGGGGGGAGTCCCCTCGACCCTGGCTGCAGGGAGTGTGGAGCTCTCTCCAGCACCAAGGGTGGAGGGGTCTCAACCCTGGAGGGGGGAGTTTCCTTGACCATGAGTGCAGCGGCCCAGGAGCTTCCCCAGCACCCAGGTCTAGGGGTCCCCCCTCGAGGGGAAAGTACCCTCAACCCTGGCTGCTGTGGTGTGCAGAGCTCCTCCAAGTTGAAAGGGCCTCTCCCTTTGAGGGGGGAGTGCCCTAGACCAGGCTGCAGTAGCATGCAGAGCTCCTTCCTGCACCCAGGGTCGAAGGGTCTCCCCCCTGAAGGGGGGAGTCTCCTGGACCCTGGCTGCAGTGGCGTGCGATGTTCCCTCAGGCTTCTAGGGTGGAGGGGTCTCGCCCCTGTAGGGGAAAGTTCCCTTGACCCTGGCTTCAGTGGCATGCAGAGCGACCCCCAGCACCTTTGGTGGAAATGTCTCACCCCTGTGGGGGGGGAGTCCCATAGACCCTGGCTGAGGCTAAGTGTGGAGAGCTCCCCCTGTCACTTAGGGTGGAGTGGTTTCCCCTCTGGAGGGGGGAAGTGCACTGGACCCTGACTGTGGAGGCATGTGGAGCTCCCCCTGGCACCAAGGGTGGAGGGGTCTCGCCAATGGAGGAGGGAGTGCCCTCCACCCTGGCTGAAGTGGAGTAAGGAGCTCCTCCAGGCACCCAGGGTGGATGGGTCTCCCCCCTGGAGGGAAGAGTCCCCTGGACCCTGGCTGCAGCGGTGTGTGGAGCTCCCCCAGGCACCTAGGTTGGAGAGGTCTTGCCCCTGTAGAGGGGTGTGCCCTTGACCCTGGCTGCAACAGTGAGGGGTGCTCCCCCTGGCTCTCCACTGGAGTGGGGGGAGTGCCCTGGACCCTGGGTTTGATGGCTGCAGAGCTTTCTTGGGCACACAGGGTAGAGGGGTCTCGCCCCTCTAAGGCGGAGTGCCCTCCAACCTGGCTGCAGCAGCATGCAGAGCTCCCTAGGCTTCCAGGGTGAAGGGATCTCACGCTTGGAGGGGGGAGTCCCATGGAGCCTGGGATCAGCGGCTCATGGAGCTCCCCAGGCAGCTAGGGAGAAGGGGTCCCGCCAATGGAAGGGGGATTCCTTTTGATCCTAGCTGAAGCAGCATGCAGAGCCAACCCCAGTACCCAGTTTGGAGGAGTCTCCCCCCTGGAGGGGAAAATGCCCTCAACCCTGGCTGCAATGGCATGCTGAGTTCCCCTTGGCACTCAGGTTGGAGGGTCTGGCCCCTGGAGAGGGTGTCCCCTTGACCCTGGCTGCCCTGATGTGTGGAGCTCCCCCAGGCACCTAGGGTGGAGGGGTCTTGCCCCTTTAGGGGGTGTTAAGGTCTGTAAACAAGTCAGGATGGCACCTGGTATTTTGCCAGAGAAATGTTAGAGTCAGTAAACAAGTCTGCATGGTGCCTGGCAAAATGCCAGAGGGAGTGGTTTGTGAAGTAACAAAAGCAAGCCATTAAGTGTGGAGATTCCTATTGGTTGACTGCTGTATCTATTTTATGCTAATTAGATAAGCTGTGTAAAATGTATAAATACCACTTCTGTCCTACAATAAAAGGCTCCTACTCCTGCTGTATCAAGGTACACAAGTCATTCGTCACCCCCCGGATATTTTGCTGCAGCCGGACTGTGGCAAGGGGGGAGTGCCCTGGACCTTGGATGCAGCAGTGTGGGGTGCTTCCCCTAGCTCCCAGGGTGGAGGGGTCCCGCTCCTGGAGGAGGGAGTTCCCTGGACCCTGGCTCCAGTGGCATGCTGAGCTCCCCCTGGCACCCAGGTTGGAGGGTCTCACCCCTGGAGTGGGAAGTCTCCTGGAGCCTGGGTGTGGTGGCGTTCAGAGATTACCCCCGGCACCCAGCTTGGAGGGGTCTCACTCCTGAAAGGGGGAGTCTGGGTGCAGAGGCATGCGGAGCTCCCCTAGCACCCACAGTGGAGGGGTCTCGCCCTGAAAGGGGAGTGCCCTCGACCCTGACTGCAGCGTGTAGAGCTCCCCTGGCTCCCATGGTAGAGAGGTCTTGCCTCTGGAGGGGGAGTGCCCTCCACCCTGGCTGGGGAGGTGTTTGGAGTTCCCTCCTGCACCCAGGGTGGAAAGGTCTCACCCTGGAGGGGGGAGTGCCCTCTACCCAGGCTGGGGCAGCATAGGGAACTTCCCCTGGCACCCAGGTTGGAGGGATCTCACCCCTGGAGCGGGGATTCCACTCAACTCTTACTGAAGAGGCTGCAGAGATTCCCCCAGCACCCAGCGTGGAGGGGTCTCACTCCTGAAAGGGGGAGTCTTTTTGAGTCTGGGTGCAGAGGCATGCAGAGCTCCCCCAGCACCCATGGTGGAGGGGTCTTGCCCTGAAAGGGGAGTGCCCTCGACCCTGGCTGCAGCCGGTAGAGCTCCCCTGGCTCTAATGGTAGAGGGGTCTCGCCTCTGGAGGAGGGAGTACCCTCCACCCTGGCTGGGGAGGTGTATGGAGTTCCCTCCTGCACCCAGGGTGTAGGGGTCTTGCCCCGGGAGTGGGGAGTGCCCTCGACTTTGGCTGTGGTGGCCTGTGGAGCTCCCACCTGCACCCAGGGTGGAGGGATTTCGTTCTTGGAGGAGAAAGTGCCCTTCATCCTGGCAGGCCAGTGTATGAAGCTCCCCCTGGCACCCAGGGTGAAGGGGCCTTGTCCAGGAGAGGGAATGCCCTCAACCCTGGCTGGGGCGGCATGTGGAGCTCCCCTTGACACCCAGGCTGGAGGGGTCTCGCCCCTTGAGGGGGAATCTCCTGGAGCCTGGGTGCCACGGCCAATGGAGTTCCCACCCTGCACCCAGGGTGGAGGGGTCCTGCACTTGTAGAGGGAGTCCCCTTGAGTCTGGCTGTGGCAGCATGCAGAGCTCTCCAAGGCGCCTAGGGTGAAGGGGTTTCGCCCCTAGATGGGGGAGTCCACTGGATCCTGGATGAAGTGGCTGTGGAGCGACCCCAGGCGCCCAGGGTGGAAGGGTCTAGCCCTAGGAGGAGGGAGTCAGCTGCGTGTGGAGCTGCCCCCTTCACCCAGGGTGGAGGGGTCTCGAGTCTGGAGCGGGGGAGTCCCCTGGAGCCCTGTCACAGCTGGTCTGAGAGCCTCACACCCAATCAGGGAGGTATCTAGT
Organism: Callospermophilus lateralis; assembly: GCF_048772815.1. Taxonomy (NCBI): domain Eukaryota; kingdom Metazoa; phylum Chordata; class Mammalia; order Rodentia; family Sciuridae; genus Callospermophilus; species Callospermophilus lateralis. Next base: position 68,807,700 of record NC_135312.1, read on the forward strand.
CACGTGTGAGAACGGCTTCCCACAGAGGCTGGAGCCTGGAGGGGGAGTCCCCTGGAGCCTGGTTGTGGCAGCGTGCAGAGCTTGCACTGGCACCTAGGTTGGTAGGGTCCCGCCCCTGAAGGGGAGAGTCCCCTCGACCCTGGCTGCAGTAGAGTGTGGGGCTCCCCCTGGCACTCAGGTTGGAGGAGTCTCCCCCCTGGAGATGGGAGTCCCTTCAACCCTGGCTGCAGTGATGTTTGGAGCTCCCCCAGGCACCCAGGGTGGAAGGATCTCGCACCTGGAGAAGGGAGTATCATGGACCCTGGGTGCAGCAACCTGCAGACCTCACTAGGCATTCAGAGTGGAGGGGTCTCGACCCTGGAGGGGGAAGTGCCATTGATTCTGGCTGCAGCATGAAGAGCTCCCCTGGCTCCCAGGATGAAGGGGTCTTGCTCCTGGACTGGGCTGTAAACACCACCATTGCTGGGATAACATAATAAGCTCCCTCAGGCAACCAGGGTGGAGGGGTCTCGCCCATGGAACAGGGAGTCCCCTCAAGCCTGGGTGCAGTGGCATGCGGAAGCTCTCCCTGGCACCCAGGTTAGAAGGGTTTCTTACCTGGGGGAGGGAGTCCCCTTGACCCTGGCTACTGCAGCATGTGGAGATCCTTCCTGCACCCAGGGTGGAGGAGTCCTGCCCCTGGAGAGGATCCTCCCCTGGAGTCTGCTGGAGCAGCATGCAGAGCTCCTGCCCCAGCACCCAGGGCAGAGAGGTTTAGTCTGTGGAGTTGGGAGTCCCCTTGAGCCTGGGAGCAGTGGCGTGCAAAGTTCCCCCGGGCACCCAGGGGTCTTACCCGTGGAGCGGGGCATGCAGGGCTCCCCCACCACCCAGGGTGGAGGTGTCTTTTTCCTGGAGGGGGGAGTCCCCTCCACCCTGGCACCCAGGCACCCTGGGTGGAGAGGAGTCTCCCTTCTGGAATGGAGAGTCCACTCGAACCTGGCTGCAGCTGGGTGCGGAGCTCCCCCCAACACCCAGGGTGGGGATGTTTCCCCCTAGAGGGGAAAGTGCCTTCAACCCTGCCTACAGTGGTGTGGGTAGCTCCCCCTGGCACCCAGGATTGAGGGGTCTCTACCCTGGAAGGGAGAATGCCCTAGATCCTGGCTGCAGCAGCGTGATGTGGAGCTCCTTCTGACACCCAGTTTGGAGAGGTCCTGCCCCTGGGGAAGGGAGTCCCCTGGTGTCTGGCTACAGCATCATAGAGAGTTTCGCCCTGAACCTAGGGTGGAGTGGTCCCTCCTGGACAGAGGAGTCCCTAGACCCTGGCTGCAATAGCATGCAGAGCTCTGCCTGGAACCCAAGGTGGAGAGGTCTTGCCCCTGGAGGGGGGAGTCTACTTGACCCGGGTGCAGCATCCTGCGGAGCTCAGGCCTAGCACCCAGGGTGGAGGGGTCCTACCCCTGGAGAAGGGAGTCTCCTCCAGTCTGGCTGTGGCCTCATGCAGAGCTCCCCAGGCACCTAAGCTGGAGGGGTCTCGCCCTTGGAAGGGGGAGTACTCTGGACCCTGGATGTAGTGGCATGTGGAGCTCAATCTGGCACCCAGGTTGGAGGGGTCTCACCCCTGGAGAAGAAAGTGCCTTCGACACTGGCTGCAGCAGCATACTGAACTCCCCTTGGCACCCAGGGTGAAGGAGTCCCACCCCTGGAAAAGGGAGTCCCCTGGAGTCTGGCTGCAGCAGCATGCAGAGCTCCCCCATTGCACCTAGGGTGGAGGGATCCAGTGATTGGAGGAGGGAGTCCCCTCTGACCCTAGATACATCTGCGTGTGGAGCTCCCCCCTCCCCCCACCCAGGGTGGAGGGGTCTCACCCTTGGATGGGGGATTCCCCTGGAGCCTGGGTGCAGCCACATGAGGAGCTTTCCCCTGCACCCAAGGTGGAGGGGTATGTCCCCTAGAGTAGGGAGGGCCCTCGGTCCTGGCTGCAGCAGCATGCAGACCAACCCCCAGCACCCAGGGTTCAGGGGTCTCGCCCCTGGAGGGGGTGAGTCCACTGAGCCTGGGTGCAGAATCATATGGAACTCCCCTCTGGCACACAGGGTGGAGGGTTCCTGACCCTGGAGAAGAGAGCCTTCTCCAGTCTGGCTAGGCAGCATGCACAGATGTCCTGGGCACATAGGTTGGAGGGGTCCCGTGCCTGGAGGGGGAAGTCCCTTTGACCCTGGTTGCAGCAGCGTGCTGAGTTCCCCCTGGCACCCAGGGTGAAGGGGTCTTGCCCTTGGAGGGGGAAGTGCCATGGACCCTGGCTGCAGCATGCAGAGCTACCCTGGCTCCCAGGGTGAAGGGGTCTTGTTCCTGGACTGGGGTGTTCACTCCATCATGGCTTGGATGATGTAAGAAACTCCCTCAGGCAACCATGGTGGAGGGGTCTCACTCCTGGAACAGGGAGTCCCCTGGAGCCTGGGAGCAGGGGCATGCGGAAGCTCTTCCTAGCAGCCAGGTTAGAGGGGTTTCTCAACTGGAGGAAGGAATCCCCTTGACACTGGCTACTGCAGCAAGTGGAGCTCCTTCCTGCACCCAGGGGGAGGGGACCCGCCCCTGGAGGGAGGAGTACCCTGCATCCTGGCTTCTGTGGTGTGTGGACCTCCCCCTGGGACCCAGGTTAGAGGGGTCTGGCCCCTAGAGAAGAGAGGGCCCTTGACCCTGGCTTCAGCAGCGTGCTGAGCTTACCCTGGCACCCAGAGTGGAGGAGTCCTGCCCCTAGAGAAGGGTGTCCCCTGGAGTCTGGCTGCAGCAGCATGCAGAGCTCCCCCTAGCCCCCAGAGTGGAGAGGTTTCGCCCATGGAAGGGGGGAGTCCCCTGGAGCCTGGTTGCAGCGTGTGCGGAGCTCCCTAGGGCACCGGGTGAAGGGATCTTGCCCCTGGTGCCCGGAATGCCCTGGACCCTGGCTGCAATGGCGTGCAGGGCTCTCCCATCACTCAGGGTTGAGGGGTCTCGCCCCTGGACGAGGGAGTCCACTGGACCCTGGCTGCAGTGACATGCTGAGCGATCCCCAGGCACCGAAGTTGGAGGGGTCTTGCCACTGGAGGGGGAGTCCCCATAACCCTGGCAGCAGCAGCATGCGGAGCTCCCCTGGAACTCAGAGTGGAGGGGTCTCACCCCTTGATGGGGGAGTCTTCTAGAGCCTGGGTGCAGCGGCCTGTGGAGCGCACCCTGCTACCCAGGGTGGAGGGGTCTCGCCGCTGGAGGAGAAAATCCCCTCCGCCTGGCTGCGCTGCCTGCGGAGCTCCACCAGGCAACCAGATTGAAGGGGTCTCACCCTTGGAGGGGGAGTACCCTGGAATCAGACTTGGGAAGAATAAGGAGCTCCTGCAGGCACCCAGGGTGGAGGCGTCTAGCCCCTGGAGGGGGGAGTCCCCTCCACCCTGGCTACAGCATTGTGCTGAGCTACCTCAAGCACCCAGGGTGGAGAGGTCTCCCCCTGGAGCAGGGAGTGCCCCAGACCCTGGCTGTGGTGGAGTAAGGAACTCATTCCAGCACCCAGGGAGGAGGGGTCATGCCATGGAGGGGGGAGTCCCCTCAACCCTGGATGAAGCTGTGTGTGGAGCTACCTCTGGCACCCAAGGTGGAGGAGACTCACCCCTTGAGAGGAGAGTTTCTTGGAGACTGGGAGTAGCAGCCTGTGGAGCTCTCCCTGGGGCACCCAGGGTGAAGGGGTCTCGCTCTTGGAGGGGGAAGTCCCCTCGAGCCTGGGTGAAGCATCATGTGGAGCTCCCCGCCCCAGCACTCAGGGTGGCGGGGTCCCATTTTTGGAGAAGTCAGGCCCCTCCAGCCAGGGTGCAGCAGCTGTGTGGAGATCTCCCCTGTCCCCTGGGTTGAGGGGTTTCACCCCTAGAGGGGGGAGTCTCCTCGACCCTGGCTGCAGCAGTGTGTGGAGCTCTACCAGGCACCCAGGGTAGAAGGTTCTCCCCTGGAGAGGGGACTGCCCTCAACCGTGGGTGCAGCAGCATGCAGAGCTACCCCTGGCACTCAGGGTGGAGTGGTCCTGCCCCTAGAGATGGGAGTCCCATTGAGTCTGTCTGCAGAGGCTTGAGGAGCTTCCCCTGGCACACAGGTTGGAGTCTTCTTGCCCCTGGAGAGGGAGTGCCCTCTACCCTGGCTGAGGTGAAGTAAGGAGCTCCTCCAGGCACCCAGTGTGGAGGGGTATAGCCCCTGGAGGGGCGAGTCCCCTCCACCCTGGCTGCAGGGGCTTGTGGAGCTTCCTTCCGCAGCAAGGGTGGAGGGGTCTCGCCCCTGGAGGGGGGAGTCTCCTCGACCCTGGCTGTAGCGGCTTGCTTAGCTTCCTTGGCACCCAGGTCTAGAGGTCTCATTCCTGGAGGGGAAAGTACCCTCAACCCTGGCTGCTGTGGCATGCGGAGCTCCCCATGGCACCCAGGTTGGAGAGGCCTCTCCCTTTGAGGGCAGAGTGCCCTGGACCCTGGCTGCAGCAGCATGCAGAGCTCCTTCCTGCACCCAGGGTGGAGGGGTCCTGTCCCTAGAGAAGGGTATCTCCTTGAGTCTGGCTGCAGCAGCATGCAGAGCTCCCCTCTGCACCTAGGGTGGAGGTGTCCGGCCCCTGGAGGGAGGAGTCCCTTCAACCAAGCCTGCAGCTGCATGAGGAGCTCCCCAGACACTCAGGGTGGAGAGGTCTACCTGGAGGGAAAAGTGCCCTCAACCCTGGCTGCAGTGGTGTGCGGAGCTCCTTCGGGCACCCAGGATGGAGGGGTCCCGCCCCTGGAGAAGGGAGTCCCCTGGAATCTTGCTGCAGCAGCTTGCAGAGCTCCCCCTGCCCCTAGAGTGGAGGGGTACCCCCCCTGGAGGAGAAAGTGCCCTCCACCCTGGCTGGGGCTGCGAACAGAGCTCCCCCTGGCACCCACGGTGGTGGAGGGGTTTCGCCCCTTGAGGGGGGAGTATCCTATAGCCTGGATGATGAGGTCTGCGGAGCTCCCCCCTCCCCCCACACACTCAGGGTGGAGGGGTCTGAAGCCTGGAGGGGGGAGTGCCCTGGAGACTGGTTGTAGCAGCTTGCAGAGCTTGCCCTGGCACCTAGGTTGGAGGGGTCCCACCCATGGAGGGGGTGTCCCCTCGACCCTGGCTGCAGGGTCCTAAAGGTCCTGTCCTTGGCAGGCTTCCCTCCAATGGAGCCCCCTGCTGTACTTTCCTTTCCCCATCCACACTCCAGGCAATGTCTGAAATGGAGGGCTCTGTGTTCCCTATAAGGTGACCTTACATCCTGGTTATAACTCCAATTGCCTAGAAGTACGCTTTTGAAACACACCCAACTAGGCAGGTGTTGGACAGGAGCAGTGAATGAGGCCCTGGTTATACATGAACTTGGAGCCACAACGACGACAGGGGACAGTACAGAACACAAGGATGTTTGGCTGCCTAAAGTCCCTCACTATTGCTGTCAGCTCAGCACAGAGTTGGGAACATCTCCCTGGGTGGATGGTACCCCAGGCATCATAGCTCTCCACAGGGGCAGGGTACAGCTCTATGCTCAACTGGCTCAGCCTGGCAGTGTGAAGCAGCAGGTCCCTCAGGGTTGACATAGAGAGGCAGTTCCCATGGAAGCTCAAGACCACAAGCTGGGAGCAGCGGCTCAGGGCAGGCAGGAGAGTCTGGAGCTGGGAGTCAGTGATCCCGCAAGCTTCCAAGTCCAGAATGTTCAGGGTGGTTGCAGTGCTGTCCAGCAGGATTTGGAGGGGCTCCAGACTGAAATTGGTCAGTTTGATGCCCCTCAGTTCCAGGTGTCTGAGCTGCCTGGTGTTTGGATATCGGGAAAGATAATTTCAGTCAGAATCTGACAGTGGGCAGTTGGTTACTGAGAGGGTCTTCAGGGGGGTCTTCAGGTGCCTAAGGAAAAACCAGAAAGTTAGTACTGAGGAGCAATGTCAAGGAGGGAGAAGACAAATTGGCCCAAACCCAAAGTCACCCTGGTGATCTGACAATCAGAATGCTGCCTTTTGCAGAATCTGGTCATTCACATCACCCCACGTCAGGGTGAGCCTTTCACCACATCTCCTGTGAACAGATGAGTCCACATCTCTGTGTCCCCTCCTCACTGCCAAGCAGAAAGTCACAGGTCTGGCCACAGGTGGTCATGGGGAGTCATGTATAAAGAACAAATTTGGGCAGGATGTAACAAAATCCCCTGGGGTTAACCATCTGAGAGGCTCACACCCTATATCCTCAGCAAGATTTCCACCCCTGCTCCTGACCCTTATACCCAGGATCACTACCTGGAGTTCAGAACAGCCTTCCCCAAGTGGGTATAGAGGCAGGTCCTCTGCTCCAAGCTGGGGATCACAGAGCTTCCCTGTTGACAGGTGTCAGTGTGGGGGCTTCCCTCCTTCCAAGCCCTCTTTTCTACCCACTTTCCACCACCTTATTTGGACAGGCCTCCCATGGAGGAAACATCAATACCATCCCTAGCTCCTGTCTTTCCCAACTGGATTCCCAGCATGGTGGCACTTCCCCTACTATGGACTCACTTAGGAGTCTGTTCCAGTGCACATTATGGGATCTAGCTTCAGGATTGAATAGGAACAAAAGGATAGGTTATTTACCTTCCAGTGACTTATTAACCATGAGAGTGTCAGTGGCTGGTAGGTGCAAATTTCCTGTAACTGGTCTGCAGAGGGTGCTCACCCCCCCTTACTCACCTCAGCACCTGTTCTAGGTGGCCCTTGAGGAGGAAGACAGCATTGGCACAGAACTTCTGCAGGCAGTCCATCCTGAGGAACTGTGAGGTAAGCTGAGCGAACAGCTGCTCCTGCTCCTCTTGGGAGGTGTAGGCAGGCACATAGACCTGAGAGACAAGCAGCTTCCTCAGGTTCCTCATCTGGCCCAAGAAAGGAGCAAAAGCAGCCAAGGTGGAGGCTGCCCAGGTGCAGTGCACTTCCACCTTCTGGACAGAGTCCAGCTGCAACAGTCTCAGGACCTTCCTGGTGTGGCTGGTGGGTTTCCCAAAGATCTTCAGCCTATTGCAACACAGGTGCAGCCTGTCCCTTCTCTGTTTGACCCACAGGAACAAGTGGGTCAGGAATTCATTTAGGGGTCTTTTTCTGAGGCTCAAGTCTATGAAAACCTTGAAGGGTTGCTTAGCTACCATTGCTGGACCAAGTTTCAATGTTCGATTCTTCTTAATGTCTTCTGGGGAGCAGGCATCAACCACGGCTCCAGACCACATCCTCCAGAAGTTCTGGGGAACATTCCGCAAATCCAGCACCTGCAGTTTCCACCTCCTACAGGGACGACAGCAGAGTCTCAGCCCTGAGGCCCCTTCCTTCACCTCTCAGCTGCTGCCCCCTGCTCCACCTCTTCCTTCTGTCTCACTTTTCTCCATCCACTTCCATCCAATGCAGCCTGGTGTCCCCACTTGTACAGACTGAGGCAGGGGCAGGTACAGCCTCCTTCATGGGTCACCACAGCTGCCACAAGCACCTCCACATCTGGAAGCCTTTCCCACATGGGGCTCAGCATGGCCAAGGCCTCTCCACCCCTCCTTTCTGGCAGCACTGGAAGCCTGTGGTGCACAATTCAGCACCCATTCTCCCTCCTATACCCATCCCTTCCCTGGCCCCGAGGGTGCTCCCTTCCAGGCCACCTAGGTCCCCCTTACCTGGGGTGATCCTGCTGGGCAATCAGCATGTCCAGCCCTTCCAGAGCCACTCGAATCATCTCAAGCTGTGACTTCCTCATCAGGGCCCCCAGGGGCAGGCGGGTGAAGGGCCAGGCCTGCACCATTTTCTTCAGGACCTCAGTGTGTCCCCTGCTGAAGGCCTCCACAAAGAGTGGTGGGAAGAGCTCTATGGGCAGTTCCTCCAGATCCAGGACAGCCCTGGACTTGTTGCTCAGCAGGCTGCGCCCTGCCAGCTCCAGCAGCGTGGGTGGGGACTGGATGCTCATCCTGGGGAGTCTGAAAGAAGAAAGATTCTGGAAAATGGTCCAGAGAAAAGGCCACTATCCCATCCATTGCCAGCCTCTGGGAAGGGGGTACTGGGAAGTCTATAAGCACACCTCACTCTTATGGTTGAAAGCTTTGGATTATTATTTAGTCCTTTTAAAAGGGGAATTGGAGTGTCATGTGACCTAAAAAGTAGGCTCCTAGATTCAACAACTATATGGCTGGAAATGGACTGGCCCTTATATGGGTGACATTCATTTTATTTTTTTTTTTTAAAATGAGCATTTATAAAGCTTGTGGCCATATTATAAAACACTTGGAAATTACAACAGAGTCTCATGAATATCTGTTACACATGTGAGATGCTGGCATCTTAGGGGGATGTTGAAGAGAACAAACAGATCAGAGCAGAGTCTATGAACTATTCCATGAGATCATTTTAAGCTTTTGGTTTAATTTGTTTAAACAAATTATAAATTACAAAACCACATAGGCCATACATTATAGTCTTTTAGGGGCTGATATTGGCGACTGAATTTCGGACACTCAACCACTGAGCCACTTCCCTAAGCCTATTTTGTATTTCAGATGGAGACAGGGTCATACTGATTTGTGTAGAATTTCGTGTTCTGAGACTGGCTTTGAATTCTAGTCCTCCAGCCTCCTCAACCTCTTGTGTTGGGATTATTGGTGTGTGCCACCACACCCAGCAATAGAGTATAATTTATAGGCACAATAAAATATAGGCAATATAAATATTTCCATCACCAGAAAATAGAATTGCAATCAATTAGAATAAAATAGAAATCCAATCTCCTTGGTGAAAAAAGTGGCTGGGGCTTGAACTGGGCTTGATCCTCAGCAGCACATAAAAATTAATAAATGGTGACCTGGGGATATACCTCTGTTATTAGAGTGCTTGCCTCCAATATACAAGGCCCTGGGTTCAATCACCATACAACCAAATAAATAAATAGATAAATAAATAAATTATATTGTCCATATAAACCTTAAAAAACAAAAATTAAACAAATGAATAAAAGTTGGGCGTGTGAGCCTACACTTATAATTCCAGGGGCTCTGGAGACTGACACAGGAGGATCAAGGGATCAAAGCCAGCCTCAGCAAGAGCAGGTGCTAAGCAACTCAGTGAGACTCTGTCTCTAAATAAAATACAAAACAGGGCTGGGGATGTGGCTCAGTGGTGGAGTGCTCCTGAGTTCAATACCGGGTACCAAAAAAAAAAAAAAATGAAAAAGGAAATTTGAAAGTTACATAAACCAAAATGAAAATCCTAATATTTAGCATAAAGGCAAAACCACACCAAGAGGCAAAATCGAAGGCCTAAGTTGGTTCATGAGAAAATACCGTAACAAAATTGTTCCTGAATCCACACAGGTGAGGAGGGAAGGCACTGGTCCTTAGGCCAGTGAGGTACATACGGGATCTGGCCAGGTGTGCAGGTGCTCTGAGCTTCAGCAGGTCAGGATGTGTCTCCTTAGGCTGCAAGACTCTTGTGCTTCTCTTCTGGCTCTGCAGAAACTTTTAGGACCTCTCTGGCCACGCCCCCACCTCCACCTGATTGATCAGCATCCAATCAGAAAGCAGTATGTGATCACCTTCCAAAATCTCCACCCACTTAATAATGCTGGGATTTTCTTCCTTGCATTAGTTCATTGAATCTGATGGTCATGCAAGAGCACAGAATCAGGGAGATTTGAGAGTCAGTGATGCTTTTTGTCCATGCACTCCCCATCATGGACTCAATTTTGTCCATATGTGACCCTCCTGTTTCTACTGTGAGATATAAAAGTACTTAATCCCTAACGTAAGAAAAACATTACTGGAAAATACCTTTCTACAGGGATCTTTGCCATATCAAAATTATTTGAAAAAATAATTTTCAAAAATAGTTGAAAATTCCAGAGAGAAAACAGCTTTTTGAAGACAGTAGTTTCATCCACAAAGATTACAGAATGGAAACCATGTTTCCAACAGTCACACAAGTGTCAAGTTAACTTGCTCCCTAACTGAGCACACTAAGGGAGGTAGAGCACAAAGGAAGGTAGAATCAGTCTTCTAGACTTAGGGCAAGATTTCTTCTATTTGTACTAGGGATGAAACACATTGGATCTCTACCACTGAGCCACATGCCCAGCCCTTTTTTTATTTTTTGCTTTTATTTGGAGACAGAGTCTCACAAAATTGCTTAAGTCCTCCCTAAGTTGCTGAGGCTGGCCTCAAACTTGCCATCCCCATTTCTCAAGTCTTCTGAGTTGCTGTGATTACAGGAATGGGCCACCATGCCCCATCAGACTTGGCAAAGTCTGAAAGCCACTGAGGGTGGAAGGTGGGCAACTTGGGATATTGGAGTGAAAGACACAGGGTTGGACAGCAGGTGTCCTTGACTTCAGGGAGGCCACCAATTAGAGAGCCTTCCTTCAGAATCAGGGACTTATCCAGGGCACTTCTCCCACAAAACCTTGGCCCCAGGCACTTTCCAAGGCCTTTAGCCTGGGAGAAGAACACAAGCAAAGGAAAACTTCAAGAGTCTGAGTAAAATGAAATTCTAAAATTGACGAAGGAGAGACAGAAAGAGATGGAATGCTTGGATGAGCCATGTGAGGTGAGCACTTCCAGGGAACATGTAAAAGGAATGGTTTCATGGGTGGCGGTTATACAATTGCATTTCTGTTTTTTTTGTCTCTTTGTTTTAGTCAGCTTTATGGTGCTGTAACTAAAAGACCCAAGGACAACAACTACAGAGGAGGAAATATTTATTTGGCTGGCTTGGGTTCAGTGGCCTCAATCCAGAGACAGCACCTCCAAGTTGAGACTGAACATCATGTCAGAAGCTTGTGCCAGAGGGAAGAGGCTCACATTACCAGAAAGCAGAGAGAGAGAGAGATGACCACTTGCAGATACAAACCCTACACCCATATTCACACCCCAAAGATCAGCTTCCTCCAGCCACAGCCCACCTGCCCCCATTATCTCCCAGTTAATTCCACCAGAGATTAATTCACTGGCTAGGTTATGGCTATAAACCATCATTTATCCTCCAAAACATTGTCACATGTGAGCTGTTAAGAGATACAGCATCTAAACCGTGATGGTCTTTTGGGGGTATCTTGTTGGAAAATGTCCCAGCTCACATCACATAATCATATGTAAGTTGGATAATTACAATCGGCTAAGGTTATATTTGGTTTCTGTTTCAGATAATAACTTACCACAAATGAAACACATTTAATTTCATGTGTGTGTGCAGATATATAGGATTAAGGCTACATCCAACACCATCTCTGGTTTTTATGCTCTAAAATATTTGAAATCTACACTCTGATTTAATTTTAAGTTTCTCTGGAATTTATCTGTGTGTCACCAGCTGAAAGGGTGATTTCATGCCACAGTCCTGGCTTCTCTTATTACCCCTGACTTAGTGCACAAGGCAGGTCAAAATTACAGTCAACCTATATCACAACAAACAGTGTCTCTCCAAAGAAAAGTGTAGTCAGTCATAATAGGGCAGGAATGCAGGACACTTCAAGAAAGATGAGTCAGTGCCCCATCCAGAAGGCAAAGGGAGACAGGGTGTCAAAGGCAGCTTTGAATCAATTATCACTGGTTCCACAGATTCAGTACCAAGGGTGGCCTCAGTTCAAGGACAATAGGTGGTGACTGGCCAGGTATCCTCTTAGAAAATATGAGGGCTGAGGGTTTGGGATTATTTTATGCACAGCTGAGGATAGGGCTGACTGGCTTGTGATAGTTCCTGCCATCATGCAGGGCTGCCCAGGGACCTTCCCTTTGCAGCACCCTGCTTCCCCTTCATCAGGATTTGACACAGTTACATCCTGTTGATTTGAGCACCATTTATGTTTCCCCCTTGGGATGAAGATTTTTTTCCTCTGGATGCATCACATAATGGTTAGGGTTTGATTCTATCTCAGTGCCAGGATGGACTTTTCCTGGTTGGTCCAGTCCCCCATTGGAGGGAATTAAGAGATGAGTAGGAATCAATGTTTAAACTCATTAAGCCACATTTGAACAACAACATGGGTTTGCAGAGAGTGACTTTCAGTGTCCCTCCACCAGGAAATCACTGTTAAATTCAATTTTGCCTATTCATTAGGCCTTGGGTTTCTCATCTCCAAGCTTTGGCCTTTACTATTCTATGAAGTGTTAGACTTTTGCAGAAATTTTATGATTACAGGTGATGATTTAAAAAAAATATTTAGGCCCTGAATTTATGAATTTTTATTTTTTGGAACTGGGGATTAAACCCAGGAGAGCTTCCTCACCTTTTTTGATTTTTATTAATTAATTATTTAGTTAACTAAATTATGCATATATTCAGTTTGGGTAACAAGGTTTGAACCTAGGAGAACTACACCACTGAGCTAAATTCCCAGGACATTTTTTTAAGTTTTTTTTTTTTTTTTTTTTTGAGACAGTTTCTCACTAAATTACTGAGACAGGCCTTGAATTTGAGATCCTTCTGCCTTAGCCTGCTAAATAGATGGTGTTATGGGGAGTCCCTCCAGAAAGCACTGTAAGTCTGAATTTCAAATCAAAAGAGAGCTCTACTTTTACCTGACTAGGGACTGTCACCCACCACAGAGTCTCAAGATCTGTGAGAGGATGGCAGCTTTCTGATCCATCCAAAGACAATATAAGCACAAAATCCACAACTCAGTGACTTGCTTATCTTCATGTAAGCTAGCCAATCATAGAATTTCAAACATTAATAAGTGGGGCCTGTGGGCTCTAGGCAGGATCAGAATTTTTCCATCAGCAAGCCAGCACATTAGCTTTCAAGTTCATTTGATCACGGTCTTGGATTCAATCAGGTGCTAGTCAGTCACATCCTGAATTTGGGTGGGAGTCATCAGGATAACAATCTACTTCAAAGTCATGTAGACCCACAATAGCATTCAAACCCAGGATATAGCTCTTCATGTCCACCAGTGCATCCTGAGTAGGGTACAATTTGTGGGGTACAAAGTACAGAAATGCAATTTTTTTTTAAAATAAGAATACAGCTGCCATTTCAGTTTCTCAGAAACAGCTCTTATAACAGTTTTTCATAGGAGGCAGCAAAATGGAGTCTCAGGCCTGCCTATAAGAGTTCTTGCTTTATAATTGTCTTATCTCACTTTTCAAAATTTTATATCCATCATTTGTATTTTTTTACTATTACATAACCTATCGGTGACACACTTATTGATTGTATTTATCACTTCACACCACAGCAGATGGGATTAAAAGTGTTCACCACCACACCCTGTTTTGAATTAGAATTTTGAAAAGAGAGCATTTGCCTAGCATGCATGAGGCCCTGAGTTTGACCCCTAGAAACAATAAATAAATGAATAAACAAATACATGGATAGATAGATAGATAGACAGACAGACAGATAGATAGATGAGAGACCTGTGTTAAAGTAAACTTGTTAGTGGTTTTTTTCTTCTTAATCAATTAATCTGATTTTAGTTATCTTCAGGGAAAACATCCAAATGATAACTCTTTTTTTTTAAAGAGAGAGAGGGAGAGAGAGAGAGAGAGAGAGAGAGAGAGAGAGAGAGAGAGAGAGAAAGAGAGAATTTTTTAATATTTATTTTTTATTTTTCGGCAGACACAACATCTTTATTTGTACATGATGCTGAGAATCGAACCCAGGGCTGTGCGCATGCCAGGTGAGCACGCAAGGGCTTGAGCCACATCCCCAGCCCAAATGATAACTATCGATGATAAACATTTTGAATCTTCATGGCTTATAATCTGTTGGCAATTTACAATAACCAGTTATTAACAAGGTGATTTGATTGGAATACATTTTTATATAGTGTCCAGAATAATGTCTGAAAACATATGAGATTTTTTATGAATTTCTGCCATTTTAAAGCAAATATTAATAAAGTATCCAAATAAATATAACTTGAAAAAGTTATGTCATATTTGACAGGACTTCGCATCATATCAAATTAGGCTAATTGCCTTAATGTCTCTTTTCTTGAAATCCCTTGAGCAACTATGAAGTTCTCAGGAACATCCCAATGTTAGCTCAAGGTCAAATGACTACGTAGACTTTCATAACAGAGAAGTTAGTCAATAATCTCAAAAGGTTTAAAGCACTTAATGAAACCTGGGGTCCCAGATCATTACAAAAGATAAGTCATTTAACCAGATTGATGAAAGATATTTAAAGTGAATACAGAAAGTTATGTTCTATGAAATAATATGTCAACTTTTAACAGAGATGATTCAGTTTTACTTTTCCCATGTAATCAGAGAACTTGATAAAACCAACTTGAATCCTAAAAACTTACTCTCCCCTCCTTCTGTACTGAGCATTGAACCAGGGGCACTCTACCACTAAGTTACCTGCCCAGTTCTCTTTGTTTTATTTTGAAACAGGCTTGCCAATTGGCCAAGTCTGGCCTGAATCTTGCCATCCTCTTTCCTCAGGCTCCTGAGAATCTAGAATTACAGGCATGGCCCACCTCACCTGGCTTAAAAGAGCATCTGTTTGAGAAATGTTCAACTTAACATTCCACGTGGAAGCCATTACTCTTTTTAATTGTCTTTGGAATCATTTGCCCACCGGTTTCAAAATGTGCTTGAGAATGAACCATAGTAGACTCCACTGCAGTACAGAAGAAAGTCTCTAGTGGAGTTTCTTGGAATTTACAGGTCATATTCTGTGTTTTATTAATCTCTTGAGAGCCAATGATAAAAATCCTATGATCTTCTTTGGAAAGTTCGGAGTTTAGAAGCAATTTTTTTGGTGTAAAGTTGTGGTTTTGGCAGAGTCCTCCTGAAAGTCTATTATCAAACTCTCAAGCTCAAGGACCTTCTCCTGCATGGTCCCCTGCCCTCCACTTTTGTGAGGTTTTGGTACATAAATTTCATTTTGATTCTGCATTCGTTCACAGTAGCATCATCAGCTGGGACACTGTGACCACGGAATATTCTAAGCCATTACATGGTCAGTATTGGCTCCCTTGAGTTTTCTGAATCTGATGGCAATCACTTGGCATGCAGGAGGCTGCTGGACTCTGTGTGTGTGTGTGTGTGTGTGTGTGTGTGTGTGTGTGTTTCAATATGTGTGTGTAGTACTGGGGATTATGTGCCTGGGGCAGTTTACTATTGAGCTACACCCCCAACACTTTTTATATTTTTATTTGAGACAGGGTCTGACTATGTTTCCCAGGCTGGCTTGGAATATCTGATCCTCTTGCTTCAGCCTCCCAAGTTACTAGAATTCTAAGTGTGCACCTCAGTACCTGGCAACAGAGCATTTAAAACCCTCAAGAGTTTACATTGCACTGGGGAGCAAGTGCCATAATTAAAAGAGAATAATAGCCTCAGACTGCAAAATTCCTCTGGATAAACTTTATACCAATACCAAGACCTCCAATTACTCTCAGACCACATATTGCCATTCCAATTAAGCCTTTATTGTGGCCAGCAGCAGACACTCACCTCTCTAAAAGCGAAGATAGTGGATGGGGATGTGGCTCAAGCGATAGCATGCTCGCCTGGCATGGGTGTGGCCTGGGTTTAATCCTCAGCACCACATAAAAAGATGTTGTGTCTGCTGAAAACTAAAAAATAAATATTAAAAAAGTAAAATAAAATAAAAGCAAAGATAACTCCTTTAGTTATGCCTCATATTTAAGCCAAAAAACCACAAAAGGGAGATTTGCGGGTGTAGCCAATGTAAGCAAGCAAATTGAATATGTAGAGAAGTGTAGTGTACTACAATTTTATTTATATTTTTATATTAACCAAGTTTTAGACTCTGTAATGTGCAAGAATACTCTAAAATAACAGTTGCTGTTACACCAGAGATGTACAAACCTTCATTTGTCCAATTAGTTGCTTTAGAGAATAAAATTTAACAGACACAATGTATTTAATATTTTAAGAAGTGTTTGTCATTTTAACATGTGAATCAAACTTTGGTTTATATCAGCACATTAATATTTTCTCTTAGGAAATAACCTTGAATACTTTTAACTATTTGTGTTACATATATCAACAATTTAGTTATAAAAATCATTTTAATATTTATCCTTTATTTAAGATGTTTATATTACTTACATAGACCCTATTGTTTACTTAGATATATTATAATTATATTTTACCACAAAAAGACCTTCTTACATTGAAACATGTTTTTACTAAACATATTTTTATATTTAGAACCTTTTAATATTTTTTAATCCATGGATCCCTCTTTTTGTTTATACCTTAAAATAACCCTTATCAATTTCTGAATTTAGATAAATTAATCCATTTTAATAAGATGAAATATATTTACATTTCAATTGGTATTCACATCATTAGTTTATTATAGTCATGCTTCAGAATTTTGTGTGATTAGCTTATAAAAACAATTGCTGATGTCAGAGAAAATATAAATTCACTAGCATTTCAGCAAAAGTCTTTATACAGTTGGTGAATGTGATTAAAGATTAATATCATGGGGACAGGGTTTTGACTTCTCAGTGCCACATAAATAAATAAAATAATGGTATTGTGTCCATCTACAATTGAGAAAAAAGATTAATATATGGTTTAATGAACACAGCACTAAGATTGTCTTTTATTTGCATTTGGATACCATTGTACAATATTTTTTCCACCTTTGAGGCCATTAAAACCACTTATCAAAATATAGAACTTTGAACTTTGAATCACTTTATCACAGAATATTAAAGACCTTTAAAAATAATGAAATTTATTTAATCACATTGTTTTCACTGACAGTATCAATATTAATTTTTGCTGAGAGTTGAAAGACTTCCACTTATTAATAAATAAAATTAGTTATTAAAAAGTGTTTATTTCATTTATATCTTATTCCTTTAATTTTTCTCTGGTGTTTCACAATTTACATAGTTTATTGAATTACGTGTACATTATATAAATACTCATTTTGGGAATGCTTGTCTTTTTTTCTGAAGTTAGACTATTTATTCAAATACTGTTTTAAAGATGTTAGATGAGTTTTAACCTTTGTACTGCAAGTTCTCTGAGTCTTTGTGTAATTAGAAAAACAATATTTGTATAAATGTAATGGGTGGCAGTTTGTTTAAATATGTCCAATTGGCTAGTCTCTGATATTTGCACATGCTTAAAATGTCACCATTTTCCCTGATGATAAATGTAATCATTCTTGTAAAGGTTTATAGATGATTCTCATAGACACTAAGTATTTTATTTCATGTTTTAATTCTACATGCAACTATTTCTTAATCTATTCTTTTATGTTGTAGCTGTAATGACTTTCACCAATTATAAGAATGTATAAAAAAGACGTTTTTTTTTCCTGTGCTTGTTGTTTAAAAATATTGAGATCAAAATTGTTTAAACAATTTTGTAACTGCTTTCCCCCCTACTGCTTTTAATGTTATTCAGTGTATATTACCTTCCTTACTACCTTGTTTCAGCCATAATTTTTTCCAGAAAGGATTTCAGATACATAAAATTTAACAAAGTATTAAATGCTGTTTAAATACCTTTTGATAGCATGATTTAAAATGGCTTTGTGATATTCCATCTTATAGATATATCATAAATTATTTCATTATTTCCAATTATTAGATATTTAAGTTTTTGTCAGTTTACTTAATCATAGTAAATGAGATTATGATAAATATCCTAATACATGACCTATGTTTCCATCACTATTTCCTCAAAAAGATATATACCTACATTAAATTATTAGGTCAAAACAATAAAAATTCTTAGGGCTGGGGTTGTGGCCTAGCATGGGTGAGGCACTGGGTTCCATCCTCAGCATCACATAAAAATAAAGGCATTGTGTCCATTCACAACTAATATATATATATATATATATATATATATATATATATATATATATATATATATATATACACACACACACACACACACATATATTTGTACACACACACACATATATAATATATATAAATTCTTAATATATCAATGCTATATTAATTTGTAGAAAAAATTGTGTATGTAGTTCCGTAGTTCCTTGGGGAAAAAATTCTTGGTTTTATTGTACAATGTGAAAAGTGATTCTCTGGATGTTTAGTTACTTAATAACACTGTTTGGATAATTTGTTTTTGATTTACTAACACCATTTACTATGAATAAATTTATATCCATATTTTATTTCAATTCAGGAATGTAGTTAACAGTTCTTATCACTAACTTTTTTCAGAAATGGTGAGAACATCTATTTACTCACATTATTCATACTACAGTATGAAAGCAGACTATATTTCTCTTGGCAGTCATAGAATTTGATTGGATTAGAGTAAATTTGAAGAGTCTGGTATTCTATTGTGTTTTACTGAAATCTTTACAGAAAATATCTTTCCCATTATTTAGTATTGTAGAAAAATTTACCACCTGTTGAACATCAATGTGGGCAATTTACTGCTACAAAAGAATAATTTTAGACTTGAGAGGAACATACCAACATGTTCTTAGTGTCAGGATTTGCCTTGAACCATACTAATTTTCCTTCTTTCCTTCCTTCCTTCCTTCCTTCCTTCCTTCCTTCCTTCCTTCCTTCCTTCCTTCCTTCCTTTCTTCCTTCCTTTCTTCAGGGCTGGGAATGGAACCCAGGGCTTCCAGCATGGTAAATAAGCCCTCTGCAACTGAGCTACATCACCAACCCTATTATTACTATTAACTTTGTGTGTGTGTGTGTGTGTGTGTGTGTGTGTGTGTGTGTGGTGCTAGGGATTGAACCCAGGGCTTTGTACATGCAAGGCAAGCACTTTACAAACTGAGCTATATCCCCAACCCATCAATTTTAAAAATTTAAGACAGGTTTTTACTAGATTGCTTAGGGCCCTACTAGGTTGCTGAACCTAGCCTCAAACTTGCAATCCTCCTATCTTAGCCTCCCAAGTTGCTAATCCTCCCATCACACTTGGCCCAAGCTGACTGTAAACAGCAATTTATACTGTTACCTCTGAATCATATCCAATATAATATTCACTATAACATCCCCCCTTGTTTATTTGTAAAAACCCTCTCTGACAGTGAAAAACCTGATTCTCATAATCTTTGTTTTTGAAAGGTATTTTTTACCAGGTATAGAATTCTAAGCTAACAATAGAGGCATACCTCAGAGATATTGCAGGCTCCATTCCAGACCAAGACAATAAAGCAAGTCACATGGTATTTTTGTTTCCCAGTGTGTATAAATGTTATGTGTACCTTATACTGTAGTCTACTGAGTGTAAAATAGCATTCTGTCTTAAAAAAACAATGTACATACCTTCATTAAGAAATAATTTATTAAAGCTACAGGTATATCTCAGTGATACAGTCCTTGCCTCACTTGTGTAAGACCCTGGATTTGATCGCTAGCATTGGGAAAAGAAAGGAAGGGAGGGAAAGGAAAGAAATATTTTATTACTAAAATATGCTTATGATCATCTGAGTCTTAATGACAATTCTCAATGTTGATTCTTACTGACTGATCAGCACAGTGGTTGCTGGAGGTTGGAGTGGCTATAGCTATTTCTTAAAATAAGGTCACATTGAATTTTGCCATCTCAATCGACTTTCACAAAAATTTTCTATAGCATAGGACACTCTTAGCATTTTACTTACAATAGACCTTCTATCAAAACTGAAGTGAGTCTTCTCAAACCCTGCCATTGCTTTATCAACCAAATTTGTGAATTTTCTAAATCCTTTGTGTCATTTCAACAGTGTACATAGCATCTACCAGTAGTTTCCATTTCAAGAAACTACTGTCTTTGCTCATCATACAAAACAACTATTCATCCATTAAAGTTTTAAATAAATTACAGCAATTCTGCCATATCTTCAGGCTCCACTTATAATTCGAGTTATCTTGCTGTTTTCATCACATCTGCAATCACTTACATCACTGAAGTCTTAAGCCCTCAGAGTCATCCATGAGGATTGAACTACACTTTTTTCAAATGCCTTTTAAACTTGATATTTTTGACCTCTTTCCATGTATCGTGAATGTTCTTAGAAGCACCTAGAATGGCAAATCCTTTTGAGAAGTTTTCAGTTTACCCAGATCCATCACTATTGATGGCAACTTTAGTCTTACAAAATTTATTTCTTAAATAATAAAGACTTACCAGGGCACGATGGTACATACACATCTTTAATTCCAGAAACTCAGCTGGCTGAAGCAAGAGGTAGATCACAAGTTCGAGGCCAGTTTGAGCAACTTAGTGAGATCCTGCCTCAAAACAAAACAGAAATTTAAAAGCAAGGGCTGGGGATATCACTAAGAGAACTTCCCTGGGTTCAATCCCTAGTACCACTCAATACATACATATATTTGTACTTAACAGTCAGAATTATTCCTTGATCCATGGGCTACAGAATGAACGCTTTTTTAAACAGGCATGCAAATATTAATCTCATTGTACTTCTGCATCAGAACTCTGATATGACCAGGTGCATTGTCAATGAGCAGTAATATTTTGAAAAGAAACTTTTTTTTTTTCCTGAGCAGTAGGTCTCAAGAGTGGGTTTAAAAATATTCGGTAAACCATGTTGTAAACAGATGTGCTATCATCCAGGCTTTGCTGTTCTACTTATAGAATACAGTCAAAGTAGATATAGTGTAATTCCTAGGGTTCCTAGGATTCTCAGAATGGTGAGTACTGACTTCGACATAAATTCACCAGTTGCATAAGCCCTAACAAGTGTCAGCTTGCCTCTGAAGCCATGCATTGACTTCTCTGTAGCTATAAAAAACTCCTAGATGGCACTGTAAGACTGTTTCATCTACATGTAAAATCTGTTTAATGTAGCCACCTTCATCTTCATCAATAATCTTAGATCTTCATACTGCAGCTGCCACCTTGGAATCTGCTTTGATTTTTATATTAGGATATCTTCTTTCCTTAAACCTCATGAGCCCACCTGTGCTAACTTCAACCTTTTCTTACTTCCCTTAGCTTTCATAGAATTGAAAAGAGGTAGGGTCTTGCTCTGGACTAGGCTTTTGCTGAAGGGAATATTGTGGCTCATTTAATCTTCTATTCAGACCATTAAATCTTTTTCCATATTCAGCATTAAGGCTATTTTCCTCCTTTATTTACATATTCATGGGAACAACACTAATAATTTCCTTCAAGAACTTTTTCTTTGTGTTCTCATTCTGATAAGAGAAGCCAAAATACTTACAGTGGCCTAGAAGGTCTGTATGATCTAATTACCTGTTTCCTTTCTTTTTCCTTTCCCTCACCTTATCCCAACCCAACTATACTAAGATGCTTGTTATTTCTGAAACCAGCACATACTTAAATACTAGTTGTATTGTCCTGTTTTCTTCGAATAGTCAGTGCTTTCCCTAGATGGCCATAATAGAGATGTGACCAATTACCTTACTTCTCTCAAACCCTTTAGCTTCTCAATTACCATTCTATTTAAAAATTCTGCCACCACATTAACATCTTTCCTCTCCTCCATTGTCCTTAAAATGCTTATTTCCCTTTTTTTCTCAATATATGTCCCCTCCTTTACTTATTTATTCGTGAAGTTCATTGTTTAATATGCTCTTTCCTCTCTAGAACTCCAGCACTGCAAGGGTGGAATAATTTTCTATTTTGTTCCCTATAGGTGCTCAGTCTTTAATGCTTTATTATTTTATTGGCTATTTAATAAATCAGTCATTATAACTATTAGTATTTCCTATCTTCTCAAAAATATTCCTTAAGTATTAAAAAATATACTTAACTAAATTTCCTGCTGCCTTCAGTTTTTTGCCTATCATTAATTGGGATATATCATATTTAGAAGCTTTATATTCATAACAGACTACAGTGTAGTCAAAACTTTCACATTCTAACAATTGTAACAAAAGTTCAAAGTCTTCCTTAAACTGACCAAAACTCTTCAACAGTAAAGTTTTAACTATAATGGGGTTTTGTTGTTGTTGCCTTTAATGAGAAGTACTTGTAATAAAAGTCTCAGGTATAGTTTAATAGAAATAGTATGACTTGGGAAAGAATGGGAATATCTTGGGTGTCAGGATTCCAACAAAGATTTTAATAACTAAATCATGATGAGTAGGGATAGCAGTTCATGTGAAGGTTCATGTACTCACTCAGAAGAACCAATGTGTACTTCCATTCTGATTCCACATTCAATGATGTGGCTTCAATAGCTTTAGATTACCCATGGTGGAATTGTTCTTATCAAGAAGTCAACAAGTACTACAAGTTAGTGTTTCCCACCACCCCAGCTAGTTGGTAAATCTTTGTTAGCATACCACTGTATTTCAGCAGATATCAATATGGGGCTCACATGCCTTCAGAACTGTGTAAAGTTCAAACTCTGCCTCTTTTGAATTTGACTTCTTTCACTGAAGACTTGTTTTCTTTGTAGAGTAGGATAGTTGTCCCAGTATACCTCCCAAGCTTTATATACAATCTCATACTCTTGACACCATAGAGAAACTCACTTTCTCTGCTGCAGTTTGAAAAATACTGGACAACATCTTCACTCAGATGCCCACCTCTGCACAAGTCAATTTAGGGGTGAGGGTAGGGTGCTGTGAGGGATTGAGGAGATCAATATAAATAAGGATGTCAGAATTTTCACATCTTAAAGTAACTATGTGAATAGGAATCAGTTTACAGGGAAAGAAACAGGACATTGTGAATGGTTCCACAATGTTTACTATACTTGGTAAAACAAAATGCAGCTAAATCAGAATCTTAGTTTTTATAATTCTTTAAATAAAACAGTATTTTTAACATAATTTTTAAAAATATGGTTTTTATTTAGGGTTTGAACTACAGTTCCGATTAGGCCCAACTTTGCAGGGTAAAGCAGTTACTGTGTATACAAACTACCCATTTCCTGGAGAAACATTTAATAGAGAAAAATTCCGTTCCTTGGATTGGGAAAATCTGACAGAAAGAGAAGATGATTCTGATAAATATTGTAAACTTAATCTGCAACAATCGGGATCATTTCAGTATTACTTCCTTCAAGGGTAAGTGAAGTTAGGTGTTCTGTAAATGGGGAAAAAAAGTTAATTCATTGTAAAACTTGAAGTTATGTAATTTATAAAAAGTTATCAACCATGGCAGTATAATTTTTACGTTGCTTTTTGAGATACAAATAGAATATGGCTCTTCAATTTCTATGAGATTATCCAGTCTTTTCCTACAACCTGATTATAGGATGACATTTATTTAAGTGTGCTGGCTATTTCTGATAAATTCTAGTACATTTGTTTTTCATTAAAACAACATTATTAGATATTATGTATATTGTATGTGGTATAATTATATAGTAATTGTGCAATGTAGTATTAACTGTGTAATAATGCAGAATGGGTAAAAAATTGCTTTCCATTAAGTTTTGTTGCAACTTTGTAAATTATTGTATGTGTTAGAAATAATATAATTTTAAATAGGATAGCTCCTTCCAGTTATTCAGATACTAGAAAAATCTCACTTTTTCCTTCTCATTAAATGCAAAGTTTTAATTTTGCTTTTTTTTCCTTAGAAATGAGAAAAATGGTGGAGGTTACATAGTTGTGGACCCTGTTTTACGTGTTGGCAGTGATGATCACGTGTTACCCTTGGACTGTGTTACTCTCCAGACATTCTTAGCCAAGTGTTTAGGACCTTTGGATGAATGGGAAGACAGACTGAGGTTTGCAAAAGAGTCAGGTGATGTCAGCTTGGTTTCTTTTCCTTTTCTTTTTTAAAATAAATGTAATTATCCTCTGAAATACAGATTTCAGAGGTTTTGCTCCTACTTCTAATTTCACCTCTTAATATATTTAGTAATTATATGAACCATATGAAAATAGAACCATATGAAAATTTTTAAAGTTGACCCTTTTTAATCCATAAAAATGTCAAGTTATGTGGTTCAACTTAAGGACATCTATGATAAAATGTGATCATTGTTATTTCTGAGATTTTTTGCTTTGACATATAAAACCAGTAGCAAACTATTAAAATGTAGAGGAAATGTATTATTATATAATTTTAATTAATAAATATTGACTTTTCACATGGAAGGCATGAGCTGCCAACAATACTTACAATAAGATAAAACTTATTTTACTCTTACATAAAATAGGAGTAACATTAATTTTCTATTTTCAAGTTAAATGTAGGATGAAGAAAGGAATGAAAAGTTCACTGGCATAACTATGTACTATAATTACTGTGAAACATTAAAATTAGGAGATGAGTATATACTGATATTTTTTGTGTATAAATATATCTATTCAACAAATAGAAATTGAATCCCTAATAATAACTAATCATTGTTTTGTGATTTTTTTAGTACACTATTTTATTACCCTGGTCCTGTAGATGAGGACACTGATATTCTGAAAGATATAAGTGGACTTGCTTAAAGTCTCTTTTGGTACAGCTAGAATTTGAACCTAAGTCGTTGACTCCTTTTCCAATAGCATGGTAGCCTTTTTATTTTACCTAAGAAAGTTTACATTGATATTTTTCTTAATTTTAGGTTGGTTTTGTTTGTTTTTTCTTACAGTGGTCTTTGTTGTCTTGCTTTTCAGGTTACAACATGATTCATTTCACCCCACTGCAGACACTCGGACTATCTACGTCGTGCTACTCCCTGGCTGATCAGTTAGAATTAAATCCTGATTTCTCAAGACCTAATAAAAAGTATACATGGCATGATGTTGGACAGGTCGTGGAAAAACTGAAAAAAGAATGGAATATTCTTTGTATTACAGATGTTGTCTACAATCATACTGGTATGAACTTCATTAATTTTGATGAGAATATTAAATTCTGATTATTTCATTCCTCGATATTTTAAATAACAGTTTGTTTCAGTGATGGGAACTGAACTCAGGGCTTCAAAACTGTTAGGCAAGCATTTCAGCATCAAGCCACATCCTCATTCCTTATGTAATGTAAATTTTATAGACATACATGATGATAATGTCATTCAACTTCAAATATCACTGTATATAGTATCACTTTTTTTGTTCTAAGAAAACAGTGCTAGTTGAGGATATAGTCAATATATAATTTGTATGTGATGTTTATAAAAAGAGTCATGATAGAAAGGACCTAATAATCATATCTCAACATAGAGTATTAATACTTTCCAGATTAACAAACATATTCTGTATAGCAAAATATCTGGTACTATAGCATGTATGAAAAGAACTACATGATTTCTACTTAATTATCAGTAAACTCTCAGAAGTTATATCCTTCACGTATTAAAAGAGCTTTAGATCATCTCCAGCACCAAAAAAGATGATTTTTGTTCCCAAGATACCTTAGCTATGTAGAGTTCTATAAAATGTACCAAATTTTCTCAACTGATGATCTTCAAGGAGATAGTTATTCCTCTTACCTGTCATAGCAACTGAGTCTGGACTGATGATGCCTCTGGGCATGTATTCAGTTTAACCCATTATACCTTACAAAATATTCTGTGGGCCACAATGTTGAAGAGTGTGGAGACCACTAATTTGCATATATATAGAACAGGAATTCTGGGTGGTTCAAAAATTCAAGAAATTTCATGAGGTATTTTCCAAGTAAACATAGGAATTATGAAGATACTTAAAAAATTTATTGATCTATTTCATCAATATAGATGATAATCTCCAACAATAGCAGCAAAATTAGGTTGAAAAAATAGATATATTCTAACATTGGGTGTTTCTTTGTGTTCCTGGAAACCAGGTTTCAAAATCTACAGTGAAGCCATTGTAATCTAAACAACTAAGTATTCATTACTTATAAAATTGACAGTATTGGTAATTACTTAGGCATCTATAATATTATTTATGTCAAATTCATCAAATCATGTGATGGCATTGTATTAGTTACAAATGGTAAAAGTTAGAATATGGCTTAGGTAGCTGTAACACAGAGACAGAAAAAGTGACTTAACATTGAGATTGTATGTAGATTTTACAAAAGATTAGGTAGGCATTTCAGGACTAGAGTACTAGCTCAATGTGCAGGGAAAGGAGGCTGTTTCTCTTGTAGCTCTGCTGTCTCCATTGCTTTGCTTACAGCTCTTAATCAAACATGGCTGCTCCAATTTCTGTGTCATATCCCACCCAGAGAAGATGGTAAAGGGAAGCTATGCCTTCTAAGTGCATGGTCTAGTATATGTGTTACTATTGATCATATTGCGAGACAATTACTGTTCTTACATTAGATAAATGCTCTCCATATGCTAAATGTTCACAGGATAATTTTCAGAGACTTTAGATGATTGTATTTTATAATTCTCACTAATTGTTTTGCTGGGGATAGTACTTGCTGAGTTCTATACTACTGCACTCCAGAAGTCTATAGAGTGGATTTCTCTTTCATGTAAAATAAGAAAAATACTTACACTACCTAATGTTTAGAATTCTTTCACTTACCACTTGATTTTGTATCAAAATATTGAGAAAATAAATAGAGTTTTAAGATTTTACCCTTCAAAACAATTGGGTAGAATCAGACATGAAGAGGGCCAGCCTCTTAGGAATCTGAGGCAGAAAGATTGTTTGAGCCTACTAATTCAAGACCAGTTAGGGCAACATATCAAAAGAAAAAAAAATCAGAATATCCTTGTCATTTGTCCTTAACATACATATCTGTGTGTGTGTGTGTGTGTGTGTGTGTGTGTGTGTGTTTGTGTGTGTGTGCGCGCCTCAGAATCAAACCCAGGGCCTTGCTCATGAGACTCTACCACTAGGTTACATCACCAGTAAATGAAAATCCTAATGGGATACAGATATGACTACATTTTGTCTTTTTAACTTGAATTTTAGTGAATGTGATGATAAATCTAGGGGCCAGTATTTTGGTACCAATTTGGAGAACTATCAGTTTAACTATTTATTTATTATTATTATTATTTTTGGCAGTACTTGGGCCTTGTGCATTTTTTTAAAATTAATTTTTATTGTTGGTTGTTCAAAACATTACCTAGTTCTTGATATATCATATTTCACACTTTCATTCAAGTGGGATATGAACTCCCATTTTTACCCCGTATACAGATTGCAGAATCACATCAGTTACACATCCATTGATTTACATATTGCCATACTAGTATCTGTTGTATTCTGCTGCCTTTCCTATCTTCTACCATTCCCCCTACCCCCCTCCCCTCCCCTCTACACTCTCTACCCCTTCTACTGTAATTCATTTCTCCCCCTTATATTTTTTCCCTTTCCCATCACTTCCTCTTGTATTTAATTTTGTATACCCCTGAGGGTCTCCTTCCATTTCCATGCAATTTCCCTTCTCTCCCCCTTTCCCTCCCACCTCTCATCCCTGTTTAATGTTAATCTTCTTCTCATGCTCTTCGTCCCTACTCTGTTCTTAGTTACTCTCCTTATATCAAAGAAGACATTTGGCATTTGTTTTTAAGGGATTGGCTAGCTTCACTTAGCATAATCTGCTCTAATGCCATCCATTTCCCTGCAAATTCTATGATTTTGTCATTTTTTAATGCAGAGTAATACTCCATTGTGTATAAATGCCACATTTTCTTTATCCATTCGTCTATTGAAGGGCATCTAGGTTGGTTCCACAGTCTTGCTATTGTGAATTGTGCTGCTATGAACATGGATGTAGCAGTGTCCCTGTAGTATGCTCTTTTTAGGTCTTTAGGGAATAGACCGAGAAGGGGAATAGCTGGGTCAAATGGTGGTTCCATTCCCAGCTTTCCAAGAAATCTCCATACTGCTTTCCAAATTGGCCGCACCAATTTGCAGTCCCACCAGCAATGTACAAGTGAACACTTTTCCCCACATCCTCGCCAGCACTTGTTGTTGTTTGACTTCTTAATGGCTGCCAATCTTACTGGAGTGAGATGGTATCTTAGGGTTGTTTTGATTTGCATTTCTCTGACTGCTAGAGATGGTGAGCATTTTTTCATGTACTTGTTGATTGATTGTATGTCCTCCTCTGAGAAATATCTGTTCAGGATCTTGGCCCATTTGTTTCTTTTACTGAGAAAAAACTTTTTAGTTTGAGTAAGTCCCATTTGTTGATTCTAGTTATTAACTCTTGTGCTATGGGTGTACTATTAAGGAATTTAGAGCCCGACCCCACAGTATGTAGATTGTAGCCAACTTTTTCTTCTATCAGACGCCGTGTCTCTGGTTTGATATCAAGTTCCTTGATCCACTTTGAGTTAACTTTTGTGCATGGGGAGAGAAAGGGATTCAGTTTCATTTTGTTGCATATGGTTTTCCAGTTTTCCCAGCACCATTTGTTGAAGATGCTATCCTTCCTCCATTGCATGCTTTTAGCCCCTTTATCAAATATAAGATAGTTGTAGTTTTGTGGATTGTTTTCTGTGTCCACTATTCTGTAACATTGGTCCACCCACCTGTTTTGGTACCAGTACCATGCTGTTTTTGTTACTATTGCTCTGTAGTATAGTTTGAAGTCTGGTATAGCTATACCGCCTGATTCACACTTCCTGCTTAGCATTGTTTTTGCTATTCTGGGTCTTTTATTTTTCCATATGAATTTCATGATTGCTTTCTCTATTTATACAAGAAATGCCGTTGGGATTTTGATTGGCATTGCATTAAACCTATAGAGAACTTTTGGTAATATCGCCATTTTGATGATGTTAGTTCTACCTATCCATGAACAGGGTATATTTTTCCATCTTCTAAGATCTTCTTCTATTTCTCTCTTTAGGGTTCTGTAGTTTTCATTGTATAAGTCTTTCACCTCTTTTGTTAGGTTGATTCCCAAGTATTTCATTTTTTTTGAGGATATTGTGAATGGAGTGGTTGATCTCATTTCCATTTCAGAGGATTTGTCGCTGATATACAGGAATGCCTTTGATTTATGCATGTTGATTTTATATCCTGCTACTTTGCTGAATTCATTTATTAGCTCTAATAGTTTCTTTGTAGACCCTTTTGGGTCTGCTAGGTATAGAATCATGTTATCTGCAAATAGTGATAATTTGAGTTCTTCTTTTCCTATTTTTATGCCTTTAATTTCTTTCATCTGTCTAATTGTTCTGGCCAGTGACTCGAGAACTCTGTTGAACAGAAGTGGTGAGAGAGGGCATCCCTGTGTTGTTCCAGATTTTAGAGGGAATGCCTTCAGTTTTTCTCCATTCAGAATGATGCTAGCCTGAGGCTTGGCATAGATTGCTTTTACAATATTGAGGTATGTTCCTGTTATCCCTAGTTTTTCTAGAGTTTTGAACATAAAGGGATGCTGTACTTTGTCAAATGCTTTTTCTGCATCTATTGAGATGATCATATGATTCTTAATTTTAAGCCTATTGATGTGGTGAATAACATTTATTGATTTCCGTATATTGAACCAGCCTTGCATCCCAGGGATAAATCCTACCTGATCATGGTGCACAATTTTTTTGATATGTTTTTGTATCCGATTCGCCAGAATTTTATTGAGGATTCTTGCATTTAGGTTCATTAGAGATATTGGTCTGTAGTTTTCTTTCTTTGAAGTGTCTTTGTCTGGTTTAGGAATCAGGGTGACGTTGGCCTCGTAGAATGAATTTGGAAGTTCTCCCTCTTTTTCTATTTCCTGAAATAGCTTCAAAAGTATTGGTATTAGTTCCTCTTTAAAGGTTTTGTAAAACTCTGCTGTATACCCATCGGTCTTGGGCTTTTCTTAGTTGGTAGTCTTTTGATAGTTTCTTCTATTTCCTCAATTGATATTGGTCTGTTTAGGTTGTCAATATCCTCCTGACTCAATCTGGGCAGATCATATGACTTAAGAAATTTATCGATGCCTTCACTATCTTCTATTTTATTGGAGTATAAGGATTCAAAATAATTTCTGATTATCTTCTGTATTTCTGAAGTGTCTGTTGTGATGTTGCCTTTTTTATCCCGTATGCTAATAATTTGAGTTCTCACTCTTCTTCTCTTCGTTAGCATGGCTAAGGGTCTGTCGATTTTATTTATTTTTTCAAAGAACCAACTTTTAGTTTTGTCAATTTTTTCAATTGTTTCTTTTGTTTCAATTTCATTAATTTCAGCTCTGATTTTAATTATTTCTTGCCTTCTACTTCTTTTGCTGTTGTTTTGCTCTTCTTTTTCTAGGATTTTGAGATGAAGTATTAGATCATTTATTTGTTGGTTTTTTCTTTTTTTAAGGAATGAAGTCCAAGCAATGAATTTTCCTCTTAGAACTGCTTTCAATTTGTCCCATAGATTCCGATATGTTGTGTCTGTGTTTTTATTTATCTCTAAGAATTTTTTAATTTCCTCCTTGATGTCTTCTATAACCCATTGATCATTCAGTAACCTATTGTTCATTCTCCAAGTGATGCATGATTTTTCCTTACTTCTTTTATCGTTGATTTTCAGTTTCATTTCATTATGATCAGATAAGATGCATGGTATAATCTCTACTCCTTTATATTGTCTAAGAGTTGCCCTGTGACATAATATATGATCTATTTTTGAGAAGGATCCATGTGCTGCTGAGAAAAAAGTGTAACTGCTTGATGTTGGGTAGTATATTCTATATATGTCAATTAAGTCTAGGTTATTAATTATGTTATTGAGTTCTATAGTTTCCTTATTCAACTTTTGTTTGGAAGATCTGTCCAGTGGTGAGAGAGGTGTGTTGAAGTCTCCCATGATTATTGTATGGTGGTCTATTAGACTCTTGAACTTGAGAAAAGTTTGTTTGATGAACATAGCTGCACCATTGTTTGGGGCATATATATTTATGATTGTTATGTCTTGTTGGTGTATGGTTCCCTTGAGCAGTATGTAGTGTCCCTCTTTATCCCTTTTGACAAACTTTGGCTTGAAATCTATTTTATTTGATATGATTATGGACACTCCTGCTTGTTTCCGAAGTCCATATGAGTGATATGATTTTTCCCAACCTTTCACCTTCAGTCTATGTATGTCTTTTCCTATCAAATGCGTCTCCTGAAGGCAGCATATTGTTGGGTCTTGTTTTGTGATCCATTCTACTAGCTTGTGTCTCTTAATTGGTGAGTTTAAGCCATTAATATTTAGGGTTATTATTGAGATATGGGTTGTTCTTCCAGCTATATTTGATTATTTATGTTACTAAACTTGGTTTGTTTTCCTCTTTGATTATCCCCCCCCCGCTTTACTGTACTACCTCCCACTGTTGGTTTTCATTGATATTTTCCATTTCCTCTTCCTGTAATATTTTGCTGAGGATGTTTTGAAGAGATGGTTTTCTAGCTGCAAATTCTTTTAACTTTTGTTTATCGTGAAAGGTTTTAATTTCATCTTCCATCCTGAAGCTTAATTTTGCTGAATACACAATTCTTGGTTGGAACCCATTTTCTTTCAGTGTTTGAAATATGTTATTCCAGGATCTTCTAGCTTTCAGAGTCTGTGTTGAAAGATCAGCTGTTATCCTGATTGGGTTACCCCTAAATGTAATCTGCTTTCTTTCTCTTGTAGCTTTTAAAATTCTCTCCTTGTTCTGTATGTTGGGCATCTTCATTATAATGTGTCTAGGTGTGGATCTCTTATGATTTTGCACATTCGGCGTCCCGTAGGCTTCTAGGATTTGGGATTCTGTCTCATTCTTCAAGTCTGGGAAGTTTTCTCGTATTATTTCATTGAATAGATTGCTCATTCCTTTGGTTTGGACCTCTATACCTTCCTGTATCCCAATGACTCTTAAGTTTGGTCTCTTTATGTTATCCCATATTTCTTGGATTTTCTGCTCATGGTTTCTTAACAGTCTTGCTGAGCTGTCTATGTTCTTTTCAAGTTGAAATACTTTGTCTTCATTGTCTGATGTTCTATCTTCTAAGTGTTCTACTCTGCTGGTAGTATTCTCAATTGAGTTCTTAAGTTGGTTTACTGCTTCCTGCATTTCTAGGATTTCTGTTTGTTTGTTTTTTATAACCTCTATCTCCCTGTATAATTGATCCTTTGCTTCTTGGATTTGTTTATGTAATTCATTGTCGAAGTGGTCGAAGTGGTCTTTCATTGTCTGATTTTGCTGTCTAATGTCTTCCTTGAGACTCCAGATCATCTGAAGCATGTACATCCTGAATTCTTTATCTGACATTCCATCTGCTGTAGCTATTACTTCTTCTAAAGTTGAGTTGACCTGCATTGCTTGTGGTCCTTTCTTTCCTTGTCTTTTCATACTGTTCGCATTTTTTTCTGCTTGGTGAAACTGTTGTGTTATTGATTTTTCCCCCTATATATTTATATTGCTCTTGTATAGTTGCAAAGTCTCCCTCGCAGGCGCTGGTAGTGGCTCCGCCCCTCCTCCAATTGGGGCAATGTGCCTACCATGCCGGCAGGCCGCTGGGCCTGTTCTTTTGGTGGTCGCAGGTCCGCCTACCTTGCAGGCGCGGGCCGCGGCTCTGACCCTCTGCAGGCCGCTGGACCTGTTCTGCCAGTGGGTCGCAGGTCCGCCTACCTTGAAGGCCCGGGCAGCGGCTCTGTCCCTCCACGGGCCGCTAGGCCTGTTCTGTCTATCGGTTGCAGGTCTGTCTACCTAGCAGGCGCTGGTGGCGGCTCTGCCCCTCCCCCAACCGAGGCGATGGCGGGCCACTGGGTCTGTTCTGCCTGTGGGTCGCAGGTCCGCCTACCTTGCAGGTGCGGGGAGCGGCTCTGCCCCTCCGCGGGTTGTTGGGCCTGTTCTGCCGGTGGGTCGCAGGTCAGCGTACCTTGCAGGCGCGGGCGGTGGCTCTGACCCTCTGCAGGCCGCTGGGTCTGTTCTGTCTATCGGTTGCAGGCCTGTCTACCTTGTAGGTGCTAGTGGCGGCTCTGCCTCTCCCCCAACCGGGGCGATGGCAGGCCGCTGGGCCTGTTCTTTCGGTGGTTGCAGGTCTGCCTACCTTGCAGGCGTGGGCGGCGGCTCTGACTCTCTGCAGGCCGCTGGGCCTGTTCTGCCGGTGGGTCGCAGGTCCGCCTACCTTGCAGGTGCGGGGGGGGGCGGGGGGGCGGCTCAACCCCTCCGCGGGCCGCTGGGTCTGTTCTGTCTGTTGGTTGCAGGTGTGTCTCGGCCTTGTGCATTCTAAGTAAGTTATTCTACCACTGAGCTATATCCCCAGCCCTTTTTATTTTATTTTGAGACAGGGTCTTACTAAGTTGCCCATGCTGGCTTATAACCTCTTGATCCTCCTGTTTCAGCCTCTTACATAGCTAAGATTACAGATGTGCACACCAAGCTGGGCTTTAATTTCACTTTTATTATATGATCTCTGCTCCTTATATATCCTGAATTCACCTAAGTGTTTATTTATTGTGGGTATAAATAAATAATCACTAAATTGCTTACTAACTAAATGACAGAAACTAAAAATGATACTGATTCTAAAATTCTGTAAGAGTGCTCACTGAGTAAATAAGACACAAACATGGTCATCTCATCAGCACAGCAAAGTGGTCACAATTGCAGATTCTGAAGAGAGACTTACATTAATTCCTCTGGCCAAATTACTCAACCCTTGAGCCTTAGTTCCTCCTCTATGAGAGGAACATAACAGTATGTTCTGTATTGTGTGAGAGGAAATGAAGAATAACAAAGTATATTTAACTGCATAGAACAATTCTCAATGTGCAGTAGGTATTATTTTGCATTTTTCTAACCACTTGTATTTCTCAGTATGAATTCAGGGGGCATTAGTCCATTGTAAACATAAAACAAATTGGGTCTAACTTTTGTCTATTTAAAAAATTAAATTAGCAATTTCTCAATCTCATAAAAACAACATATTTTACCCTTTAGGATTAGCTGTGCAAAGATGTTACTTGTGAAAGAACTAATTTTTCTTCCTTCGTATTTTCCTAAGCGATATTTAAGTTAAAAAACAAGTGTATAAGAAGATACCAAAACCAAAGTTTTTTTTTTTCATAAAACAGAATCAGTATAAAATATCGATATCTAAATATAGAAGGAAGTGGGTGGTAGATGTTGATATTTCATCTTTAAACTTAACATAGATACCATTTTCTATTTAATTATAAGATATGAGTTTTCTTTTGTTCAAATTTATTTGTTTTTTTTTTTTTAAGCTGCTAATAGTAAATGGATCCAGGAACATCCAGAATCTGCATATAATCTTGTGAATTCTCCACACTTAAAAACCTGCCTGGGTCTTAGACAGAGCACTCTGGCATTTTTCCTGTGATGTTGCAGAAGGGAAATACAAAGAAAAAGGAATACCTGCTTTGATTGAAAATGATCAACACATGAATGTAAGTATTTATACAGTAATACCACACTAAATCAAAATAACAAAATTTCTTAAGTACAAATTAAATATATAGCTGAAAATTATTTATAATCAGTATTTTAATATGTTAAACAATATTTGGTAAAATATTTAAAAATATGTTTTAACTGTTAAAATTTCTCAGTGTATTCGAAAAATAATTTGGGAGGATATTTTTCCAAAGATTCAACTCTGGGAATTTTTCCAAGTAGATGTTCACAAAGCAGTTGAACAATTTAGAAGACTTCTAACACAAGGTAAATAGATGCAGTAGATTGTTTCTATCAATTTTAAGAAATTTAATATTACTTTTAAAAGGATAACTCCTTTTTTTCTTAGTTAATATTCATTAAATCTGTTGTTTTGATACAATATTTTTGTTATTTTTGGTATTTGAAAACTGATTCTGGAAGCTGAAACATCTAAAGGGCATGCTCTAATAATAAAACCAATTTTTTATTTTATTGTTGGCAGAATGCTCAGAATATAGTCAAACTCAGCATATATTTGTTAAAAGCATAAATGGGAATTAGGTAGAGCAGGTTACTTCAGCTGAGAAAGGCTTGAACAAGGCTTTGAAATTGAGAAATGTGAATCTTCTGCTGTCTAAGGTAAGAATCTTAACTATGCAAGAGGGACTTCCAACCCATGGTGTTCACCACAAACACCCTCCTTACACTTAGTGAGACTGAAGCTAGATATTAGCTAATAATAAAAGGTAAAGAAGTAAATATTCAGTTAAGGATGTAACTAATCTAGTTAATCAGTGTCCCCTTAACAAAATAAGAGGAAAAAACATACTCAAAGAGAACTTGAGGTTTTTAGGAGACAAATTAGAAAGGATTATGAAGAAAGTATCTGCAAGTAGTATGGGACAGCCCAGCAGGGAGGATGTTTGGGGACCCGGGAGGGGTTCTTTTAAAATAGGAAATTTTCTTCCTTGTCCAGAGACCAAAACTAGAATAGGACCCAAATATACTGCCTTTGAAGTAGAAATGAGTTTGCCTTTACATTTAAGAACTCAGTTAGATTCAGGCATCAACTTTTACAAGTATGTATCACCATAATACAGGAACTTTTAGTCCTGATTTTGCTTCATATTTCATTCACCAAAATTTCTCTCTCCTTTAATATTTATAAGTAGTATCATTTATATGTAATATGTGTGCTCATTATAAAGAGAAAAAGCCCCAAATAGTTCAAAATATAATAAAATACAATGTGCAACTACCCCTCCTACAAAACATACTTTGAGGGAACTACCAAGTAATAGTTTCTGTGTTTCCTTTCAGATTATTTTTGAAATAAATTCAGATTTTACATGTGGTTTTACATAATTCTCTCTGTAAACTATATATATATATATATATATATATATATATATATATATATATATATATATATACTCGTTTTATATTTGTATATATGTTATATACATTAAACTAAAGCATGGACTATTTAATTTGTTCATTAGTTGACAATATGAATTTGTTATAGTTATTTCTCTTAACTCCCAAGTAGCAATACACTGTTTTAACATACTTTAACTGGTTGGGATTGTGACTCAGTGGTAGAGTACTTGCCTAGCATGTGTGAGGAACTGGGTTCCATTCTCAGCACCACATAAAAAATAGATAGATAAATAAACAAACAAACAAACAGACAAACAAATGTTTAAAAATATAAAGAGTACTTTAACTAGCTTTTTCTCCCCAATTTTTTTGTAATTCTTTCATTCAATGCATTTTTATTGATCCACCTACTGTGTGCTGGACACTCAGGCATGAGAATTCAGTGGCAAACATAGCAAGAACCTTGCCCTAGTGGAATTTATATTCTTATAAGCAGTACTATCTAAAACATACCCTGTATATGTATGTTTATTTGCTATATAAGTAGATCTACAAGATAAATTGTTATACGTAAAACAAGTAGGTCAAAGGATATGCAAATTTCAAATACAATAGATATCATCAAATTGCTTTTTTAAAATTATACCTACTCACATGTTTTGAAAAACTCTCACCAACGTGTGATACCAATAATCTTTAAAATCTTTTTTCAAGCAGGCAAATCATCTTGGTATGTATGGTTAAATATCTTGTCTTAGTTGATATTTCTTTTT
The DNA here is from genome assembly GCF_048772815.1 of Callospermophilus lateralis. Lineage (NCBI taxonomy): Eukaryota > Metazoa > Chordata > Mammalia > Rodentia > Sciuridae > Callospermophilus > Callospermophilus lateralis. The sequence goes on from NC_135312.1 coordinate 68,843,967, forward strand.
ATGTTAATGAAGTATCTTTTCACATGTTAATTAGCCACTTACATTTCTTGCATTAATTGTGTGATAGTATTTTTTTCCATTTTTTATTGGACTGTTTGTCCTTTTCAAATTGATTCATTATTATTGATGGTTCTTTATTATATAGGTGTTAAATATATTCTCTTAGTATGCTGTTGATCTTTTAACTATTGCTTATGGTGCTGTTTATTTTCAATGTAGTCAGTCTTTTATGGCTTTTCACATCATGTTTAGAAAAGGCTTTTCATAAACATACTGTTTTTTTCTAATAATATTATTCATATTTTCCAATAAAATATTTTATGAAGCTACAATTTATGTGTATCATATGAAAAAGGTATTTAGCTTTATTTTTAAAATGTTGTTAAATTGATAATCCATAATTTTACACTGATTTGAAATACAACCATAATACTTCTTAGTGTATAGCCATATCCTAAATATACTTTAGGCTTTTATCTGTGTTTTCCATTTATCTGCCTTCAATTCTATCAATACTAAAAACTATTTATTGATACTACTGGTATAGATTTGTTTTTTTCTTTCTCAAGCATTTTTTAGCAGTTTTACTCTTCCAGATGAACCTTAGAAACTGGGTTTTAAGAATCTGTTTTATTTTATTGCTTGTGTTTTTGTAAACCATTTCAAGGTCTCTTTAGAATAAAACAAGGACAAATTAATTAATTAATGGAAAATTAAGCCTAGTATATAACAAAGGAAAAAGCCCACAAATGCTTTATTTATAAAGAAACAGGCCAAAGGAATTTATTGTAAGGAAGGGTTCTTCAAAGGAAAACAAGAAGCAGGAGGCTGTGGGGGAAGTTAGCCTAATTGGTGACTTACCATTTGCCCAGTAATTCTTCCTCCTGGAGGCAGCTGGCACCTCAAGACTAGTTGGGACACTGGTATCTCTCTCCATCTCCCGGGAGTTGTGTTTGAACCTGGGGTTGTTTCACCCAATAAATTCCTCAGTATAACAGAATTCTCTCTGAATCAGACATCTGCAAAAGCAATGGAGTAGTCTCAGATCAGTGAAATTGCACCAAGTGTTCTCCAAAGGGCCTACCTCCATTTAGAGTTGGCTCAGATATGCCCACTGTTCATTCCCGCCTTCCATCACAAGTACTTCTTTCAGAGAAAGCAAAGAAAGTCAAGTTTTAATAAGATTTACTTTAGAATTGGAAGCAATCTTTGAGGAAACACAACTCCTGAGGTTAGACTATTTGGTAGCACTTGAGAAGAAAATGCTACTACCAAAGTCCAGATGTCATAAAGTTTAATAAGTAGGGCTGAAGGAGTTGAGTATTTCCTGGCACTCATAAAGCCTTGAATTTGATTCCCAGCAGTGTTAAAAAAGAAGAAGCAATAGTAGTAGTGGACATTGACTGAGAGCAAAAAAGTGGGGCTTGAATTGAACTGATAACAATCCCTATGTTTGTTTGTTTTTTGTTTCATAATGATATTTTTGTCTCTGTATGTTACCCCCACCCACTGTGTGTATGTGTATGATATGTGGTATGGAGATGATAAGCTGGAGGATGGAAGGGTAGGAAGATGGTTATGAAATTAATATTTGTTTTATTTTCTATGAAATAATTGTATATTTAAAATTTGAAATCAGGGGCTGGGGTTGTGGCTCAGCGGTAGAGCATTCACTTAGCACATGTGAGGCCCTGGGTTTGATCCTCAGCACCACATAAAAATAGATAAAATACAGGTATTGTGTACAACTACATCTAAAAAATAAATATTTTTTTAAAAATTTAAAATCAGTGACAGTTATAATCTCCCTGTGAATATTTGCATTTAAGCACTCATCTTTTCTTCTTTCAGGAAATAGGAGAGTAACCAAGTCTGATCCGAAGCAGCATCTGAAGATTATTCAGGATCCTGAATACAGAAGGCTTGGCTGCACTGTGGATATGAACATTGCACTAGCGACCTTTATACCACATGAGTATGTTATTTGTTTTCTTTGTGAAATAAATACTGCTACTACTTATAAACCATTATGGCTAGTATAATTTTCAAAGAGCTTATTGAAATCCTTCATATGAAATGAAATAGGCACCATAATTCTACTTCAGCATATGGCATATTCATGTTTTTTATTTGTGCCAGGTCATATTCCTGTGCATGTATGTAACAGTCTTTACTGTTGGAAAGTTTTTCAGTCATAATAAGATTCTGATGATTAAGATTTCTATGCCTCTTGTTAGAAAAATTTTATATGTAAGTTTTGTAAAAAACATTAAATAGGTTTGTATTGCTTTATCTGCTCTAGTGATGGGCAGCTGCGATTGAAGAATGCTGTAATTGGTTCCGTAACAGAATTGATGAATTGAATTCAGAGAAGCATCAACTCATGAATTATCATCAAGAACAGGTTTTACCTATATTTATTGCTTTTCTTTGAGTCTTTAAACTATTTTTTTTTATCGTTGATGGTGATGCAATATAATTTAATGTTTTCCAGGCAGTTAATTGCCTTTAGGGAAATGTGTTTTATGAATGACTGGCTGGCCATGGTCCTAAACTAGGACCTGTCACTAAAAGATATCCTTTAGTTACCAGGTATTCCATTTTCTTTTCTTTTCATGAAAGATTAAAAACTAAAATTTGTTTTTAACTGTGAATTAACCTAAATGTTTCCTTTAAAGCACAACTGCAGTACATTTATTAAACTAAGAGAGTTTTGATTTGGAATTAGGCTTAAGTGTGTTAGGCAAATCTTTAGTTAGAAAAATGATCATCCATATGAACAAATTTATAGTTGTTATTTACATTAATGTTTCTGGAGGTCTGCATACTTAGTGTCTTAGTCTGTTTTCTGTTGTGGTAACAAAATACTTGACGTTGGGTAATTCATAAGAAACAAGGTTTAGGGGCTGGGGATGTGGCTCAGTAGTAGAGTCTAGCACATGTGAGGCCCTGGATTCAATCCTTAACACCACATAAAAATAAATAAATAAAATAGTTGTGTCCAACTACAACTAAAAAATAAATATTAAAAAAAGAAGCAAGATTTAGTTTTGTTCAAGGTTTTGGAGACTTGAGAAGTCTAAGAGTGTTACACTAGCATTTACTCAGCTTCTGGTAAGGGCCTCCAGCTGCCTCAACTCATGATAGGAAGGGGAAGGGCAAGTGAACACATACAAAAGAGACAAAGCAGGAGGGGCAGTCTTACTTTCTAACAACCCACTCTCTTGATAACTAATCCAGTCCCTTGTGTGAGTTCCTCCCACAAGAAAGGCATTAATTCATTCATGAGGGCTCCACTCATATGACCCAAGTACTAAAAATAATGCCCATCTTCTAACACTCTCACATTAAGAAATTAAGATTCCAGCACATGAACTTTTGGGAGACACACTCAAACCATAGCAGTTAGTGATAAATACAGTGTTAATCAAATTGAGCAAGCATTTATATCCTTATTTTCTCCTCCTACTCTTTTTTTTTTTTTAACTTTGGACAATGCTGGGCATTGGGCCCAGGGGCTCCACAAGCCATCTACCATTGAGCTATACCCCAACCCCATAGTTCTTTACTTTATAGGCAAAATGTAACATAAATTGGGCAACTAGAAGATAGTAAAAGCCTTTGAGAAGTAGCATCAATATCTCAATTGTTTTCTTGTGATTTTAAGAGGTTTTAAAAATTCCTTAAAACGTTAGCATTATATATGCTACAATGTTAACTCCATTCGTCAGATCCTATTAGATTTACTGCCATTTGGGGAGGTAAATAATGTTTATTGATTTTTCACCTATATTGAAGTTTTTTCCCTGTAAATGGTGTCACACTAATTTTATTTATTATACTCATAAGGAAAGTTTAATTTTTAATGTTGCTAATTCAGATTCTCTCCAAGCCGTTTCTCTGTGTGGATTTAATATTTAATTTTATCTCTATAGGTATTTTACTTTCCCATTTGAAGAAATGGCCTTATCTGCAGAAGAATCTATGATTCACCTTCCAAATAAAGCTTGTTTTTTCATGGCACATAATGGATGGGTGATGGGAGATGATCCTCTTCGAAACTTTGCTGAACCAGGTACATCACTTTTGACTTCTCAATGGACAGGGAAAAAATTTCATAGAAAGTTCAATATGATCTGTTTTTTTGATTTGTTTCCCCACTAGGCTAGAGGTTTTTAAACTGTTTCACCAGTTTGAGAGAGAAGAAAAGGAGGTAGAACTTTGAAACTAATGCTGTTATAATTACATCTACATAAGAGAGATTTTCAACCACTGGCCAGAGAGGTATTAAGGTATTTGAAAGGCAGTTATACCAGAAACTAATTTTTTTTTTTTAGGTTCCCCTCACTTACTCTAGCATCTTGTTTTCAACAATCATGTTATTGTCAGGAAGTGTTTTATAGGAAACACCTTGATATGTATTTTTTTCAACAGTTTAGAATTAGTAGTTTATTATTGTGACCTTAGAATTGATTCAGAAATCTTATATGCTATTATTTAAGAATATGACCTTGGGCTTAAGTATTTCTGCCCTTTCTTTTCTAACCATTCTAAATGAAAAAAAGAAATTCTTCTATATGCCATGAATTTAGTATAACCTTTTGCCAAAATTGAGTAGCAAGTTGGAGACGGAGCCTTAAAATGTTTTGGTAGAACTATAGTTATAAGAGTCTATGATAATACTATCACTATTTTTCCTCAGGAAATAACTTGGAATTTTGAAATTGAGCTCAAATTTTTAGAAGAGACTATAAGGTGTAATTTTTGCCACATATATCTAAGGTAGAAAACTTTGTCCTATATCATTTTAGGTATGATTTTAGCCAATAAATCATTTATGGTAGAAATAATGCAGTTTTAAAATGGTATAGTTCCTTGAAGTAAATGTTTTTATTCTATTTCTTAAGCCATTGAAAACAAACTTCTTTTTTAACAAGTTCAGATGTTTATTTAAGAAGAGAACTGTTTTGTTGGGGAGACAGTTTTAAATTACGCTATGGAAATAAACCAGAGGACTGCCCTTATCTCTGGGCACATATGAAAAAATATACCGAAATAACTGCAACTTATTTCCAGGGAGTGCATCTTGATAACTGCCACTCAACACCTCTTCATGTAGCTGAGGTATAGAAAAACAATTCGTCCACATTAAGCAAAGATATTCAAGATTTCTTCCCAGCTTTCCTCAAGTAGATTATACAGATAGCTAGTTGAACACAAGCATTGATTTGGCATTGAATTATATTTTTGTATAATTTGAATAATTCTAACAATCTTTAAATGCAATTGTTAAGGAATACTGGGTTATAAAATGTTTAGCAAGTTAACTTTTAAATTTTAATTCAGGAAGAATTCAGGAAGAGCGATCATATTTGTCAATAATTCCATTTTTATCAATTATTTATGAAAACAAAAGTGTAAATATAACTATTGTCTATTCCTCTTTTGGGCTTTTTAAAGCAACTTTTGAATAATAACAATATTCATAATATTATCTTCTACCTAATACAACTTTGTAAATAAATACTTATAATGTTAATCTTGCTAATAAGATCCTTGATAGCTTCCTAGCAACAATTTTTTGGAAATACGTGCTTATCTGAAAAATACCTATTTCAATAATTTTCTATAATATATATGTCTCAAGTCCTGTGATGAAAAATTGATTTGATTTTTGAGGGATTTAGTAAACATTAATTAAGTAAACATGAAATAAGAACATTGGCTGATAGAACATTATTTACCTCCCCAAATGGCAGCTCTTTGTCTTCATATTGTGCTTTAACAATAGCAAAACAATATATACATGTATGTACACACACACAAATATATACTTATAACATTATGGCACAACTAAATGTTAAAGCTAACTTAATTCACTTAATTTTAAGTTATAAAATCCTCTAGGATTGTGCTTGTTAGGATTCCAGGTATTTTGTTATCTTTTATGTAAGGATATGTTAAAACATTTTTGGAACCAATCTAATTTTTTTATTATAAGCTACTATTTTCTGATTCTGTGTAGCATCAATGTAGATCATAAGTCTCAGAGGTAGAAATTGTTATGAGTTTAATCTATTTTGTCCTATAATCCCATATATGGAATGCATATAAAAACTTAAATAGAATATACAACATAGAATACATATTATATAATATGATTAATTATATAATAATATAAATTTGATTAATATATGTAAGCTCTAGATTATGATTTTTTTTACCTGTTTTAATGTACCTATGTCAATTTCATTGGAATATTTACAGAATTGAAAATGGGACTCAGTGGCTTAAGAGTTTGTTATCTGCAGGCTTCAGTTTGGTCAGTCAGATCTAAATTTTGTAATAGCTAAATAATTCACCAGGAAGGAATTTATCATTAATTACTTAGGAAACCACCTGGAAATTAACAGTCTTACTAGATATTAAAAACAAAGAAACAAGGGCTGGGGTTGTGACTCAGCCTTAGAGCACTCACCTAGCACTCACCTAGCATCACCACATAAAAGTAAATAAAACAAAGGTATTGTGTCCAACTACAAATTATATATATATACATACAAGAAGCAGGGAGAAATACTGGCAGAATTGCAGTGATACAGGTTACATTTTTAAAAAGCACTAACATTTTTCTTCTTCTTTTCTCCCTTGTGTCCCTATCTCTGCAAAATCTAAACTTCTTTTTAACTGCTTTACTCTACATATTCTCATATTCCTTATGTTTGTTGGTTCTGTTTGTTGTTTTGTCACATTTGTACATTAAACTTCATTTGGAATTCTTTCTGAATTTTCATTTTGTCTTACCATATGTATCTTCTTGTGTTAAACCCATGCCTAGTCTTGTCTCCTCCCTTCCTACCTGTCTCACTTTTCTCTCTTTTACATGTGTGACTGTGCTTTTTTCAGTACATGTTGGATGCTGCTAGGAAATTACAACCCAATTTATATGTAGTAGCTGAACTGTGCACGGGAAATGAAGAACTGGACAATATCTTTGTTACTAGACTGGGCATTAGTTCCTTAATAAGAGGTAGGCTTGTTGAAGTGTCTTTCCCATTTAAAACTTCAGCTTTTGTTTAAGTGTACTAAAAGACATTTAGTAGTTTTTTAATGTAATTCTTAATAATTTTCAATACAATTAATATTCTTTTGGATAGTCTATGTGAGAGTTTCCAATCTAACTCAATCTATTTTTATCAGTAAATATTTCTACTTTGGGGTACAAGATCTCATTTCAAATCACAAGGTTGGCAGGATGATCTAATGGCTCACAATCAAAACCATTTTTTGTTGTTAAAAATATACAAATCTGTTCTTCATTTTCTACCTGAGTATATGATATAATCTTTAGATTTTTTTCCTATAGATTTTTGTATAGCTATTATCTCAATAAACACCTGAGGTTTACTTTTTTCTATCTGAGCCATCTCTCCCCCTAAGTTATAAAAGACTGCTTTGGTCACTTAAACTAGTAGACATTTAGTAATTATCATTAATTACTTAGGAAATTGCTTAAAGAAGTTTTACTTTTGATTATACTGATGTGTTCTTTATTTTAAAAAATCAATTATGAAATTTAACCTTTTCTTGGACATAAGTAATAGAGATTGTTAAAATGTTCTGTAATGCTCTGCAGAGGCAATGAGTGCATATAATATTCATGAAGAGGGCAGGTTAGTTTACCGATATGGAGGAGAACCTGTCAGATCTTTTGTTCAGCCCTGCTTGAGACCTTTAATGCCGGCTATTGCACATGCTCTGTTTATGGATATTACCCATGATAACGAGTGTCCTATTGTGGTAAGCATCATTCCATTTCTTGTATCTACTTATTTGGCTAGATATTTTGATATTTACTTATCTGCTATTTTGTGGCATGAATATCCACATACTTCAAAATAGTATCTTAGATTTAAAAGCAATTATAGCTTATGGTTTTAAAGATGTTCTTTTGTTATAGAACAAATTAATGTATCTTATAGAATGTATTTGTGTAATTATTTTTTATTTCATTGTGATACAGAATTTTACTTATTTATTTTATTATGATACAGTGCTTTTCCTTTGAAAGAAAGTATATTTTGCTGTTTAATTGTTTCCTAGCATAGATCAGCCTATGATGCCCTCCCAAGTACCACAATTGTTTCTATAGCATGCTGTGCTAGTGGAAGTACATGAGGCTATGATGAACTAGTACCTCATAAGGTTTGTTTCTGTGTTGTTTTTTAAAATTCATATGATTAGCATTTTTATCAAAAAACTCTCATTGTAATTAAAATGTATACATGGCCAAGTTTTACCGTTCTCCAGATATCAGTGGTTTCTGAAGAATGGTTTTATACTAAGTGGAATCCTGGAACATCCCCATCAAATACCGGTGATGTCAATTTCCAAAGTGGAATTATTGCAGCCAGGCGTGCTATCAATAAACTTCATCGAGAGCTTGGAGCCAAGGGCTTTATTCAGGCAAGAGACCAAGTTTCCTAAATGTCTTTCTGAAAGTTTCCAGGGAAAGACTTCTCAGTTTGAGCACTCATTTCTAATTTGAGTGCTAATTAAGTGCTTTTTTTTCACTTCTCAGGTGTATGTGGATCAGGTTGATGAAGATATAGTGGCTGTAACCAGACATTCACCCAGTATCCATCAGTCTGTTGTGGCTGTATCTAGAACTGCTTTCAGGAATCCCAAAACTTCATTTTACAGCAAGGAAGTGCCTCAAATATGTATCCCTGGTAATGTAATCTAAAAATTGTTATTGTAATTATATCATTATATTAAATTATACTATAATTCCATATACATTATCATTATATGTTCTATGTAATAAATGCAAGTGTGAATGTAGTTAAAAAGAGGAATTACAAATTTGGGATAACTTACATTTTTATTGCATGGAACAAAATCTGGACAGAAATACACTCAAATATTAACCTTTTTTTGAATTTTAAAATGTTTTGTTTACATCTTAATACTTTCTGTTTTTCCTTAATATGTATATAATGAACATGTATTTGTCTTATACTCTGACATAGATAAATATTTCTTTTTATATGTGTGACATACATTTATATATGTGTGTATAAGTATGTATTGCATTTGCACACATACACATATATAAACAAAAATGGAAAATAGTCTAACATGATACTTAAGATTCCTTGCAATCCATCCTCATCTACTATCCTAGCCCTGCTTTACTCTACTGTTTCAGCCAAATAGATGTTTTCACTGTTTCCCAAGAAGTCTTATTTCTATCTGTATATGATTTATATCCTTCAAGGACTAAAGTTCCACCTCTTTGAAAAACCTGTACATACTCAGTGATTTTTCTTTCTAAACATATAACAATCATATTCTATGTCTCTCTTTTGATACTTAATTATAAACTATATCCCTGAGATATGTTATTATTTCTAGACTTTTTCCTAGATAATTATATTTTATTTTCTTGTTATTACAGATAGTATATGATAGCATAGCATGATTGTGTATAAGCAGCAACAGTACGACTTTGGAGACTCTCATAAAAATAATCACATTCTATAGGTGTTCATTGCTGGTTGCTAAATATGTATAATTCCAATCTTTAAATATTATCAACCTGAATAGTTTTAGTGTTAAATATTCCTTACTTTCCTTAACTGTTAAATTTATATTCAGTAATCTCATTGAATCTTTACTAATATTCATAGATTTTTGTGTTTATTTTCTATTTTTTTAGTTGTCAATGGATACAATGATTTTATTTTATTTATTTATTTTTATGTGGTGCTGAGGATTGAACCCAGTGCCTCACATGTGCTAGGTGAGCACTCTACCTTTGAGCCACAACCTCAGCCCTATTTTCTATTTTTGATGCTGGGGATTGAACCCAGGCCTCCTGCATGCTTAGCACATGCTCTACTACTGACCCGTGCTCCCAGCCCCATCCCTTCATAGTTACTTTTACAGAACTCCATCACTGTACAGTATTATCTCAGGTTTTGTTTTGATCAGTGATGATTCTTAAAACATTTCCATCTGTTAAGTCTACAAATTGTGATTTTAAGTGTATTTCGTATTTTGTCATTCAGTTTTTAATAAAATTTACTATGGTTGGTAATATTCTTATTTAAATTTTGAATGTACACTAGGAACAATTTTTTGTTAACTTTTTAATATATTTGTAGGCAAAATTGAAGAAGTGGTTCTTGAAGCTAGAACTATTGAGAGAAATACAAAACCTTATAAGAAGGATGAGAATTCAATCAATGGGTTACCAAATATCACAGTAGAAATTAGAGAACATATTCACGCATTTGGGATTCACCTCTTTCTATTATGTTGAATATTTTAAGGTCATGAGAATTATTTGTTGAATGGATTTTCATAATTGTTTTCAAGTTAATGAAAGTAAAATTGTTAAACAAGCTGGAGTTGCCACAAAAGGGCCCAATGAATATATTCAAGAAATAGAATCTGAAAACTTGTCTCCAGGAAGTGTTATAATATTCAGGTATGTTAATTAGAGTTCAAATTATTGACTTTACTTATATTTAAAACAAGTTTAACTGTAAACTTTGAATAAATCACTCCTAAAAATCAACCATTTTTTATTAACATCATTCAGAGTTAGTCTTGATCCACATGCACAAGTTGCTGTTGGAATTCTTTGAAATCATCTGACACAGTTCAGTCCTCACTTTAAATCTGGGAACCTTGTTGTTGACAACACAGATCCTATATTAAAAATCCCCTTTGCTTCGTAAGTATGTCTTATTTTATAGAGATTTAACATTTTAATAACTGGTGAGTTGTTGCTGTCTTGATTTAAACATGTTAAGGGTCCTCTCTGTCCATACTACTTAAAGTGTGGTGCAGGGACCAGCAGTGTCAGCATCAGCTGTTGTTATCCTATTATATTATCATTCATGTGGGTATTCACAGGGGTGCTTTCTCATTCTTGTGCAGTCTTTCTTCAGATATAGATACATACATGTCTACATAAACAGAGACACACACACAATTTTATTGAACTGAGATTAGGTTCTATACATCACATTCCTTACTTCATCATTTTTTAAAATTTCATCATATTATTCTATTATATGGATATACCATGATTTATTCAATCATTTTCCATTTTGGACATCTAGAATGCTTCTAATTATTCCCTATTATTTATGTCTTTGTACATTCTTCTTGGAATAAATCTTTAATTATTCACTTTCTATGTGTTCCACTAATACTGAATAATATGGGTTTTGAAGCTTAGATGTAGGTTCAATTATAGTTTCATCACCATCAATGATTTTAGACAAGTTATTAATAACTTTCTTCAGCTCAATCCTCATCTGGGAAAAAAGGGCTTATAATAAATAGTATCTATCTCTTAGGTTTTGTAAGGATTAAATAGGGCAAATACAAACCACTTATAATAGAATGACTAGCACATAGAGGGCTTGATGTGTTTGCTCTCATTCTTACTAGGATAAATTTCCAGAAATTAAATTTTGGGGTTAGATTGTATTATAAGATTGTGTCTTTCAGTGTATACTGCCACGTCTTCTCCAGGAAGATTGTACTAATGAGAATATTCAGGTCAGTGTTAGAGTGTCCATCCTTACCAATACTGAATATATATTATTGTAATGCAGTATGTTAAAGCTGAGTATAGACCCAGACTAGGTAAGAATTATTATTTTTTGATTCTTATTAGCTAAAAGAAATAATACTGAGTGCCTGTTAATGGAGAGTTGTGAGAATTATTCATATAAAACACATCGTGTTTTACACACAGTAAATGATCATAAATGTTAGTTATTACTAATTAACTTGGTAGATATGAAGTATAAAATACTTTAAAATAACATCTCAACATATTAATTAAGTTTTTTGTCCATTTGTATTTATCTGGTGAAATGTCATTTTATATATTAGCCCATTTCTCTTTGGTGTTAAATTTTTTGTTGTTTTATGAGCATATTTATTATTGAAGAAATTAAGAAAGAATTAAGAAATTAAGAATTAAAGAATTAAGAAATTCAAACCATTATTAGCAAAGTTGCTGCTAAAAAAACAATTTGCAATAGATGTATGTTTCTGTAGAATGTTTATAAAAGCACATTCCCCCTGAACCTACTCTGATTATTTCAAGGCAAGGGCAAGAAATCTGCCTTCTAAACAGCTTTCAAGATTATTCTCGTGGAAGGAGTCTACTGGCTACATGTTGGAAAATAATGCCCTAAAGTGAAGTTGGTATTAAGTTTGCAAATGGTCAGTCTTGATTCATGAAATATAGCTGTGAGGTGAGAGGCTGAGATAGAGACAAAGCACAGCTCTAAGCTAAGACAGAACAAAAAGACAAAGAAGGATGTATGTTCAAGAGGACATATGTTCACATAAAATTGCAATTATGTAAAATGAAGTCACCTGAGCAACCAGAAATACAGGAAAATATAACTCAGTTATATTCATCTGCAGTCAGTTTTACAGTCTCAGTGCTAATTGAATGAAGGGAAATTAAGGCCATGACACTTAGACTTTCCTCTGACCATTATCAAGAAGCATCTTTTTTTTTTCTGAGAAGATGCTGGTTTCTTGAATGATGGAACTGAGGGGCAGTGCCACCTGATACGAAACATGGTTCCAGGAGAGAAATACAAAGGCAGAGACTGTTGTTTCTTGGGTGGTTAACGTTGACTTTTGATTATCCCTTTATTGATCCTTTGATAGGTATTCCAAGTTTTTAAGATAAACAGCATAAAAAGTTCTTTATGTCACACTTATCAGGGAAAAAACTAAGTCTAACTGAAAGGATTAAAAAATAGACTTATAATATAAAGTATATAAAAAACCAAAAGATCTTTGTATTCTCCCCACCCCACCCCCAGTACTAGAGATTGAATCCAGGGATGCTTTACCACTGAATCACATCCCCAGGCCTGTTTATTTTTTTATTTTGAGACAGGGTCTCACTAAGTTGCTTAGGGCCTTGCTAAATTTCTGAGTCTGGCCTTGAATTTGAGATCCTCTTGTATTGGCTTCCTCAGCCACTGGGATTGCAGGTGTGCGCCACCACAGCTGGCTCCATCATGCCTTTTTTTAAAAAAAATATTTATTTTACAGAAGAATATACATTTTGATGTATAGTACACAAATGGAGCACAGCGTCTCATTCCTCTGGCTGTACATAGTTCAGTCACTCCAGTAGTGTAATCATACATATATATAGGATAATAATGTCTGTCTCTTTTTACTGTCCTTACCTTCCCCACAACCACAACTTTCCCCTGACTTCTTTGACTTCCCTGCACACAAACCAGTGTCCCTTCATTTTTCCCTATCCCCCACCACACTATGGGTCAGCATTTACTTATCAGAAAAAACATTCAGCTTTTGGTTTTTTGGGATTGGCTTATTTCACTTAGCATCATATTCTCTAGTTCCACCCATTTACCTGCCTATGTCATAATTTCAGTTTTCTTTAAGGCTGAGTAATATTCCATTGTGTGTATGTATCACATTTTCTTCATTTTTCCTCTGTTGAAGGGCATCTAGGTTTGTTTCATAGTTTAGCTATTGTGAATTGAGCTGCTATAAACATTGATATGGTTGCGTCACTGTAGCATGCTGATTTTAAGTCCTCCATCATGCTTTAATCAATAAAATTTGGTACTTTAATCATGTACTTGGTTTTGGAGTAATATTAGTTGTAATTTAATTTCTAGCATTTTGTGCTTCTTGGTTACTATTAATAACATATATATGATGTTTATTTTAATACTGAGTTCCTAAAATGTACATTACCAAGATACTTTATAATGCAGGTTTTATTCTTTTGCTTTTATTAAAAGCAAGTAAAAGTCAGTATATTTAACCTTTTATCTTTGTTTTTAAATTCTTAGTATTGCCTCTAAATTAACTTTGACTGAGCTAAAATAGATACTTTACCAATGTGAATCAGAAGAACAGGAAGATGGTGGAGGTTGCTATGACATACCAAACTGGTCTTCCCTTAAATAGTCAGGTCTTCAAGGTAAGCAAGTATAAGAACAGACAAACTTTTTATTTTTCTTTTACAGACATACAATGTCTTCCTTAAAGAAATAGAAGTATGGGCTGAGAGTGCAACTGCCTGGGTTCAAGCTGTGACTCTGCTCCATACTCATTGACCTTTGGCAAGTAACAATCTCTCTGTACCCCAGTTGCTGTCTCAGTAAGATGTGAATAATATTGACTAATTCAGAAGGCTTCATGAGGAGTAAATAAAATCATTCAAGTAAAACACTATAACCAGGGTGTAGCACAAAGTATTCACTCAGTAAATGCTACCTAGAATTACTGGTTCTGTGTCATTCGTTCAAATCATTTAGAATTCTTAAATATACTTTAACCTTAATTAATATTTTTTACTTGGTTTATTATGTTCAAAAAGCAGAATATGTTTGTTTAGGCTCCAAAAGAAACTGAGTTATAAATATAACACATTCTTCTTTCTTCTTCATATAATTGGACTAATTGGATTTTTGTTCTTGTTGCATATTTGTTTCCTCCTATAAAAGGAACTTACAGAGCTAGGGACATGGCTAGTGGTGGAGTTCTTGCCTAGCATGCTGAAGGCCCTGGGTTTGATTCCCAGCCTCTAAGGAGAGGAGGTGGGGAACAAACTTATATTAGTATATTATGTAGTTAGAGTATTTATAAGATAGATTATAGAAACAAAATATTTAACTATGAGTTTATTATTAATCTATCTGGTTGGTAATATTTTCCCAGATTTTTGTTTAAGAAATTTGGTTTATCAAGTCCATATTTCTGGTTCATATAGTTTCACATTTGTCATGTCTCTTTTTTTGACCTTTATTTCTTTGTCACTTAACCCTTCTTTAAGGACCGGTTTCATTTTTACACCTTCCATAAAGCCTTTCCTTTTTTATTTTTTTTTAATTTTTTTTTAATGTTTTATTTTCATTGCAGTACCAGGAAATAAACCCAAGGGTGCTCTTCCACTGAGCTGCATCCCCTGCCATTTTTTATTGTTTAATCTTGAGACAGAGTTGCATAAGTTGCCCAGGCTGACCTTGAACTTGCAAAGCTCCAAAGGCAGCCTTCCAAGTTGCTGGGATTACAGGTGTGTACCATCATGCCCAGTTGAACCTTTACATACTATGGCTTTCTGCAGTAATTTCTTTGTTCTACAGATAGATACCCATTCCCTTTATTTACTTTCTGGAATATATTACCAGATATATTTTGCTTTTATTAAAAGCAAGTAAAAATCAGTATATTTAACCTTTTATCATTGTTTTTCAATTTTTAGTATTGCCTCTAAATTAACTTTGACTGAGCTAAATCAGATACTTAACCAATGTGAATCAGAAGAACAGGAAGATGGTGGAGGTTGCTATGACATACCAAACTGGTCTTCCCTTAAATATTCAGGTCTTCAAGGTAAGCAAGTATAAGAATAGACAAACTTTCTGAAATTTATTACCTTATTTTGGTAATTATAATTTTTTTGAATGTTTATCATTGTATTTAAGAAGTAGGCTCTAAAACTAGACCTAGCTCCACAGAGTAGCTGCATAACCTTGGAGTAGTTAAACTCTCTTTGGTTCAGTTTTTTCATTGCAAATTGTTGCTAATAATAGTATCTACCACAAGGGATTGTTGATAGAATGAAGGGAGTTAATGCATTTAATACACTTAGACAATAGTGAGTTCATACCAAGCACTTAGGAAGTGTTTACTCTAAAATTCTACTAAGATTATAACTTAAGAAAGAAGAATGTAGCTTTTAATCTTTTTTTGTGGTTCTTGTCTTCAGCTTTTATACCTCCTACTAAAGCAAGCACATAAGTTCTAGTAAATTTTTCTGAGACCTGTTGTATTTATTGGCAAAACAAAGTATTTTGTTCTATTAGTAGTATGTAAATATACCTGTTAGTTGTTTTAAGCAGTTACCCTACTCCATTTTCACTCTAGCTGTTGTTCCTTTCTCCACACTTAATTCCATCCCTTTGGTCACTGTCAGATCTGTTTTCTGAAACACTGTTCCCATCGTATTTCATTGTTCAAGAGTGGTACCAATATTTACTGAGCAACATTCACCTTTCACAAAAGTTTTAGGACATATGTAGAATATTATTTTATACTGTCTTGCTTTCCATATTTTTTTTTGTATTTAAGGTTTATTTCCCAAATTTTCCTTCCCTTGAAGGAAAAACTTTATCTTAAATTTATTTATTTCTCAGAATATACCATATACACAGTTCATGGATTCATTAAATTCTAACTAGATTTAGTTGATATCACTGAAACCAAAATAACATTTTTAATAAGGTGGGAATGATTAATTTTTAATTTTTATTTTTATTGGTTCTTTTTAGTTATACATGACAACAGAGTGTACTTTGATGTAACTATATAAGCAGGGAAATTATGTAAGACTAATTCCACTACCTTTTCTTTTTCTATTCCCCCTCCCTTCCCTCCATTCCCCTTTGTCTAATCTGAACTTCTGTTTTCTCACCACCCCACCTTATTGTGGGTTAACTTCCACATATCAGTGAAAACTCTTGTTTCTGAGGATTGGCTTATTTCCCTTAGCATGATAGTCTCCAGGTCCATCATTTACCGGCAAATGTCATAAAGGCTGAGTAAATACTCCATTGCGTATATATACTACATTTTTTTTTATCCATTCATCTTTTGATGTGCACTGAGATTTCATTTCACTCCAGTGAGAATGGCAATTATCAAGAATCCAAGTAACAATAATAAATGTTGGGAAGGATATTGGGAAAAAGGTACACTTATACATTGTTGGTGGGACTACAAATTGGTGCAATCACACTGGAATACAGTATGAAGGGAGATTCCTTAGAAAACTAGGAATGGAACCACCATTTGACCCAGCTGTCCCACTGCTTAGCATATGTCCAAACAATTTAAGATCACATACTACAGTCATGCAGGCACATTATAGCAGCATAATTCACAGTAGCTAAGCTATGATTATCTTGTTGAATGATAAAAGAAATGCAATTGTTCTTTCATTGAATTACAGACTCTGCTATGTACACAGACATTCTAATGCATCAATTTGAGAATTTTGCCTAGTAATTAATAATTTTGCCTAATAATTAATAATTTTGCCTAATTGAGAATTTGCCTAATATCTCACTTTGATAATTTCTTACTTTGAAGTGCCTCCTCAGAGTCCCTCTAAAGCAAGCTTTATTCTTCTTATCACCATAGGTATTCTTGCTTTCTCTGAGACCAGTTCTGTGATTTTTTTTAAATCTTGCCTGAATAATAACAAATCTACCACTTTTTAACATGGAAAGATACAGGATTATTAATTTTTTCTCCTTTATGCCTTAAGGCAAAAATAAAAATGCCAGTTGACTTTGAATATTATAACATTAAAAAAAGTAGGCCAGTGCCACAAGTTATAATTTTTGGGAAGCTTTGTATGAATTGTGGCAGTAGTCTCCCTCAACACGCCTTTGCATCCTGTTTCCAGACCATACCACCACACTTTCCTCCTACTATGCTGAGTACCATTGTGGACTAAGTGGCCATTTTGTCTCCTTCTCTGTTCAAGTTAAATCATCAGGGACTAGCCATAACTCATTTATGGGACATTTTGACTCTATCAGTAATGCAGCATGGTATATCTGAATTTTCAGGGCTAATGTCCGTATTGGCAGAAATAAGACCAAAGAATGACCTGGGGCATCCTTTTTGTGAAAATTTGAGATCTGGAGATTGGATGATTGATTATGTCAGTGACCGGCTTATTTCACGATCAGGAAATATTGCTGAAGTAAGTATTAAATAAGTAAGCTGTGTTCTAGTCCAAAATAAATAAAGACACAGTAAGAATTATATATATTTTATATATTATATATATTTACCTGTTTTCCTCCCTTCTTTGTGTTTCTAGTTTTAATAAATGGAAATTTGATTCATGAATTATTAGATAGCACAGTTTCATGTTATGATTTATCTCTTAAAATATGCGTAGCCTGTGAACACACCAAATTAACTTTTAAAATTGTTTTTATAACAGGTTGCAGGCTATGTTCTTCTACTTGAAGCAGATCCCACAATACCTTATCCCATGTTACTTTGATGCTATATTAATTGGTGCATACACCACTCTTCTGGATGCAGCATGGAAGCAGATGTCAAGGTATAGACAACAAAGCTTACGTAAATAGGTGTGTTTGCATAGAAACTATACACAGAGTCACTTTACACATGCTCTTAAAAGACCAAAGCATGAATTTTGGAGACTCAGAGCTGGAAAAGTTTTTAAGTGGAGAGTAAATTTATTAACATCCTTTAGTCTGAAACATACAAAAACAAACCCATGTAAAATTTGTTCTATATAAAATATGTTTGGGGAAAATTAACTTGTTTTATGTTATTTGTTTCTATTTATTTATTCATTGATTTGTTAAATTTAATTGATACAATGTCTGGAATATGTACATAGAGTTCTTTCTCTAATTTTCATCGATTAAAAGAAAAAAATATTCTGGTATTATTATGAAAGAAATCTGCCTTTTACAATAAAATTTTCTAAAATGAAACTTCAAATGGAAATGAACTATGAGAGCCAGCAAGTTGATTTGGGCATGTTTTCAGATTTTTCAGAAAGAAAAAGCACTTCAATTCTGCCATTTGTGTTACAACAAGGCCTGGACTAAAACTGGCTAAAATAATGGATGCCATGAAAGCAGTTCTGAAATCTAATCATATTGAACATTTTTTCCTACTATATTACTATCTTTATACATTTGTGTGGAGAAATCATTTGAAGGGGAAAAATAGAATAAAACTGCTAAAAAGTTTTGTATTTTTACAGATCATATTTTAAACCCTATCACTTTCATTACAGCTTTGTTCAGAATGGTTCAATCTTTGTGAAACATCTTTCATTGGGTTCAGTCCAAATGTGTGGAGTAGGAAAATTCCCTTCTCTGCCACTTCTTTCACCTTCCCTTCTGGATGTACCATATAGGTTGAATGAGATCACAAAGGAAAAGCAGCAGTGTTGTGCTTCTTTTGCTGTAGGTAAGGAATTTTGTAGAAGGTTAAAATGTATAAATCAATAGCATTCAGAAGGAAAACTTACAAGAAAAAGACTTTTTAAAAAAATTAATGAAGTTATCCAAGACTGTATGTTATTGCTTAGTATGTGTTACTCTGGGTGTGTTGGCACATGCCTATAATCCTATTGACTCAGGAGTTGGAGGCAGGAGGATCAGGAGTTTAAAGCTAGCCTCAGGAATTAAGGCATGCTGACCCTAAGGAATGTAGTGAGACCCTGTCTCAAAATTAATAAAAAAGCCTGGAAATTTGGCTCAGTGGTTATATATATATATAAATTTCATTCCATAAAAGTTGACATACCAGGCATACATTTTGCAGATAATTTTAGTGTTTGCAGACACATTGTAACTTACTCTTCTACCCCATGTTTAGAGTAACAATTATTGTGTGATAATACAGTTTATTATATTTATATTTACATATATTTATCTTTTCTGCTAGGCTTACCTCATTTTTCTTCTGGTCTTTTCCGCTGCTGGGGAAGGGATACTTTTATTGCACTTAAAGGTTTACTGCTGGTTACTGGATGATATTTAGAAGCCAGGTAAGAGATCATCTAAAAAGTTGCAATGTAAGTTTATGTCTTAGTGTTTTCTATATGTTCTTCAAACCTTTATTCTAATCCATCTAATCTCAACATTTGAGAGGTATGTTTTCCATAAATGTTTCAATGGTATTTTTATAAATCTTCATTGAAAAATATAGGAAAAATTTAAAGGAGGGAAAACTCTTTGAATTTACCAACTTCTACTCATTCATACTATAGGTTAGGTTATTTTCAGAATTTGTAAGTTTATTTTTATAAGATAAAATTTTTGATCATTTTATGTCTTTTATAATGAAGTTACTGCTGGCTTGTTGAGTCTCACAGAAAAAAAAAAGATAGCAGGTTTCCTTCTGTTTGTTGCAAGCTTGTAAGCTCCAGTTTCCAGATTCAAAATGATCTTTTCTTATGTCACACAATAATATAAATAAATTTACTGGAGGCTGAAAAGAAAGTTCTGCAGCAGTGTGATTCAGATTGTTCCACAAACCAGTACTAACACCATCATCTGAGAACTTGTTAGAAATGCCTATTCTTTGTGCCTATGGCAGACCCCCTGAATCTTAACCTGGGGATGAAGAGGGCAAGGTTGGTAGGAGAAACTGTATTCACATCATCTAGGTAGCAGTCACCAACTGGAAGTCTGGATGGGAAATGCAAAATGAAACAACTATTTTGACTAGCTATACCCCAGGGGTGCTTTTCCTTCCTCCCTTTGTAGAGGTATTCATGGATCAGAAATCTTTTTATTCAGTTTTCATGTGTATGATATTTTTCTGGATGGTCAAGATTGCTAGTACTCTCACCTTTTATTAATTGGGGAATGTCATGTGCATACAGACCCTTTTGTATTTTAGAAATCAAAACTTTCCTATTGTACTATTGCTGGACAAACATTAAACTGAAACATAGAATTAATAAAATTTCTGAATGTTTTAGTTAAAAAGTATTAGAGTCTAGATGTTTTTAAATAAATTTTTCCAAGATCATACAGGTGGCAAAGCTAGGATTCAGACCTCAGCCATCTTATTTCTTAATTTTATGATCTTTCCAGAACACAACTCCATCTTACAAATGAGATACACCAAATCTTACATCTCATTTGGTATATGATAGTAGAATACTACTTTTAAATTTTAAATACCAATTTTTAAAATTGAGTGGTTTTTTAAATGTCAGCTTTTAGCCATCGGTTTCTTACATATTTGCTTTGCTTTTGGTATGTTATAAAATAAAAGTTTATGCCTAGTAATTACTTGGATTTTGAAATACTATGGATTTCAAAAGTAGAATCTAGGGTTGTAAGGAGCTTTAAAAATCACCCACCCCAATCCCCGACTGCACAGATGAAAAAACTGTTCCAAAGAGGGAAAGTCACAAATTGTCAGAGAAAAAGCCAGGGCTGCAACCAAAATCTCTTACTTTCAATTCATTGCTTGTTTATCATATTATGACCGCTTTCTAAAAATATATACAAAAAGAAATAAGGACAAGTGAGAAAATATTTCATGACACAGTAACCAAAAGTGAACATGTGTGTCTTCAGTTTTTAACAGTATGTTTTCATTTCAAATGATGCATTCAATTCTGTTGTTTAGGAATATTATTTTAGCATTTGCTGGTACCCTGAGGCATGGTCTCATTCCTAATCTCCTCGGTGAAGGAACTTATGCCAGATACAATTGCCGGGATGCTGTGTGGTGGTGGCTCCAGTGTATTCAAGATTACTGTAAAATGGTTCCAAATGGTATAGACATTCTCAAGTGCCCAGTTTCCAGAATGTATCCAACAGATGATTCTGCTCCTGTGCCTGCTGGCACACTGGTAAAGAGAATTTATTAAAACATTTTTTCTTGAAATATGACTTATTTCCTAATATACAGTAAACATAAAACTGCTTCTTGCCTAAAGAGCTTGTAACATGGTAGAAGAGATGATGTGTCCACATAAACATGGTCATTGCAAAGATGGACAAGGAGTACTATGCAGTGTCATACAAGAGAGAGAGGAGTAGTAGGTGGGACTCAAGGAGGAGGACTTATAAAGTAGCTAAAATTTCACCTAAATGGACTCTTAAAATGTGAGTAGGATTTTAGGAGAGTTTGTGGGGGGGTATGGGAAGACTTGAAAGATGAAAGGAACAGTGAAGCATATTGAGTTGAAGCACAGTTTAGGACATACTGCTCAGCCTAGTTTCAATTTCTATGTAGAACACCTGAGGGTAGTGAGAGAATATGGAAAGGGTGAACCAGGTGTAGAGGGCTTTTTCAACCAATCCAGGTAGTTCAGAGTCTATCTTATGAACAATGTTGAACTGATAAACATTTTTGAGTGTTTTTCCCCAATAGGGAATGTGCAATAATACTACGTTTTTGTCACTTCTGATCTGCTTTTGTTATCATGTGTTCAGTATAAGACTTCAGGGGTGGTGTAAACTGCTTCAGGGCTAGCATGTTTGTGTCCCCATGATGTTTATATTTACCATGAAGTACTCAAAAAACATTTGTCAAAAAATAATCTTTATCTATGTTCCATTGGGTTAATGTTATCAAGTAGGTATTTATTTTAGATCTATTTATTTTCTCACAATTTGGTAAAAGTTGCACGGTATTTTTATGTGCTTCATACATTTTATAACTATATCAAGAATTTTTATATGATAGATTCAGATTTATTTACAGGTTTTTTTTAAAAAAAATAAAGTATAAAGTATAATCAAATATGCAAGGACTCTAAATTTCATTTTTAGTTATATGCTTCACCTTATTTTTTAAAAATACAATTATATATCTCCCTATATGTCATCCTAAGTATTACTTTATTATTAATATGGACAAAGAAAATTATCTGTGGACTCTTTACATTCACTGGGATATTTTCTGAAGTCATCATAGATTCCCATGTTTGAGAGTACCACTTTTGCACATAATTTAATTACTATTACGTATATGTGCAGAGGAGTAAGAATATTTAGGTGCTAATTGACAAGCTAAACTCATTATTGTTTATTGTTCTGATAAAAACTATTCAAGCTCATCATTTCACCTATCTGCAAAATTACAAATTATTTTGTCACAGGCCTGAATAGTTAAAACTACTGATGTTAAATATTCATATGACAGATTGTATTATTTTGTGTTGTGGGAGCTGCTGCTTTTCCCTGGGCCTCCTCCAATCCTTATTTCTCCCTCCAAAGAAAAGTTTGTATTTTCACATTACTTAAGTTGTGGGATTTAGGAGAAGATCAGTATGTAGTTTCTAATAGAGGTCACATTCATTCTGTCTCAAACAGGATCAACCATTGTTTGAAGTAATACAGGAAGTCATGCAAAGATACATGCAGGGCATACAGTTCCAAGAAAGGAATGCTGGACCACAGATATATCGAAACATGAAGGACGAAGGTATGGAAATTTAACTCCATAGTGAATATTCACTGATGCAGAGAAATTAAACCTTGTAATCATTCTCTCACTTTGCAGTAATGGGTGCAAAATCTTAGGATGTAACAATGAGAAAGATAACACTGTTTCTGATCTCACCTAGTTTTTAGTTTCTAGAGAAAATATGAAATTTCATATCATTCTAATCGCCAATATTAATGATAATATTGATGGTTACAATTTATAATGATAACATCAATATTTTTTTAAAGAGAGAGAATTTTTTAATATTTATTTTTTAGCTTTTGGTGGACATAACATCTTTATTTTTATTTTTATATGGTGCTGAGGATCAAACCCAGCACCCTGTGCATGCCAGATGAGCGCGCCTCTGCTTGAGCCACATCCCCAGCCCCAATAATATCAATATTAATTGCAATGAATTGAGTCATTATCTGGTAGGCATTGTGCTAACTACTTAACCTATGTTGTTCCAATTTAATTCTCCCAAGAACATTTGGAACAAGTTATTTTGTTTTCATTTTTACTAAATGAGAAAACTGAAGAGTAGCCTACCCAAAACCACAGAGCTACTAAGTGGTAAACTATGATATTTTCCCTGGTCTCTCTCTGTGGCTTAGGCTCCTATAAAACAGTTTTTACAAAAGGGGTATGTTTATCAAGTTAAAATTGATAAACTTTTAACTTCTTCCTTATTTTATGGCACACAATCATTACTAGCCAATGCAAGGCTGATTGTTTCATTTTTCCCCTATTTCTCTTAGAGAATCATTTCAATGCATTTATTGTATATTTATTTTTATAAAACATGTATTATTTTATTTATATGTCATTTTAATATTTTGTTAGTGCATTATAGTTATATATAATTTGGGGTTCATTTTGAGATAATCACACAAGCATTTGCTCCACTTCAGTCCCTAGTACTTCTTCTTTTCTTCCCCTGTTCCCTCCACCCATGTTCACCCAGCCATATTCCCTTTCCTCTACTCTACTGGTTATTTATTTATTTATATAGTTTTAATTGGTGATGCACATAAAGGTGAAAATCATAATTTGGTCAATTGCATTCTACTGTTCCTCTCTTTTCCCATCCTGTCTCCCTCCCCCTCTGCTCCACTGATCTCCCTTCAATTTTCATGGGATCTGTACCCCTTTCTTTTTTCCTTGGTATTCTGGCTTCTGCATATGAAAGAAAACAGTATACCCTTGACTTTCTGGATCTGTCTTATTTCACTTAGATGCTATTCTCCAGTTCTATCCATCTAATAGCAAATGTCATGCATATCAATTTTTTAACTTTATAGTTTAGAGAGAATTTGAGATTCATAAAAGTTTGCAAAAAAGTGATGCATGGAGAACCATGAACCATTCACCCAGTTTCCCTCAGCTTCTCCCAATGGGGATGTCTTATATAACTGAAGTATCTTTAGGAAATTGACATTAGTGTGATACTAACTAGGCTATTAACTGTTAACTAAACCTGATTTGGTTTCTAGTTTTTACATTTTCCCATCTGTGTGTCTGTGTTTGTGCATATATGCTCACACTTGCATATATGTGTGCATGTAGCTCTGTGAAATGTGACTCCATGTATAACTTCATGTAACCAATACCACAATCAAGATACAGAACTAATCCATCACCACAAACGTCTTTGTGTCTGCCTTTATAGTTAACACCTACACACTCTACTGCCATACTTGAACTCTAACAACTGCTAATCAGTTCTCTCTATATATGATTTTATTATGTTGAGAATGTTATGTAAATTGAATATACTTCATATAACCTTTTGAGTGGTTTTATTCATTAATCATAATGCCCTCGAGATCCATCCAAGTGGTTGCATGCATTGGTAGTTTATTTCTTTTTGTTGCTGAATTGTATTCCCTCTTAGTGATGTCAGAATTTATTTAACCTTTCATCCACTGAAGGACATTTAGGTACTTCCATTTTTTTTACTAATACAACTAATATGAATATTTCATATGTAGATTTTTACATGACACATATGTTTCATTTCTCAGGGAATGCCCAAGGATATGAATCAGTCATATAATGAGTGTATGTTTTATTTTATAATAAATTGCCAAACAATGTTCCAGAATGGTTGTACCATTCTGGTTGATTTTCCTCTACACTGAATCACCATTTGTTCTTATGGAGTTTTGTTTTGTTTTGTTTTCAAAGAAGTGCTAATGGTTGTGTAGACTGCTATACAATATTTGCATTTCTCTAATGTTAAACATCTTTTCATGTACTTATTTGCCATTCATCGTCCCTAATTGTGTCATTTTCTAATTGGATTGCTGGTTTTTTGACTGTTAAGCACTTTTAAAATATTGTTTTAAAATTTTTATTAGGGCTGCGGATGTGGCTCAAGCGGTAGCGTGCTCACCTGGCATGCATGCGACCCAGGTTCGATCCTCAGCACCACATACAAAAACAAAAGATGTTGTGTCCGCCAAAAACTAAAAAATAAATATTAAAATTCTCTCTCTCTCTAAAAAAATAAAATAAAATAAAATTTTTATTATAAAATGTCCCAGTTTAGCCATTTGTAAGTGTGCAGTTCAGTGGCTTTAACTGCATTCACATTGTTGTGTAGCCATCATTACTATCCATCTCCAGAACTTTTTTGTCATCCCAAACAGAAACTACCCAGTAAACAATAAGTACTCATTCCCCAGCTCCTAAAAATTGCTATTCTACTTTCTGTGCCTATGTATTTAATTAGTTGAATGTATTTGTCTAGTGTCTGTTGCTATAACAAAATACTTGAGGCAGGCCACTTTATAAAGAAAAAGATTTGTTTAGCTCAAAGGTTTGGAGGCTGAAAGTATAAGCTGAAGCATTTCTGTTGAGTTTGGCCTCTGGTGAGGACCCTCTTGGTTATATCATATCATGCCAGATAACCTCATAGTGGGAGAGATTATGTGTGGATGACAAGAAAGAAAGGCAGAGATTTAGGGGTCAGGATCATTCTTATTCTTTGGAACTTAACCCACTCTGAAAGGCATCATTGATCTTTTCCAATGGTAATGTCTCCAGTGACTCAATCACCTTCATTAGGCCACACCTCTTAAAGCTTCCAGCACATCTAAATCAGAGCATCTGTGTATCTCATATAATTGAAATAATAATATATTTGCCCTTTGTTTCTGGCTTATTTCATTGAGCATAATTTTTTTACGGTTCAACCATGTTGTATGTGTATCAGAATTCCATTCCTCCTTTTTGTTGTTGTTTTTTGAGGGTTTTTTTTGTGTGTGATAGAAATTTCTAAAATTAAATTTTCCATCTAACATTTTTAAAAACTAGAAATTACAATCAAAATAAGCTGGAAGAAAAAAAATCCTCTTAAAACTTACAGAGATTCTCTTCCAGACTGTTTCCATGATTTTCATTAGAGAATCTCAATGGGATAGAGGGTCTTTATATGCCAAACAGAAATAAAGGACTTCCCCTGGCTGTTCCTCTGTTGGTAAGTATTCTCCCCACATCCCTGGCTTCTTAATGAAGCAGGCCAACATTCTCAAACCTGAAAGGATGCCAGTCTTTCTGTAAGCATTTGTCTTCTGGCACCACACCACTATGTGCAAAGTCTATAGCTGGATTCCAAGAAGGCCATACATTTTTAAATTGCAAATCTGTGCTAAGTATATAAGACAAAGACTGACAGAAAAAAAAATGTTTTTTGATTACAAACTCAATCCATGTGGTTTATTTATCAGTGGGAGAAGTTAGAAATTAATTCCCCTCTCCCCTCCCCCCAAAAAAACCCCAACAAATAACAAACAAATTTCCTTGGAAATCACAGTCACATGTAGAGTCCACCCTAGAAAAGAGAAGGGGCAAAACAGTTGCCACCCACTTTCATCAAATATTGGATCTATTCAAGGGTGGAGAGAAAAGGCAACTTTCCAAAAGACTGTGAGGGAAAATCTGTTCCAAGTCTCTCTCTTTATTTAGTAAGGGATCTTCATGTACACATGGCATTCTTCCTATAATTCACATCAACTTCCCTTTGGGTATGTCTGTGCCCAAATCTCCTCTTTTAAAAATACCAGTCAGATTGGATTAGGGTCCACCCTAATGACCATTGTAACTTGATTACCTTTGTGAAGTTCAGTTTCTAAATAAAGTCACATTCAGATACACTGGAGGCCAGGATTACAATTTTTAAATTTGTGGGGAGGGATCCATTGAAACAAAATCAAAAATGTTTAGTTTTGAGAAGTGTTTATATACTAATGATGGCATTCCTTTTTTATTTTATTTTTTATTTTTTTATTTATATGTGACAGTGGAATGCATTACAATTCTTATTATACATATAGAGCACAATTTTTCATTTCTCTGGTTGTATACTAAGTATATTCACACCAATTTGTGATGGCATTCCTTTTTAAAAATAATTTACAGTCAGGCATGGTGTTGCATGTCTGTAATCCCATGGCTTGAGAGACTAAAGAAGGAGGATTGCCAGTTGAAAGCCAGCCTCAGCAAATTAGTGAGGCCCTGAGCAACTTAGCAAGACCCTTTCTCAAAAAAAAAAAAAAAAAAGAAAGAAAGAAAAAAATAAAATTTACAAATGTATTTATTGTGATATAAAATATTCCTCCCATATTCCCGCTCCCTGTCCCACTCTAGATAGGGCAGAGCGGTTCGAAGGGAAGGGAGGGGGCATAGGTTAGTAATGATGGTGGAATGTGATGATCATTATTATACAAAGTACATGTATGAAGATATGAATTGGTGTGAATATACTGTGTATACAACCAGAGATATGAAAAATTGTGCTGTATATATGTAATAAGAATTGTAATGCATTCCACTGTCATATATAAATAAAAAAGAGATATAAAATATTTATGTTTTTATTAATTTAATCTGCTCCTAGGTATCTAGCCTATGAAATAATCCAAAACACACAAAAAAGTCATATGATGATATTGATCATACCATCATTTATAATTATATAAAAGGAAGAAACAGCCTTTACAATTAACAGAAAATATTTACATTGACCAGAATGAAAAAATTACAAAATTATACTTATGACACACAAATGTGAAATCTAGTAAATAAAAAATATTTGGATATAAGTCATTTATAAAAATATTACTGTATAAAATATTAGAATGAAATATATGTCTTTTGATTTTAAAATATGATTATGGTTTTATAATTTATGATTTTAAAATATAATATTGCATTTAAAATATATTAATATATTAATATTAATAAAATGGCACCATTTTTAACATAACGTAATGAACCTTTGAGTTTCTAGGTAACTCACTACACTCATTGGCAAATATTGTATGTTCAAAGTTATATTTTATATATTAATTTAAAATCATTAATTTATTATTTCTAGCAGTGACATCCAAATACTAACTCTGCTAACCCAAGTTAGCGGCTAACAATCACTTATAGTTCTTTTATCCTTCAGTAAATCAATAGAAATAGATTTTATATTTAAAGAACATATTTTGTGATATCTTTGAATTAATTTTGTTTTTCATTTCAACTTACAGATAGTGGTATAAATTCTACCTCAAACTTAGTACTCAAATTAAGCAGATATTAACATTTGGTTATATTTTCTTCAGATCTTTCTGTTTTTGTTTGAAAAGAAATAAACCATATCAGGTATATCCAAAGCTTCATCTCTCCTTTTCTTCCTTTCCTCTCTAGAATTAATGACTATCTTATAATCAGGGTTCACTATTTCCATGTATATTTTTAATGCTTTAGACTTTTGTGTGTATTCGAGTATATACAAATTACATGTGATCTATGTTGTGTTGTATATATTCAGTGTACTATAACATATACACCGTATAAATATTTGATGTATTTTAAAATTATACACAAACACGTGTATAATTTCATGAGTTTCATATAGACCAGATAGACATGCATAGCTGTATACATTATTATTATCTATGTTTTAAGCTTTTACAGAAAAAAGTTTTTATTATACATCTCCTTTTATAACTTGTTTACTCAATCATTTTGTCTTGGGTATTTTTGTTCACGTAAATCTACTTTTTTAATTTTATATGATATAGGTGTTTTCCCATATATGAACAACATTTAATTATTCCTCTACTGAGTGGTTTATTTTTTTACTGATAAAAGCAGAGTAATGATGAATATTCTTATAAGCATCTCCATGTACACAGAAGTAAGAATTTCCCTAGAGTATATTTAGAAAGAAATGTAAGTACTGTTCAATTTTATGTCTCTAATTTTTAAGATATTACCAAGTTGATCTTCAGAATAGTTGTCCTGGTTTATTATATTCCTATAAATTGTATAAATATTTTAAATAGAATATTAATTTTCATTTGCTATATATAATATGTACCGGTTATAGAACATTTGTTTTATACATGTTTTGAGTTTTTTAGGTTTTAATATAACTGCAGGGGTTGATGACAAAACAGGATTTATTTATGGAGGAAATCGCTTAAATTGTGGCACATGGATGGATAAAATGGGAGAAAGTGACAGAGCTAGAAACAGAGGAATACCAGCCACTCCAAGGTAGTGTTTATTTTGAAGTGCTTTTGTAATTATGCCCTTTTTTAAAAAAAATTTTATATATATATATATATATATATATATATATATATATATATATATATATATTAGTTGTAGGTGGACACAATACCTTTTTTTAATTTTTATGTCATGCAGAGGATTGAACCCAGTGCCTCAGGCATGCTAGGTGAGCACTCTACCACTTGAGTCACAACCCCAGCCCCTAATTATGCCCTTTTAATTTACCATTTTAGTTTTTAAAAACACATACTTGTAGAATCTTTTACTCTATTAATGATGTATTCTACATAGTAAATCAATAAAAATCTGCCTGTCTTCCTCTCTTCTATTTTCTGACTCATCCTTTCTTTCTCCTTGTCATGCAGATATGTTCCTTTTGATATATGTTATATAGCAAAGCTGTCTGTTCTTTTTTTTAGAAATTATCATGGTTTCAACCTCTGCAAGTACTTCAAAATCAAGTCTTATGATCTATTATCCCAATGGTTAATATTTCATTGTGCATATCTTTTGTAAATATGAGCAACCATCAGTTGTTCTGTCTTTTATGAAGCCTTTTCACTTCATAAAAGGAAATCTTTTTTCTTCATAATTCTTTAAACTTTTGTCCCAGAATTTTTCATTTTTCTTTTTCTTTTTTCAGAAGCTATCAACAAATAGCTTCTTGTACTATATTAAACTGAGAAGCTCTTTTCTTCAAATTTTATCTTCAGTCAGAATTTTCTAAAAAATAATTTTTAAATAGTTGCTACTAGACTGAGGGGTGTAGCTCCCTGGTAGAACACTTCTCTAACTTGGGTGAGGCCTGGTTTCAGTTCCCAGCAAAATTATATATTCCTAATAAAGTTAGGATTTCTTAGTAGATAGTTGCTTTTATAATGAAATGGTTATATTATTTATCAGAATTGTTTATTGAATACCTTCTTAAAATAGAGCCTAAATGAATCCTTCTTAGAGAATGAAATTTATTTTTAATTTTAGAGATGAGTCTGCTGTGGAAATTGTGGGCTTGTGTAAATCTGCCGTTCGTTGGTTGCTGGAATTATCCAAAAAAAAATATTTTTCCTTATCATGAAGTTAGAGTAAAAAGACATGGTAAGCTGTTCCTTTTATTTACAAAGAAACTTCTAATACTGTCTGTATTTTCAACTATGTACTCATCATTTGATGCAGTTAGCTAATATTAGAAAACCATAAATTTCAAGAAGAAAGAAAAATCATTAATCTACTCTATGGAAATTGTAGCAAATCTAGTTACTAACCATATTTTTGATAGCAGTTTAAACTGAGGTAAAAAAAAACAAACAACATATTACTGCCTTATTGTGCTTTTCTTTGATCTTAGTGTGACTGTGAACAGGTTCTATTTTCATGAACAATTTTGAAATCTTTACATCTTTTTTGAGAAAATTCTGTCCAATTGAAATATTATTTGAGCCACATAAATAATTTAAAATTTTCTAATTCATTTGTTAAAAGTAAAAAGAAATGGATGAAGTTAATTATGTTTCATTTAAGATAATGTGTGTGAAATATGATTCAATATGTAGTCAATATAAAATTATTCCTGAACTATTTTATATTTTGGGAAGTACTGAGTTTTTGAAATACAGTAAATGTTTTATATCACATCTCAATTTTGGCTAGCTACATTTTCAAAAAGTGGCCAATTTATTTTACCCTAGTAGATAAAAAGTAATAAGTGTACTAAATATGACTTTTTGGCTCTTATTAGAGGTTTGAATTGCTTTAAATGTCTGAAACTGCCATGTCTTTTCATCATTTTCCAGGGAAAGTTGTAACAATCTCATATGAAGAATGGAACAGAAAAATACAAGACAACTTTGAAAAACTGTTTCATGTTTCAGAAGATCCTTCTGATTCTAATGAGAAGCATCCAAATCTAGTTCACAAACATGGCATATACAAAGACAGTTATGGAGCTTCAAGTCCTTGGTGTGACTACAAGCTCAGGCCTAATTTTACCATAGCAATGGTCGTGGTAAGTGAAGTGTTTGTAACTGTCCAAATTGTAATAGAATTTACTTAATTTTTTTATTTTTTACTGTTTTCATTGAACTGCAGAAAAGGATATTGCTTACTAGCTAGTTTTATATAGTCTTTTATAATTAAAAAGTTCTGCTTATCACCTTTAACATTTACCAGTCAGTATCAAAAAATAGAAAACAATGGAAGATGATCAATGAAGTGTTTTCCTGATGTATTTTTCACATCCTGAATACACTTAGAAAATGATATTTGTGCAAGACACTGTGCTTGAATTTTGCTGTTTATGCCAAATCCAGCTGCTTTCATGAGCCCCTGACCCACCCAATTGTCCTGAAAGCTAAAGATGTCTGTATTTCCAATCATCTGTGCCACAACCAGTGCCTCAGCATGCTAGATGGGAAGTTCTGGAGTAGTGAATTACCAGGAATAGATTAAATTCACACGCTCTTTTATTGATAATTAATAAATTATGTATAGCCAAGGATTCTAGAGTCTCTCCTTTTTAAATTCTGCCATAACTATGAGGGCAATAAAATAGAGGTTTGTGTTTGTCCATGCCTGCCTAGCTGTTTCCATTTTGTCAAAAACATAACTAAACATGGTATTATAAATTACAGTAGAATGAAAAACACACAGGCACACAGGACAGCTTTGGTTCAATGTGCATTTGATTTTATTAATCATTAACTGTAGGCCAACCACCAAAATTAATGCAGATCCCCTTCTCCTTCTTCTCTGTATTACAAGTAACCTTACACTGTTCTACATTTTATTATGATCCTAGAAGCAGAAAGTGGGTTCAGATATACCTTAAAGGAAACTCTTGTAAATATTATAAAGAATAAATTACATGAGTTGAAGTGAGTTCTATATTCCTAATAACTATGACAACTTCCTGTTTTTGAAGAATATCCACACATTTTCCTAACTTCTAAGGCCTAGAACAGTGCTTCCAAGTTAGCCTCATGGAATTAAATCTGGTTAGGCATCTACTCTTAAATTCTGCCCACACTGTATTTTTAAATATATTCATTCTTTTTCAAGATGATGATTTGTATATGTAGGTGGAAAGTAATTCTTCTGTGATGTGAAAAAGTTGTATATTTGTTTTTGACATTCATTAGGCCCCTGAGCTGTTTACTACAGAAAAAGCATGGAGAGCATTGGAGATCGCAGAAAAAAAATTACTTGGTCCCCTTGGCATGAAAACTTTAGATCCAGAGTAAGTTGGAATCTAAATATTAAGAATGTTGTTAGGATTATATTTAATCCAAATATATTAACACCAGCTATTAATTTTTCTTATCGATAACATTTCCAAAATTTCATTCAGATTGAGTTTTTAAAAGTGTCATCTGTACTTTCATTAAGCATCAGTACTCAGAATGCCTCTGTCTTATTCTGTATTCAATAATCAATTAGAGTTTTAGTTTATAAAACTAATGTCATGAATATTTTCGGATGTGCATTTTTCTGATCATAAAGGTGGTAAATGATTATTATAAACATTAGAAGTTACAGATATATATATATATATATATATATATATATATATATATATATATATATATATGAAAAACACAAAATTAATTTAAACCCCTTTATCTAGAAGGAAGCATCATTATCATCTGATCTATCTGTGCCTTTTTGTAGAATTTGGACCATATGGGCATATACCTAAGAGAATTTATGGAAAACATTACATGGGGTCAATCCCCAGCACCACAAAAAGAAAAAAAAAAATCATTCCCTTGCTTCCTTTCTTCACCTCAATTCTACTCCTCAAAGGTGGTCATTATTTTCTATATTGTTTCTACTAATAGCTGTTTCTACATTTCTAAAAGAAAGTATATGCTGCTGTTTTATGATATTTTAAGTATTAGGTATTATTCACATATAGTGATGACAGGTGAGGATTTAATTCTGTTCTCAATATTAGTCTTATCCATCCTTTCTTTGTAATTATACTACTCTTTTTACTTATATCCATAAATTATTTCATTTTTATTTTACACTTGTGGGTTTATGCCATCATGTATTTCCTGTCCTTTCCAACTTTGTTTTTTTCTTGAGTTTCAAATAACCCTTCTGTTTTTCCTTTATGATTTTCCTTTAAAACTTGATACTTGTTATCAACTTGCTTTCTGTATGAATTGATGACAGAATCTTACCTTTGTAGAATTTTCCTACTTTACTATGTATTCATTTCCATCATGAGATGCAAAATTTTGTATGTTTTAACTACATTCTGAGATACTCATATTTTCAGAGTCGTTAAGAAGCATTGATCAAAACTGAAACACAAAGTTTATTTTTGTGGCCACATCTATCTTACTTAAAAAAACTTTGTATTTAAATTAAATCAAGTATACATTGCCCTTGTATTATCTGTTACAATAATTTTTGTAATATTGTTTGCTGCATAAATATGTTATAAATTCTACATACTATCAGAATGTATGTTGAATTGCTATTTGTAGTCTGATGATATGCCACATATAATTTTAAAATAACTTCATGGAGAAGTTTCAAAAACAACCTTTATAATCTATAACCTGTAAAACCTTATCTATAATATTTAATAATTCAATTTATTATATGACCATTTCAATTATTATTCATATATTAGAGACCTTTTGAAATACTTGACTTTAAACCAATGGTTAGTGTCAAGCTAACTCCTGGAAGGCAAGATACCTGAATATTTAATAATTTTTATATTAGTCAGTATTTGTTAATTATTCCTGAACACATTGCCAAAGTCCTCTGGACTCATTATATTCTTATTTAAGGTTAAATTATGTTTTAATGCTGAGCTTATTCTATGAATTGGAAGATAACATGATTATTTCTCTTAACATTTCTATTGAAATGTTTTTAATGCTTTCTATGATATCTGAGCTTCTTTTATTTAACTTAAATTCCAATCATTTTGCAGTGATATGGTTTACTGTGGAATGTATGACAATTCGTTAGACAATGACAACTACAATCTTGCTAGAGGTTTCAATTATCACCAAGGACCTGTAAGAATTTCATTTTTCTCTGAGTTTTCAGTTATTTTTCAAATAGTTTTAGATATTCACAGTTCTTTTTCTTTACTTTAAATTATCTTTTTTTCAGGAATGGCTATGGCCTGTTGGATATTTTCTTCATGCAAAGTTATATTTTTCCAAATTGATGGGTCTGGAGTATAGTGCAAAGACAATGTTTTTGGTTAAAAACGTTCTTTCTTGACATTATGTTCATCTTGAGAGGTAAGTTGTCATGGGCATGTTGTGTCTATAACTGGTGTGTCCTCAGTTCATTAGATATTAGGTAAGTTGGGTTTCCTTAGGATTCATTTCTCTGTGCTCTTGGTAGCCCAATGAAGCTTGAAACCTTTCTTCTTTAACATGGAAATTTTACCTTCCCTTCATTGATTTAGGTAGTAAGTTACTTAAAGCTAAGGATTTGATATTGTATGATTTGAACATATGGAATAGTCTTTGATTTTCAGAATTTAGCTCGTATTTTTAGAATGTGGTTAGCAAAGAATAAATACAAAAACCAAAAATATTTGGATCAGGCCTTTTGAACTAGTTGAGATATATATATATATACATATATATATATATCCAAATATATATCCAAATATATATATATATATATATATATAAATTTTCAAAAATGTTCCATTATAGTTAAAATATTTGAATTGGCCTTTTGACTGTTATTTCAAAAACAGTTTCTCACCTCCTCTCTCCTAATTATTAGCAGATTATCAGGGTCAGAATTACATATTTTTCTAAAATGGTACAAATTTCATCAAGTCTATCTTAATTTCTCAAATTCTAGATTATGCCTTCATCTTACTGCTCAGACTAATTATGCATAATTGGCATAAATTGTATCACCTCTCTTTCAAGAACATAAGGGACTTCAAACTATCATGGCAAATATTGCATGAAAATTGGTTTTCATTAGCTTAAATATACTCACAGAACACCCAACTCTGTCGTTGCCCTGTACTGTTTCGGGGGGTTTTGCATTTATTTTCTCTTTGTTACCTTTTATCTGTTAAAAGTAAGACTATCTGGCATGCCTGGGGTCATTCTACTTTTACCTGTCATCTCATCACTTCAGACCTGTTATGAGACCTTGTTCCAGTAATTAATTATCTTCTCTTGGTATTCCACTTTATCTTTCCTACTTAAGCTACAGAGATATCTGTCAGCCCATTCTAAAACAAAATCCCTTCATATAGTTATTAACTCAAACCTGGTCCTGTCTCTCTTACCAGCCCATGTCCCCTTTAGGAGTAACCTCTTTTTTCTCTCTCCATTTTGACCCACTTAGTCATTACCACCTTCATCTGACTTTCGCCCTCACCACTCTGGCAAAGCCACTCAACAAGATCTCTCCTAGTTTCCAGACCCCATGACTTCCCTTAAGTTCTCTACTTTGAGCTGGCTATTGCTTTCCTTTTTTCATGAAAAACCTTCTGGTACCATTAGTATTAGGTTTCCCTTGTTTACATGGTAGAACTAATGGTAATAACAACAAATGATATTCATTGATCAATTAAGCCTGTTCTAGGCATTATTCTAAATGTATGTATGTAAAATGACTCATTTAATCCAAACAACTATATAAAATTGCTCGTATTACCATCATCATCATCTCCACCACCACCACATATTATTGTTGTTATCCACTTGTCCACTTACTCACTTTGTGACCATGAGGAAGTTACTTCTCTAAAGCTTGGTTTTCTCATCTGCATAGAGTGAGTTGGGATCTTTGAAGGTTGGATTGTTTCAAGGAGTGTTATATTTTTTTCCCTTTTTTTTATTGGTTGTTCAAAACATTACATAGCTCTTGACATATCATATTTCATCCTTTAGATTCAAGTGGGTTATGAACTCCCATTTTTACCCCGTATACAGATTGCAGAATCACATCGGTTACACATCCACTTTTTTACATAATGCCATATTAGTAACTGTTGTATTCTGCTACCTTTCCTATCCTCTACTATCCCCCTCCCCTCCCCTCCCATCTTCTCTCTCTATTCCATCTGCTGTAATTTAATTCTCTCCCTTGTTTTTTTTTTCCCTTTTCCCTCACAACCTCTTATATGTAATTTTGTATAACAGTGAGGGTCTATTTCCATTTCCATGCAATTTCCCTTTTCTCTCCTTTTCCCTCCCACCTCATGTCTCTGTTCAATGTTAATTTTTTCCTCCTGCTCTTCCTCCCTGCTCTGTTCTTAGTTGCTCTCATTATATCAAAGAAGACATTTGGCATTTGTTCTTTAGGGATTGGCTAGCTTCACTTAGCATAATCTGCTCTAATGCCATCCATTTCCCTGCAAATTCCATGATTTTGTCATTTTTGAGTGCTAGGTAATCTCCATTGTGTATAAATGCCACATTTTTTTTATCCATTCATCTATTGAAGGGCATCTGGGTTGGTTCCACAGTCTAGCTATTGTGAATTGTGCTGCTATAAACATGGATGTGGCAGTATCCCTGTAGTACGCTCTTTTAAGGTCTTCAGGGAATAGTCCAAGAAGGGCAATAGCTGGGTCAAATGGTGGTTCCATTCCCAGCTTTTCCAGAAATCTTCATACTGCTTTCCAAATTGGCCTCACCAATTTGCAGTCCCTCCAGCAATGTACAAGAGTACCCTTTTCCCCACATCCTCGCCAGCACTTGTTGTTGTTTGACTTCTTAATGGCTGCTAATCTTACTGGAGTGAGATGGTATCTTAGGGTGACTTTGATTTGCATTTCTCTGACTGCTAGAGATGGTGAGCATTTTTTCATGTACTTGTTGATTGATTGTATGTCCTCCTCTGAGAAGTGTCTGTTCAGGTCTTTGGTCCATTTGTTGATTGGGTTATTTGTTATCTTATTGTTTAGTTTTTTGAGTTCTTTGTATACTCTGGATATTAGGGCTCTATCTGAAGTGTGAGGAGTAAAAATTTGTTCCTAGGATGTAGGCTCCCTATTTACCTCTCTTATTGTTTCTCTTGCTGAGAAAAAACTTTTTAGTTTGAGTAAGTCCCATTTGTTGATTCTAGTTATTAACTCTTGTGCTATGGGCAAAGGACTGATATATTAACATATGTTACATAGACAAGATAATAAGACAGATATGAGCTATCATTAATTATCTTTATTTTATAAACAAAGTTAAGAAGGTGAAGTAACTTAGATAAAGTCAAACAGCAAGTAATCTACTTTAGCTTTTACTAAGATCCAGGCAGTCAGGTCCTCCAGGCTGTGCTCTTAACTGCACTATTAACTCTGTTTACTCTTTCTCTGGCTTTTATTTCCAGCACCTAAATATGCTCATTCTCTAAAAATCCAAGGGATTTTGTTTGTTTGCTTATTTCTTATTAATGTTTTTGCTTTGCAATACTGATTTCTGAACTCAGAGCCACACACATGTCTAGCAAACACTCTACCAGTGAACTACATCCCCTGCCCAGGCAGGCTTTGAACTTGTGATTTTCCTACCATAGCATCCTAAGTAGCTTGGGAAACAGATGTGTACCCTGGTTGCCTCTTGACCTTTCTAATACAGGTGTTTAGTGCTATACATTTCCCCGTACGTATCAGTTTATCATATTCCACAAATTCTGATAAGTTGTATACTTATTTAGTTGAAGTACTTCCTTTTCTTAAATTTTTTTTTTACTGGTGTTTTTAGTTTTACTTAGCAGTAGAATGTATTTTGACATATTATACGTACATGGATTATAACTTCCCATTCTTGTAGTTGTGGATGATGTGGAGTTACACTGGTTGTGTATTCATATATGAACATAGAAAAGGAATGTCTTCTGTCTTTCCTATTTCCACCCTCCTTGCCTTGCCTTGATTCCCCTTTGTCTAATCCAATGACTTTCTATTCCCCCACCCCTTATTGTGTGTTAGCTTATCAGAGAGAACATTTGGCCTTTGATTTTGGGGGATTCATTTATTTCACTTAGCATGATAAGTCTCTAGCTCAATTTATTTACCTGGCAAATGCCATAATTTTATTCTTCTTTATGGTGAGTAATATTCCATGTGTATATATACCACATTTTCTTTATATGTTCATCTGTTGAAGGGCATCTGGGTTAGTTCCATAGCTTCACTATTGTGAATTGAGCTGCTGTAAACATTGGGGTGGCTATATAACTGTAGTATGCTGTTTTTCAGATCCTTTGGGTATATACAGAGGAGTGGAATAACTGGGTCCAATGGTGGTTCTATTCCAAGTTTGGTTGAAGTACTTTGTTTTCTCCTTTGATTTTATCTTTCACTCATAGGTTATTCAGAAATTCATTATTTAGTTTTCAAATGTTCATGAATTTTCCAGAGCTATTTCTATTATTGTTTTTAAAATTGTGATCATTGTAGTCAAGGAATATACTCTGTGTGACTCAAATCCTTATAAACTTATTAGTAGTTATGATTCAGAATTTTCTGTCTAGGTAATTCATCTGTTTTCAGTTGCAAAGAATATATATTCTGGGGCTGGGGATGTGGCTCAAGTGGTAGCATGCTTGCCTGGCATTCGTGCGGCCCGGGTTCGATCCTCAGCACCACATACAAACAAAGATGTTATGTCCGCTGAAAACTAAAAAATAAATATTAAAAAAATTCCCTCTCTTTCTCTCTCTTAAAAAAAAAGAATATATATTATGCGATCCTTAGGTGGCATGTTCTATAAATGTCAGTTGGTTCAAGTTGGTTGATGTTCAAATTCCTTAAGGGATTTCCATCTCCTTGTTACTGATTTACTGACAAAGAAATATTGCAATCTCCTGCTGTTCTTGTTTCTGTGTGCTGTTGTATATGTTTTTGCTCCAGGTGTTTTGAAACACTATTATTAAGTATATAAACATTTATGAAATCCCTTCCTTATCACGGATACTTCTCTGCTCCAAGGTCTACTTTCTTTAATATTAATATAGCACTCCAGATTTCTTTTATTTGTTACCAACATATATTTTTCCATATTTATATTTTCAAACCATCTGTGCCTTCTCTGGCTCTGACATCCCCTGAACAGATGTTCTGAGACATAAATGCCCTTCCCATATAGTCTTACACTCCATACTAGGCAACCTCTACATGCAAGTGCCTTCCTTACATCACTTGAATTCAGATTACTCTCAACCACCCCCACACCTGTTGTGACCTCCACCTCCTTCCTTATACCTCTTGAGTGCTGACATCTTGCTTTGAAGTACTTGTAATCTGTCTTAGTCAGCTTTCTCACTGCTGTGACCAAAAAGACCTGACAAGAACAGCAGAGAGGAGGAAAAGTTTATTTGCGGGCTCACTGTTTCAGAGGTCTTAGTCCATAGACAGCTGGCTCTATTCCTTGGGGCTCAGCTCCATTCCTTAGGGCTTGAGGTGAGGCTGAATATCAGGGCAATAGGGTGTGGTGGAGAAAAACAGTTCAAGACATCACAGCAGGAAGCAGAGAAAGAGATCTTCTCCTCAAGGACAAAATATATATCCCAAAGTCATATTCCCAGTGAACCACCTCCCCCAGGTGCACCCTCCCTGCCTACAGTTAACAGTTAGCCCTGTCAGGAGATTAATTCACTGATTGGGTTAAGACTGTCATAACCCAACCATTTCACCTGTAAATCTTACATTTTCTCACATGAGCTTTTGGAGAACACCTAATCTAAACCATAACACTATCCTTTCCTTCTTTTCTCCTCCTCTCTCTTATTGTACATACCCCCTTTTTTCTGCCTGCCTAATGAATTTAGGGATGAATTTTTCAGGAAAGGAGACTTCTTTATACTAGTGTGTGTATGTTTCATGTACTAGTGTCCACATTTAATTGTGAGCAGCATAGATTTATAATCTTATAATTTTAGTAATTTTATAACCTCATTTTGTTCCATAATATCAGTAGGACTTTGTTATGGCCAGTGCTGCCATAACAAAGCACCACAAACTGAGTGACTTCACAGAAGCTGTTAAACAACAGGATATTATCTCAATTTCTCCAGTCAATAATCTGAAATCAAGGCATGGGCACGCCATTCTCTCTCTGAAGGTATTAGGGCTGTGACAGCAAACCTTCAGTCATCACTGAACATTCCTTTTGTGTGCATGTTGGTGTCCAAATTTCTCCTGTATAAGGATGCCAGTAATATTGGATTAGGGTCCACCTTACCCGAGTATAACCTCATCTTAATTAATCATATCTGCTAATAACTAATCATGAACGTGGATAATATAGTTCAACACTTACAGATTACCCAAGTATCCAACTTCAGAGATTTGGCATTTTGCTCTGAAATAACTTTAATATTTGGAGACATTTAAATAATTTTTTCTATATTTTATATTTCTATTTGATAGATTTTTTTAAGGAATATAATACCAGGCTAGGGTCATAGCTCAGTGGTAGAGTGCTTGTCTAGCACTTGTGAGGCACTGGGTTCATTCCTAACCTCTACATAAAAATAAAAATAAATAAAGGTATATGTTCATGTACATATACCTTTATTAAAAAATAAATATAATACCTAGCTTCTTTGATAATACCTATCAAAAATATCTCATATTCATCTAATGAAATTATTTTCCTATTTGGAATATTTCATATGTACAGAAGAATATGTGTAACACAGCTGAGTTCCAATGAAAAATAATGGCCACCAAATATGGCCAGTGAATGTCTTAGGAGAGGCAGTGATTCATTCTTTTTAGTTGCAGGGAAGTGATTTTTCTCTCCTCTGCACCGCCACCCATTTGTTGGATTTGTCCATTCAGGAAATAATTAATCAACATTCATGTGTGTTTTGTGGAGCTTGCATTTGGACTGCACTTTTTAGTTTCCAGGATGATCTTTTTTTTTTTTCAGGGAAATTATTATAATTATTTATTTTATTTTATTTTATTTTATTATTATTAATCTCCTTTTTAGCTTCTCATTTTTTAAAATTTATTTTTATTGACTTTTTAAAAAATAAATGACAGTGGAATGCATTACAATTCTTATTATACATATACAGCATAATTTTTCATATCTCTGGTTGTATATAAAGCATGTTGACACCAATTCATGTCTTCATACATGTACTTTGGGTAATGATGTCCATCACATTCCCCATCCTTGTTAATCCCTTGCCCCTTCCCTTTCCCTCCCACCCCTCTGCCCTATCTAGAATTCATCTCTTTTTTTTTTTTTTTAATTAATTTTTATTGTAGGTTGTTCAAAACATTACATAGTTCTTGATATATCATATTTCACACTTTGATTCAAGTGGGATATGAACTCCCATTTTTACCCCATATACAGATTGCAGAATCACTTCAGTTGCACAACCATTGATTTACATATTGCCATTCTGGAGTCTGTTGTAAAAACTGATCTCACTGCATTTTTCCAACAGATCCTAAGGTAGGTAGGGCAGGAATTGTGAGTTTTTCTGTCATTTCCATTCTAGGAGGTGTCAGAACCAGCTTGGTATTCCTTAACCCTATCAGGAGCTGCAGGTATCTAAGGAGAGGCCTGGGCACTCTGCTTCCCTAGGAAGGCCTCACACTTCTCCGTTTCTCATTGTGGTCCACCCCTCTGTACTATAAACCCTCACCAAAGACCCTCAGATCACCTCTTGTTTTGCATTCTCCATGCCAGCCCCAGGACAACCAGAACTTTGGAAGGTCCCATTCCAGCTCATGGGCAGATCTCTTCCTGAGAAGTTGTCTCCATCAACCTCTCTCACTCTGATATGTGTCCTCTCTGCCTCAAAGAAACAGAATATAACAGCAAATGATGCACACACTCACCCCTGACAGGCAGAGTTGGGGCTAGAGGCTGGGTCGATTGAGAGTCCTTGGGGGCGTTTCCAGGAAGGTCTCCTGGAGCAAGGTCCCTGAGCTGTGCCAATGGCAGATGTCACTTTACCATGCAAGACATGACTTGCAGTCTTCTTGCTTAGGTAGCTGGGTTATTCTTCCATTTTTATTTTTAGAGCCAGAGTAGAGATGATCAATGTAATTTCAATGCTCTGATCATAAACCTCCATGTTAATATTTCCCCTTTAAATTGAGTATTTATGAGTCCTTTAAGAACCACCTGGATATTCTACCTTGAGGTCCCAAAGTCATTTAGCTATAAATTATTGAACATTCTCTTAGACATTTTTCCTTGGTCTGGACTTGATTATTTCTAATGATCATAAATGCCGCTCTAACATTCCAGACATGCACTGTTAAAGTCACGCCATCAGCCAGAATTGAAGCAGGGTACCCTGTCACCCATGTGTCCCCAGCCCAGTGCTGAGAGGTGTAATGACCTTCACACCTTTTATTGTACAGGAGAGAGGGTGAGGAGGATGCTGTGTGAGGGGTCGGACCTCATTGGGTATCTCAGTCTTACCTTCTGGAAACATGTGCTGGCCTCTCACGGAACTCCGTGAGCAGTGCCTGGTGATAACTCTGAAGCCAGTTCCTTATAAACATATTTAAAAGTGGTATGTAGCATGGTCCCAAAAGCAATGTGGGCTCCTCCTTACCTTCAGAGGTCAGGACAGTTGAGTTTTGCCAGGCTGCCATGCAGCCATCTCTACAACCTGGTGCGGCTCAGACTCACTCCTGTGCTGGAGCCAGGCCCAGGCTCTCATCCCTACTACTCCTGACACCTCCTGACAGGCCTGTCTTCACACAGCTCTTCTGGCAGACTGAGCAGCTGCAGATACTGTCGCTGAGTCCATCAGAAGGTGCAGGCTGCCAAAGCACAGTTACAGGGAGGCGAGAGGCAGGACAACCTCTGACTGGGCTCTGACCTTTTCTGTTCTGAGCTCTATTCCAGAGCCAGTGACCTGACAGAGCAGTGGCCCAGGCAACCATCTTCTCCTCATGTGATCTCACAAACCAGAGATGCTTTTACTCCCTTAAAAACTCCTGATGTATTTCTGAGCTTAATTTGCAAACATTTGTGTCTGGGGCTACGGGGGCCCCCTGACCCAGCACTTGCAGCTCTTCACCTGGGTACCTGTCCAGTGCTGTCTAGTCAAGCTGCAGCTATTGAAGGTTGTTTCCCACCCCCTGGATTATGCCTCCTCCATCCTAAGAAACTCAAATAAATCATCAGCCAGGAGGAGATGGGAAGTCCATAACAAGAAAGCAGAAAAGAGTGAAAGGAAGTCTTTAACCTCACCCTGCCTCCAGAAAAGGAGGAGGAATTGGAAGATTTGAACTGCAAGTTAGATTTAGAAACTTTTGCCCTTCTGTTTCTTTCCAAATAAAGTGTGATAATCTCCAAAAGAACTTTTATTGAAGTCATAATAACTAGGTTTTCTATAACTATGTCATGAATTAATGAAAGATTAAATTTTCAATTTGCTTTTAAATCATCATTAGGTTTATTAATATTAACATTACTCTGCTCATGAATACCTTTTAGATGGTTTGCTGTGACACTGTGAACTAAGGGGAAAAATGTTATTTGCTAATTACTTTAGGTGAAATTCAATAGATCCTCACTTTTTGTTTAAAAACAGATAAAATAAAACCAAGAAGATGTTCTTGGGACTATACCAGCATTTTGGAAACCTGAAGACAGAGGTGAGTACAACTGGCCCCATGGAACAACTCATGAGAAGTCTGTGGGTTTCATAGTAACCATCAATCCTGCTCCTAGAAAAGCTGTGCCACCAACAGACATGGCACAAGGAACCAGAGAATGAGAAGCAAAGTTTCCTGAACAGTCCTCTGGGAGGAAAGGCACAGATCACCCATTGCTTTTATTGTAAAAAAAAAAAAAAAAAAAATTGGAGTAAGGGTACCAGGGATTGAAATCAGGGTCACTCAACCACTGAGCCACATTCCTGTCCTTTTTTGTATTTTATTTAGAGACAGGGTCTCACTGAGTTGCTTAGCATCTCACTTTTGCTGAGGTTGGCTTTGAACTCAGGATCCTTCTGCCTCAACCTCCTGAGCTGATGGGATTACAGGAATATGTCACCATGCCCAAAATCACTCATTGATTTTAACCTTCTCTCAAGCCATCCAATGATTAACAAAGATTTTTCTGCAGCAAAGGGTTCCCAGGCTCTGTAAAGCTGGCACATCAAAGGACCAGAGGTTCCAGTCTGCTCACCATCACTACTTATCACAACCTACCTAATCACCAGCTTGAAATCCTGGGTCC
This sequence comes from Callospermophilus lateralis, assembly GCF_048772815.1. NCBI lineage: Eukaryota > Metazoa > Chordata > Mammalia > Rodentia > Sciuridae > Callospermophilus > Callospermophilus lateralis. The sequence continues at coordinate 68,888,777 of NC_135312.1, forward strand.
CACCACACACCCCTGAGCATCTTCCCCTCTTGGTCTCCACACATCACAGTCAGCATATTTGCTTCCAAATGCCTCACCTTTCTCCAAAGCCACCAAGAAGGGCATCAAACTGCCTTGCGACTGCCAGTCTGTCCTCTTGCTCATCTGTCCTCTACCCTCTGCCCTGTACTCTTTGTACAAAGCAGATCTGGTTGTGCTCTTCACCTGCTTGAAACTAACTTTAAATCAGAGCTCAGACACCTGCAGCCTGAGAGCATCCTGTCCCGCAGGGAGTCCCAGACCTGCACTGAGAACCCCTTGGTGAGCCTTCAGATATGTCCTTCCCTAAACTCATTCTAAGGCCAATAAATGTGGATGTCTGGGGGTGAGATCCAGGCACTAAGAACTTCCCAGGTGACTCCAGGGACAGCCAAGATTCCACAGTTCTGTTTGCTGGTCAGATGACTGAAAAATGAGCACAGGTGTGGGAAAGTGCCTCTCCTCAGCATGTGGCCTTTGTTTTCCTCTTCCACCCCCATCCACTGCCACCAGAAATCCATGCACATCATTGAAACATTGATTACTAATTTTCTCATGTTTCAAAAGATCTCAGATGGCAAAGATTCAATTGCCCATAACTCACATTGATAACACACTTACATTGTCCATACTGGCCTGCTTTTATTAAGTTTTTAGTTATTTCTCATAAACCTACCTTGAAAATTCAAGTGTAACAACTTTCATGAAAGTATACGCTTTCCCCTGCCTCCTTCCACCTTTAGGAGTCCTTATTCTCTCACATTCTTTGAAGTTTTATGGAAGCTGCTAGTATTCCTAACATTATATGTGTATGTGTATGTGTTTGTTTGTGTGTACAAATGCATATAAATGTATAGCATATAAGTGATCCTTTAATTTAACAAAAATATTCTGTTGAATGTATCTACATTCTGTGTAGTCTGAGAAGAGATAAGGAGAGAGAGAATGGGAGAGAGATTAGTTTTGATGTGTTGTTTCATATTATGGGAGCAGACAATCAGAAATCCATGGCACTTGTCAGCAGGCCGGAAATTTAGGAAAAAGTAGATGTTGCAATCTCGAGTCAATTCCATAAGTTAGCAGGTTGAAAACTCAGATGAGTCTTCTATTTTGCTACCTTGAGAGGAATCCTTTCTGCTTCAGGAACCTCAGTTCTTGCACTTAAGGCCATCAACTGATTAGATGAGGCCCACCTACACTATAAAGGGTGGCCTATGTTACTCAAAGTCAATGTCAATCACAGCTAAGAAGTATTTTTCCACATCTAGACTGATGCTTAACCAAACAACTGGGGACCATAACCTTGCCAGCTGGACACATAAAAATAGGCATCAAAGAGTGGTGGTCCTTAAACTCACCCACTGTGCTCACTGGTTTTGACTGGAGTCAGCCTGTGGATGTACCTGGTTACATTGACCACTCTCCTGCTTATGCACTTTTGAGAGATCTCCAGGTTTTTGCTGCTCTGAACCTCATTGCTACGAGCTTTAGTCACAGTCCTCCCTTGTGTGGGACTGTACCTGGTATATGTGCAGGGAATGTGACTGCTGGTCACAGGGCATATGAGAGGTGAGCCCAGGGATCACACCCAGCTCTCTTCCTAAAAGCAGCATCAGTTGCCACAAGTGTCGGTCACATGTGAGATGCCCTTGGTCTAGTCTCCTTGGAGGTGTCCAGGCACTTTCTCATGGTCTCTTAGCTGTTGGCAATAAAACCTTCAGAAGCTATTTCATTATGAGGTCTATATTTATTGTCATTGATAATGTTATATTCCTTTTCTGTGTTTGATAGTCATTTGTATTCCTTTGTAAAATTTCTGTTCATATATTTTGGTCATTTTTAACTAGATTAATTATATTTTTCTTACCAATTTGTAGGTTATCTTTACATATTTTCAATTTTCAAGTGTGTTAGTTATATTGAAACCTCTATCAGTTATATTGAAAATATATTCTTAAATTTCAAAACATTTTTAGTTTAAGACATCTTTCTACCCCAGATAATCAAGCATTGATTACATTATTCTTGTATCCATTATTTATAAATGTAAATGACAGTGTGTCTCTTAGTTGCTTTTGGTATATAGGAAAAATTAATCCTTGTGAAAATATTATTAACAATCACACAAAATTGAGTACTACTTAAGTCAATGAATCATAAGTCAAACTTCAGCGATATGGTAAAAAACTACTGACCTTTACATTCAAAGAAAAATTCATGAACTTCCTATAACAATATGGGCATATAATTTAAAAAAACTCATACTCACTTTACATTATTCTGTAGCTAGTAACATCATGAGATGCTTTTAAAAGTCAGAAATATTGTACTATTTAGAAATACTCTGAATAGGAAAGAAATTAGCTGTAAATTTTATTCTCAAAATTGATCAATAAAGAGGAAAATACTAGTTAAGCAGACAAAAATGTACCAAAAACAGGGTATTGCTCATATATACAGAAGATATGAACAGTATAGATTTATTTCTAGTTGATTCAATCCTATTTACACATTTAAAATACAAAATTACATTTCAATCTGTCAAGAAGCTGACCACATTTAGCATCAGAAAAGGAACTTGACTTTAGCTTCTGATCATGACCTCAATATCCTGGAATAGGAAAAGGAATTTCATGGAATCTAGATGCATTTATCAACACCAATTAATAAAAGTTAATTCTGAAAAGTAATTCCTGAATGTCATCCATTCACAAATGAGTAAAAGGCATTAGGACCTTAACACTTGGTACCACTTGAAGTTGCGAACTACTCTCCTACAGTGGTTGGTTTTCATCTCGTCCAAGGATTGTTACAGTTGCTGAACTAGATAAAGTAGGGTGGCTGAGGCTGTCTGCAGAACTTTTTTGTTGTGGTCTCCATTCTGATTTAGGTGTGGATTTATAGTCACTGCTGGCTTTATCTGTTGCCTGAGACTTCTGCTTCCAGGCTGTACATCTAGTCGCCACTCAAGGCTGTGATAACTGGGAAGGCTGGGTGCCAATTCACCCAGAATAGTCCTGATCTCTTTTCTGTTGTCCAGGTAAAGCTGAAGCAATAATTTGTTCAGTTCTTCAGAGAATCCCAGAACAAAAACAGAGTCTTGGAAACCCACTTCAGAAATCATGAGCTTGGAGCTCTCAGTGAGCAGGTAGGTCAACCCCTCCACACCATGCTGGACAGTGTTACTGCTCATGTTGAGCTTCCTGGCGGCACCCTCATAGACCTTGGGGATGGTCCCTTGCCTCAGGAACTCCACCCTGATTCACCCAAACTCCACCACCACTTTGGCAGGAAGGCCAGGTGCTCCTTATGCTCTTCCGACAAGTCCAGCAGCATCTTCGCTGGGCACCCTTTTCCACCCAGCAGCACCCTGGTCTTCCTGTTTAAGACATCTTTGGACATACAGATGTCTTTAATTTTTTAAAAAAATATTTTTAGTTATAGTTGGACACAATACTTTTATTTTATTTATTTATTTTTATATGGTACTGAGAATCAAACCCAGCACCTTGCACATGGTAGGCAAACACTCCACTGCTGAGCTCCAGCCCCAGCCCCAGATGTTTTTAATTTTATGTGCTCAAATTATTAATCTTTTTTCAAGTGATCATATGTTTTTATGTGTGCATTCTTAGGAAATATTTTATAAGATCAAGTTTTAAAAGCTACCCACAATATTTTCCACTAATCATTTTAAAATTTCCTTTTAAAATATTAACATGGTTAATATATCTAGAGTTGACAATACATATGGAATGATGTAGGAATGCAAGTGTGTATTTTATTTGTGGAATGTCAGTTCTCCAGTCCCTTTTGTTAAGTAATTCTCTTTTTTCCTACTTCTCTATGATGCCATCTCCATCATGAATCCAAGTTGTCCATGTGGACAGTTCTGTTTCTGGGATTCTTAAGAATGTGTTGATAAACTTGTGTTTTTATTGTATTGATACATGATTCTTGCTACATCGGTTGAGAATGTTTCCTTCCACTACAGAGTAAAAAGAAAAAATATAATCATAAGACATCCACTTGTATAGAAGGGTAATAATAGTAATCTGTGTGATATAGCTTTCCTTGGGAAGAATATATTTTGGACATATTTTTTTTTAATGTAAGAGTATCAGAACACTGCTTATAGAACCCACTCAACACTAAGTAGCCACGAAGCAGAGACCTGTCCCCTACCAATGGACAGCTCTCTTTCTTTCATGACATCTATTCTTACCATATGAAAAGTCTTCCATATAAAATAATTGCCACTTACTCAGTATTGTAGAGAGAGTTGTGAGAGACTCTGTGTCTAATAGAAGAAAAAATAGGCCTTAATCTTATTATGTGGGATTAGGCCCCAATTTCCTTAATAAGACTCCTACTGTACAAGAATTAAAACCAAGAATCAATAAAAGGGATGGAATCAAACTAAAATGTTTCTTTTCAGTAAAAGAAACAATCTGTGAGGTGAACAGAGAGCCTACATCCTGGGAGCAAATCTTTACACCTCACATATCAGATAGTGCACAAATCTCTAGGGTACATAAAGAACTCAAAAAGCTAAACACCAAAAAAACAAATAACCCAATCAACAAATGGGCTAAGGACCTGAACAGACACTTCTCAGAAGAGGATATACAATCAATCAATAAATATAAGAAAAATGCTCATCATCTCTAGCAATCAGAGAAATGCAAATCAAAACCACTCTAAGTTATCATCTCACTCCAGTCAGAATGGCAGCTATTATGAAGACAAACAACAATAAGTGTTTGTGAGGATGTGGGGGAGAAGGTACACTCATCCCTTGCTGGTGGGACTGGAAATTGGTGCAGCCAATATAGAAAACAGTATGGAGGTATGGAACCACCATTTGACCCAGCTATTCCTCTCCTCGGACTATATCCAAAGGACTTAAAAACAGCATACTACAGGGACACAACTACATCAATGTTTATAGCAGCACAATTCACAATAGCTAAAGGAGGGAAATGCAGGGATGTGGGGATAAGAAATATAGTAGAATGAAATAGATGTGAGCCAACCTAGATGTCCTTCAGTGGATGAATGGATAAAAAAAAGTGGCATATATACACAATGGAGTTTTACTCAGTATTAAAAAAGAACAAACCATGGCATTTGCATGTAAATGGATGGCACTGGAGAAGATAATACTAAGTGAAGTTAGTCAATCCCCCAGAAACAAATACTGAATGTTTCCTCTGATAAAATAAGGTTGACTCATGGTGGGGTTGGGAGGGAGAGCATGGGGGAAACAGGGTAAAGAGGTGAGAGAGAAAGGGAGGGGGCAGGGGATTAGCAAGGATGGTGAAATGTGATGTATGAAGACTTGAATTGGGTGTCAACATACTTTATATACAAAAAGAAATACAAAAATTGTGGTATATATGTGTATTAAGAATTGTAATTCTACAAAAAAAATATAGCATTACCTTAGGTAGAGGGAAGTGAAAGGAGGGGAAGGCAGGGGATATGGGGATAAGAAAGACAGTAGAATGAAACAGACATTATTACTTTATATATATGTGACTGTATGACCAATGTGAATCTACAATATGTACACTCAGAAAAAGTGAAATTGTATCCCATCTACGTATGATATATCAAAGTATAAAAGTGCATTCTACTGTCATGTATAACTAATTAAAACAAATTAAAAATTAAAAAAGAGAGAATTGTGGCTTTGACCAATAGCGTTGCCCCTGCATCTCCCAAAAGAGCAAGAGTGCATGGCTCTCAGAAAACTCCCTCTGCTGAGAAGCCTTGCTTCCCTTCAGTCTGGTCCTCACAACTAACCTCTTACACTGTTACCAAGAAAGCCTAATGTGTGCATGGGAGTGGGTATATCATGAGGAATAGAACATTCAAACATTTAGATTGTATATTGCTTCCACTCTGCATTCTTCTTGCTCACTACCCTAGTGTGTAATTTTGCAATGAATTTCCTTTCATTTTACTGAACATTTTTAAATTCTTCAAAGACTCTGTGATTCTAGAATGCTGTGTTGTTTTGTGAGCCTCTGTGTTTTCATGCAAAATGGAATGTCTAATTGATAGGAGGTTGCTGTTACATCAAAGTAAAGTTTTGCACTTAATGTAATTTCTACATCTGCACCAGCATTTTACTATTTTAATCAGAACAACTTTATAATGACAATAGCTTAATTTATAATAATAATAGCTTAATAGTTAATTGATAGGCCAGAACCACTCCAGGTTCCTCTTTAGATTTCATGGTGTTTTAGCCTTCAAAATACTTTTTTTTTGGCAGGGAGGATGTACTGGGGATTGAATTTAGGGGCACTCTACCATGGAGCCACACATCCCCAGCCCTATTTTGTATTTTATTTCAGAGACACGGTCTCACTGAATTGCTTAGTGCCTGTTTTTGCTGAGGCTAGCTTTGAACTCATGATCCTCCTGTCTCTGCCTCCTGAGCTGCTGTCATTACATGTGTGTGCCACTGCACCTGGATACCTTAAAAATACTTTTAAAAATGACCTAGACAAAGTCTTATGTTGACAAATGTAGTATATGCCTTTATGTATTTATGTTCTTTTGCACATCCCCTAATAAAATTTTATAATTTGTCTACAGAAGTCTTAAGTCTATTATTTGATTATTTAGGCAATTTCAGTCTCTGATACTATTGTAAATAGTATATCCTGTTCAATCACGATTTCTAATCATTTGCCACTGGAATATAAAACTTTAATTTTACTTTTATATCTCAAGCTTTTATTCAGGAACCTTGACGATTTCTATTTAAAAAATAAACAATATATTAAAAAAATCGTCATCATTTGAAAATAATGCAAGTTTAAGCTTTCTATATTTTAGTATTTCATTCTTCTACTTTCTTTTATTCTCATTATATTTTACTCATGAGGATCTCCAATACAAATTTGATTAAACATGGTGATACCGGGTATGATTATTCTGATTTTAAATAAACATTTCTAGGGAGGAGAGATGCTAGCAAGAAGTCTGACTAGAAGTCCTACCATCCTTCCTCCCATAAAGACAACTCCCAAAATAAGCAATGCATTTTGGTGAGGGTAAGTGAAGAGAGCCCCAGAGCACATCTAAGGATCACCAGAAGCCAGATAGAGCATGGGATCCTGGGATGTTCACACAGAGTATAGGACACACTTAGATTCTGACACGCCATCAACAGCCAGGAGCAGCTCAGAACAAGGGAGCTTCCTCCCTGTGTGGACTAATCAAGCAAGAGGACCCCAGCAGCTCCCACCCAAACCTTGGACACCTTCCATACTCACTACTAGGACTCTTGTATTCTCATGCCACTCAGCTCTCCTGAGGGGACTGCCTGGAGTCCACACATCTGAGCTCCCAGAAGAGAAGGAGGTGACGGTGTACCCCACTCCTGTGGCCAGCACAGCTATTAGACCATGACACCTGGGGACTGGAAATACTGCTGGATTGTGTCTTGCTCAGGTGACAAACAGCCATGGCACCCCACCTTCCCTGAGACTTAGCACTGCTAAACCACCCACACTTGGTGGCCTGCCACTCCTGAGCTCAGCCCCTGTCATAGCCTACCCCATGGGGCCAGCCTGCAGTGAAGCCACACATCAGTGCTCCCAGACTCTGGTGCATCCTGCCCCTCAGGGCCTGGACTGGGACTGTAGGCTGCCTCCTGGAAGAGGCATCTGAGTGCCCACAGCAGTCATAACCTACGTCTGACTGAAGTTTCACATCACTTCTTGGGACCTAGCAGAGCAGCCAGACTTGCAAGGACTGAGATGAATGTAGTGTCGTGGGTTCAGAAAACAGCATTGGCTGAGCTGCATCCTCACCTACAGGTCAGAAAACCCTACAACCCTGGGTAAGACTGAGGACCCTGCAATGCTGGAACTGTGTGATCTTCCTCGACCTTCCACTCCTAGAACTGTTAGGCCTCTGTGGGGGGCTGTTGCATTTTCCTTCCCTGATTGGTTGCAGCTCTGTCAGTCACTTGCAGTGATCTGGCCACATTCAAAGTGGCCCTACATGGCTGCCCTTATCCTGGAAGTAGCAGAATGTGTCTTCATGCTTAGGCATGCCTTCCTATAACCCAGGGGTCAAATTACCTTACTTGTCCTTGTAACCCTGCCCCTCTTGACCTTATTTGGATGAAATTTTCTAAAGAATGAGGGTCTCCCTGGTAAAAGTCCACTCTTGGACATGCTCACTCTCACCAGCCCCTCGTGAGATTCCTTGCTCTCCCATTTGGAGAGCTTGAGGCCGAGGAGCTGTCCTGGGTGTTTTATTTGGTATCCTAGGAAATTCACTGGAGTAACCTTTAGTTTGGATGCCTGTGCTGCTGGGGGCGGCAGGCCTCCCAAGATTCTGCAGTCCTGGAACTGGATAAAAATCCTAGACCCTACAATGGAGTGATCTCCCAGAACCCTGCAGTTCTGGAACTGGGTGAGTTTTCTGGACCCCACCCCCATTCCTGGAACTGGGTGACCCCCAAGCTGCTGAGCTGCTGAGCCACTCTGCTCCCTAGAGAGGAGTCATTATATATTTTTGTTTCCCTTCCCTTCAAAGTGCAGCACTGTGGGAGTCCATCCTTGAACTGACTGAGTTTACACCCTGGCTAGGTGTGAGGTGCTCAGACACTTTTAATGTGGCAGAGCTCTCCCCACCCTTCTTGGGTTTGAGAGCTTTTCCGTGTGATGTGGAGGCATGTCTCACCACTGCCTCAAAGACCCAATCATCGCACCTGACCTTGCCACATTGCCCCCCCCCCCGCTTGACCTTCATTGGATGAAATTTTCCACAGAGTTTTTTGTTCCCCAATAAAAGCCCTATCCCTAGTGTTCTCTCTCTCTCTCTCTCTCTCTCTCTCTCTCTCTCTCTCTCACTTTCACTCTCTCGCTCGCTCTGTCTCTCGCTCTGTCTCTCCTCTTCAGTTAAACCTCACTTCCTCCCTGGGGGCCTTGAGGCTGAGGGTTCAAGGAGCCATCCCAGAGCTGGTTTAAAGGTAAAATGGTGTCTGTGTCTTTAATTTAAACTCCCTGAGGAGTTTCCCATGTGACCAAACTGTTCACACCATCTGCACTGGCCCTGGACTAAATAGCACCACAAACTCTTCTTGCAATCATAGAATGAGAAAGGGCCGACTCTTATGTAGATCAACTACGAGTTCCTTTGAGTTTGTTGAGCTGAAAAGTGCTTAGAACAGTAACTCACCTAATAAATTCTCAGTACACTTCACCATCACCTGGTCAAGATCAACATTTCTTATTGTGTACTATATATCCTTAGATAGTGGAACTGTGTGCCTTGTCAGTGGTCTGATAGCTTTCCAAAGGCCCTGTTCATAGCCCATGGTCCTCATCCCTGCCACCTGCTCCTTCTCCCACATCCTTGGCCAGTGGTTTGCAGACAGGTGCACACCAGGATCATTTGCAGGTCATCATCTCATCTGACCTCCTTCTTCACCTGAGGCTGCTGGCCTCTCTTTCCTGGTTCCCAGGCAGTGCTCATGTGATTTGCTGTCCTGGGCCCTTCTCCACATTGATAGAAGGGAGCTGAGCCATTGTGGTTGGATGGTAAACACCAGAACATATTTACAGTCCTGCAGAACTTCTAGCACCATGAAGAGTGCAGGCTCTGCAGCCAGGTGCCTGGGTGCTGGCTCAGCTCCTGCTCCAGTTCTTCCCTGGACAAGTCCATTGCACTAGCCCTACCTGCCTTCCTCTGTGAAGACTGACTCCTATGTGGAGATATGTTGGCATGTGGTCTTAATGATCTACTAAGGAAGAGGCTTAGAATTACTTGGTATGTAATAAGCAGTCAAAATTAAAAATTTTAACTTATCTTTTCTTAATATTCCTCATTAGGAGCTCTAGATCTTGGGATAGTAAAATTAATGGAAGCTAGCTGGGTTCAAATTCTGACTGAAGGACTCATTGGGAGCACAATTTGGAGCACATTATTAAACTAAGATCAGCCTGTTAGGCTATAGGATTAATACTACCTACTTCTTAACACACAGTTATTTTAGAAGTAAATAAAATAAATGGAATTAAGCACTTTGTATAATGCCTAGCATGTAATAAATAGGAATTACTAAACTTCAGTGCAGTGGTTTTTAGACTTTATGATTACTGATACCAGATTTAAGATCAAAGATATCATATAGGACTCTATTTTCATATGTCAATTGGAATTTAGCTCTACTAGTATCTAGAATTGCAGTAGCAAGAAGTAGTTTTTTAAATCAGTGTGTATGAACTCTTACAACAAAAATATACTAGAAAAAAATTGAGAGAAATATAGTTTTAAAAAAGTATATTCACATATGTATATTCACTAAAGGCAGACCACAGTCAAAAAAGAGTTAGAAAATTCCTTATGAATTTCAAAAGTCTAGTTTGACCCCTGTTGAGCAGTTAGTCAAGAAAGAACTTTCACTATGTTAACACACCCCTCAGTGGCTTTGTTTCATGGAAGAATTTCCAGTCTGTTATTTTAGTGCTGTGCTATTATGCATTAGATGAACTAGTTTTCCTGGTTGGTTTTCTATTTGTAACATTCAATTGATAATCAACCCAGATTTGTATACAAGATTTGGGACTTTTAAACTCATTACGATGCTTTTTTGTATATACACAGCAAAGAGGCTATTTTCCAAATGATGTTATTTTGCCAACATCATGAATGAGATGCTGAAAATTTGGTTTGTTAAGAAGGTTTTTTTTTTTTTTTTTTTTAGTTTCAGGATTTCCTCTTGTAGGTCACAATTTGCTAAGTGTTTTTTTTTTTTTTTAACATGTATGGTGTTTAATTTTATTGAATATTCTTTAACACATCCACAATACCAGTATCTTGATGTGATGCTTCCTCTTTATCAGTGTTGTCCAAAGACCTTTCTTCCATGACAGAAATGTACAGTATCTGCACTGCACTGTCAGGTATAATAGCCAACAGCCCATGAGCCCATGTGGTTACTGAGTTCTTGAAATAAGTGGTGGGACTGAGATAGTGAAATTTGATTTTGTAGAATTTTAATTAATTTAAATAGTCATACAAGGGCTTTGGTTCCTGTATTGAATGACTAATATGTAGGTTAGCAGAAGACCTTTTAATTGGTGTTCATTAAATTTTCTTTTCCTGATCTTTTTCCTTGCCTGCCTTCCTTTCTTTGTTCCTTCCTTCCTTCCTTCCATTCCTTTTTCCTCCCTCTCTCCCTCACTTTTCCCTTTTTCTCCTTTCTCTCCTTCCCCCATTTCTTCCTTCCTTTTTTCCTTCCTTCCTTCCTTCCTTCCTTCCTTCCTTCCTTCTTTCCTTCCTTCTCTCTAGCACTGGAGCTCAATCCCAGGGCCTCAGCATGCAAGGAAAGTGCTTTACCACTGAAACACATCCCAGCCTTCAGGAGAGTTTTCAATTAAAGTCTCCTGAAAGAAAACTGGGTGTACAAATATAATAATTACAATTTTAGAAATGGGAGGTCCATCCATGCATTTAATTCCAGTGGCTTGGGAGTGTGAGGCAGGAGGATCATTAGCTCAAAGCCAGTCTCAATAAATTAGTGAGATCCTGTCTCAAAAAGTAAGATCTCTGAATGTGACTCAGCGGTTAAGCTCCTCAGGGTTCACTCTGCAGTTCCAAGGGGAAGATAAGAATTTTACAAATGGGAAATAATGTTTTTGAAATAGTACAAGTTACATATTTTAGCTTCAATTTAAAAGTTTAGTCCTATTCTCAGACTTTATTTACAGGACATTCTGCTATTTTTTTTCTTGAAAACATGGTGCTTAAACAAATCTGACTTTTTCAAATGTGAAAATAGAATCCACTGAGAGTTAGCTGCCAATTCCTGATAGTATTTAGTTGTAAGTTCCACAAATACAGAAAGGTTTTTTGTTTGTTTTTAGTACTGGAAATTGAACGCAGAGCCTTGCACATGTTAGGCAAGCACTTAACTGAGCTTTATTCCAGCCCAGAAAGTGTTTTTAAAGATTGTCTTGTCTCTGTTATCTAGCATGGTGATGGTGTATAGTAAATTGTCATTAAATGTTTGTTTAATTATTTTAATTAAATATCGACCCAACCTAAACCTTTAAACTACACAACAGTCCTTAAATCCTACAATCCAATAGTGACACCAGTTCATGTTAGTAGCAAGATGGAGATGGGAACCAGGGCCACAGTGCAGTGATCCCTGGCTGGTAGCTGAAACCTCAGGATGCAAGCTGCATCAGCACAGGGCACTGCCATGTATGGACACATATTTGGAAACAGCCCACTAGAATCAAGGTCTATTTACCCTACAGTCTTAGGTTCAGAGTTAGAAAGGACTTTCCACATGATTTAAACCAACATTCTTTCCCCAGAAGGATTTGTCTTTACAGTGTATTAAACATGGTTGCTATGGTCTGAATATGTTCTTCCCAAATGTATATGTTGTGACAATCACTATTGTGACAGCAGCAAAAGGGAAAATGAGACTGACTATGCTCTCAAAATCAACTTAAATAAATTATTTCTCAATTCTAATGACATATACGTTTTCACTGGTTGATAGTACAGGTAGAAAAAGTATGTAATGTGATTTATAAGTCAAAACGTGTGATTAGGTCATGGAGCTCTATATTTTTTAACAGAATGAATGCCCTTATATAAGAGGCTTCACACATCATTCACATCCCTTTCCCCCCTTCTGCTTTCTGTCAACTGATGACGCAGCAATACACGCCACCTTGGACAATGTGAATATACTTAGTGTTACTTAACTGTACACTTCAAAATGGTCTAAATGGCAAATTGTAAGTGTATTTTACAATAAAAACATCGAAAGATGCATTTTCTATTGTTCAGTGTTTCCTGCTATTATTTAGTAATCACATTCATTAAGAGTACTAAGCAGCCAGGCACAGTGGCTCATGCCTGTAATCCCACTGGGAGGCTGAGGCAGGAGAATTGCAAGTTCAAAGCCAGTCTCAGCAAAAGCAAAAGCAAGGTGCTAAGAAATTCAGTGAGACCCTACTCTAAATAAAAAACAAAATAGGGTTGTGGATGTGGCTCTCTGGTACCCAAAAAAAAGAAGCACTAATCAAAATTTCACAACCCTGTATTTGAGATTCAATTCTGCTTGCTGCATCTCTGAAAACTAAAAGCATGTCAGTTAGCTAAGCCTCAGTTTCCTCATCTGTAACACAGGAATTATAAAATGCTTACTTACCCATTAGAAGTTGCTGTGAAATTTCAACTTGGTAAAGTCTAAATACACAAAGCTCAATAAATGTTAACTCTGATTTTATTTTTAAGTTTTCAAACCAATATGATTCTTGTACTTTGTATAAAGAAGGCTAAAAACTGGCTTTAGCATTAAAAAGTCCATTTGTTCATTTCTCCTTAGTCCTTAATGTTATGGAGAACTATAAGATTACATGCCCTAAAACACATTTCATATTATAGTCAAGTGGTGAGCCCATGTGTTGACCACTGAGTCAATAGTTAATAATCTTAAAGTATCATACTCCAAGAGGCAAAAATTTCAGAGAAGCCACAATAACTTATTGTACTTGAAATAATTTACATATAATAATGTGTGTATAAACCTATACATATAATTTTTATCAAGTATAATATGATCATACAAAAACATTGACTCACAATATAGTTCACACATACCAAGAATGCTATTTTATTTTTGTCCCTTTTACATCATATTTTAGGCAACATGATGAAACCAAGAAAATAACAGCAATGGACTAGTTTATAAAAACTGGGTATTTTATAAGTGAAACACATTCAGTCATCTACATCTCTGAAATTGCAAACAATGTGACTTACTATACTCTCAAAATGAACTTAAATAAATTATTGCTCAATTCTAATGACATATACGTTTTCACTAGTTGATAGTCCAGGTAGAAAAAGTATGTAAAGTGATTCATAAGTCAAAACATTTCATACAAAAGGATTTTGGGGGGGGTACTGGAAATTGAACTAAGGGACACTCAATCATTGAGCCGCATCCCCACTCTTTTTATGAACTTTATTTAAAGATAGGATTGCTAAGAGTTTTGCCATTGTTAAGGCTGACTTTCTACTTGAGATCCCACCTGTCTCAGCCTCCCAAGCTACTGGGATTGCAGGCATACATCCAAAGGAATGGTTTTAACCAAACCCTCATAATGTCAGGAGAAAATGCATTGAAATTAAAAATATCTGAAGCACGCATTTTTTAAGACCATTATAAAAAATACAAAAAAGGTTAAAAATGTCATAAAATAAAAATTTATACAGATAAAGTTAAGGGGTTAAAAACTATCAAATGTATTAAAATCATCTAAAGTCAAAAAAGACATAATTTATCTATATAATTTAAATTATAATATGATATAAATATATTGCATGTTATATAATACATATATAATATAAATTAAATACAATATATTTATATAACCTTCTAATTTATATTATATATAATACATTTATTTTATCATATATACATATAATAAAAATATATAAAATATATATATATATATAAATTTTATGTATATTAATATATAAATATATTATATATTCATAATATATTATATATAATTTATTTAATATACATACTTATATATTTATATATAAATTATATATATTAATATATAAATATATAAGTATGTATATTATATAAATTATATATTACATATCAAAATGTTTATGATTCATATGTATTTAATATGAATTATACATAATATATGAAATATGTGTATATTATATACACATATAATAAAATAATATACAAATTAAATATATAAATATTATTTTATTATCTATAACATATTTATTATATATCATATAATATATTTAGATTTATATTAATTTATATTATATTGCATATCATTGTAATGTAATTATATAATAATATAATTTCTATTATTAATAAGATAATAATACAATTATTATATTAGTATAATTAATATTAATATAATATATAAAACATGGATTATATTATAATTATATATAAACAACTTATATCGTATAGATATATGTAAATCTATTATATGTAGTATATAATAAATAATACATAATATATAATATATGAATATATTATAATTTAAATTATATAGTTTAGTTATTTGGCTTTAGATGGTTTTAATGCTTCTGATAGTGATTTATCCCTTAGCTTTATCTGTACAAATTTTTATTTTATGACAGTTCCAAACTTTTAGTATTTTTTTTTTAAATAACAAACATTTATTGGTGTCACTTATGGTAGAAAAAAGTTCCTACACCAGATGTGCATGACCCAATCGTTAAATAGAACATTTCTGAGGTGAACACACATCCTGACCCACATTTTTATATCCAGTTTTTTAAGATAGCCAATTCCTCCTCTCTCTCTTCCCCAAAACATGTGAGCAACTGCTAATGGAAAGCAGTAAACAGCCACTTGGGCTATAGCATTTTCAACGCCAATTCCTCCTCTCTCTCTTCCCCAAAACATGTGAGCAACTGCTAATGGAAAGCAGTAAACAGCCACTTGGGCTATAGCATTTTCAACTCCACTCTGAGGTGAAGATTCCAATTACATTTGAGACTTAAGTTCTCTTGGTTTTCTCCTAAGGAAAGTTCTGAGTCCAGTATTTACAATATTACAGCACTAGCAGATCAGTGTCTTCAACTCGTCTCTTTCTGCTGTATCCTCTTCACCAGTTGGGGGAGGGCCTACACTTCCATAGAATTTGCTGATAATTGGCTGAACAATTTCTTCTAGTTCCTTTTTAGTTTTGAAGTCTTCAAAGTCAGCTTCTTGCTGGCTTTCCAGCCATTCAATCTTTTCCTCTACAGCTTTTTCCATGGTCTCCTTATTTTCAGAGGAAAGTTTGCCTCCCAACTTTTCTTTATCTCCAATCTGATACTTTAGAGAGTAGGCATAGCTTTCCAAGTCATTCCTAGTATCAAGGCACTCCTTGCATCTTTTGTCTTCCTCAGCAAACTTCTCAACATCATTAACCATCTTTTTAATTTCTTCAGGTGTCAGGCAATTTTGGTCATTGGTAATTGTAATCTTATTTTTGTTCTCTTTACCTTTGTCTTCAGCTGTCGCCCCCCAAAATAACATTCACATCTATCTCAAAAGTGACTTCAATCTGGGGGACCCCACAGGAGGAATTCCAGTGAGATCAAATGTACCCAGAAGGTGGTTGTCTTTTTTCAGGGGTCCTTTACCTTCATAGACCTTGATTGCAACAGTAGGTTGATTATCAGAAGCTGTAGAAAAGATCTGAGACTTCTTGGTGGGTACCACAGTGTTCCTTGGTATCAGTTTGCTCATGACACCTCCCACAGTTTCAATACCAAGTGTCAGGGGACATACTTCAAGCAGTACTAGGTCACCTGTATCTTGATCATCAGAGAGTACACCAGCCTGGACAGTGTCACCATATGCAACAGCCTCATCTGGGTTTATGCCACAGGATGGATCTTTGCCATTGATGAACTCTTTAACAAGTTGTTGAATCTTTGCAATTTGAGTAGAGCCACCAACAAGAACAATCTCATCAATATCAGACTTCTTCAAGTCAGAATCCTCCAGTACTTTCTGAACAGGCTTCATGGTAGACCAGAACAGGTCCATGTTTTCTCTTCAAATTTTTCCTGAGTCGGGGTTTCAGAAAAGTCTTCTTCATAGAAGGACTTGATTTTAATTCTTGCTTAATGTTGAGCAGACAGGGCCCAGTTGGCCTTTTCTACTTCCTGCTGGAGTTTCTGCACAGCTCTGTTTTCTTTCCTAACATCTTTGCCAGTCTTCTTTTTGTACAGCCTGACTAAATGTTCCATAACATGCTGGTCAAAGTCTTCTCCACCTGGATGAGTATCTCTATTGGTGGCCATGACTTCGAAGACATCAAAATGTCAATGGGGAGAAGAGACACATAGAAGGTTCCACCACCCAGATCAAACACCAAAATGATGTTCTCTCCCTCCCTCTTATCCAGACCATAAGCAATAGCAGCTGCTCTAGGCTCATTGATGATCCTCATAACATTCATGCCATCAATAGTTCCAGCATCTTTGGTTGCTTGCCAGTGGCATCATTAAAAAAGGCTGATAGAGTAACAACTGCATAGGTAACCTTCTTTCCCAAATAAGCCTCAGCAGTCTCTTTCATTTTAGTGAGAATCATAGCAGAGATTTCTTCTGGAGCAAATGTCTTAGTTTGCCCACCTCCAATGTCAACCTGAATGTATGGTTTATGTTTATGTTTCTCTTCAAACACCTTGAAAGGCAAGAACTTGATGTCTTGCTACACAGAAGGGTCATTCCCTGTGCTGCCAATGAGCCACTGGGTTTCGAAGACCTTGTTCTCAGGATTGGAGGTGAGCTGATTCTTGACTGTATCGAGGATCAGATGTTCTTCTTCAGGGGTGAAGGCCACATAATACAGCCTGATGCACTTTCCCTGATCGTTGGAGACGATCTCCACTGGCCATTCTTGAACGCCCTGAAGCAGGAGTAAGTGGTCCCCAGGTCGATGATGACCATGGTACCCATGTCCTTTTCTTGTCATCCTGCTCAGCCATGCTGCGCAGAGCAGCAGCAGAACCACGGCCACCAGAGAGAGCTTTATCTTGCCCTAGCTGTTGGCCACTTGCTCTCGTCAGCAGACAGCCAGAAGTCGCAGGCAATCCAGCAATAGGCTGCAGCTGACAGCAGTGAGGTTACAGGTCTCTTAAACTCAAGATGCCTCAACTCTGTTCGTCTGTGTTGTCTCTGCCAATGTCTCAAACTTTTTAGTATTGAAGTGCATTTTCTTTCTACAATTGTATTAATTACCATATGTAAAAATTGACAAGTAGAATTCTAGTAAACACAGGTTCGCAAGCTTTTAGGCCAGTATGTAAATATTTAAAAAGTGAATTGCCAATGATTCCCTATATGCTATAACAACACAAGTGGTCAAAGATGCACTAGAACATTATGTGGGAAAAAAATATATTCATACCCAATCAAGATTTTTCAGGCACTTGCATTCAGAAGCATTTTATGAGTCAGCACCAGGTTTGCTCCAAAATAAAGCTCATTTTTCCCTACTGCCCCTCTTTGTTGAGAACAATATTATACATTAAAGATGCATTTACATGAATCATTTTATAGAGAAAATTATTTTAAATTTTAAATTATAATACTTATTTTATGCATAACTTCAAAAACACAGAATTTAAAGACAATACCAGTGAGGCACTATCATTCTATATGACTAAAACACTATCATTCTATATGACTAGCAAACACAATACAAGGCCAAAAGGCAAAATATACACTTTGAAAATCCTATACAAAAGTGGTTCTGTTACAACATTCTTTCATAAAATAAACACAATACATAAAAACGAAACAAGAAAAAGAAAAACTGAATTTTGACAACCTACACAAACTGTGGCATTTCAAATTCAAGGTCTTGTACCTTTTCCATTTGTTTTAGCCTGAGTCCCTGGCACATTGGATTCATGTCAGGCAGGCCAACCTCCTCACAGTTCTCTTTAGGCTCAGCAACTGGTTTCAAAGCATAAGCTGATGTGCTGTCTGCCTCTGGAACAGATTTCTCCACATGACTCAGGGGAGTAAGAGCTGTGCTAGGAGGCACTGTTGCTGAAGGTGAAGCTGGTCTCTCCTCAGTCCCCCTGACTTGGCTGGTCAGGATAGGTGGTTTGTAAAATGTTGTCCCGAGATGGGGCTGCAGTATTCTGGGTGCTCTTGCAGGAGCAAGACGGTGAGAATGAGAAGACAGTCTCACTGGTGCCTCTCTTGCTGATCTGGCTGGTGTGTTGGGCTGTGTGGCACCGTTGGAATGGTCACCACTATCATTGATGCTCATTGTCACTTTTTCCTGGAGTACACTTGGCACAATCACTGCACTCATGCCAGTTAAGTTCTTTAGTTCACATTGTTGTTCCTGAGTTTTTTCTGAAATCTGCTGATCAAAACCATTAATTTGGGAGCCAACAGTAGTAGAGGTATCTTTTATATTAAGTCCTTCAAAGGTAAGATTCTGGCAAAACTTGTCTGAATTGACATTTCCCACATTTCTGCTGTTTTTCTCATTAGGAGAGCTTGCAAGATGGAACCTATCTACAGGCAAACAGCAACATCTGATCTTGGTGCTTGGCATAGGCCTCTGTATATCATTTGTTGTCACATCAGATTTCAGACTAAGTGGTTTCGTGGTTTTACACATATTGTCCATCTTTTGTGATGATGATTCAAGTTCTTTGTGATCTGAAAAAGAAGAGATTTTTTTAACTTCATGAAGCTTGGTTAATAAGGAAGTGTGGTTATTATGAATAGGCATTCTCTCAAACAACAGAGACTTACATATTTTTTCAACAGTATTTTCTCAGTCATCTATGCAGAGGAATTAAAAATCCATACAATATTAAAGGCACATTTTTAATTAAAGCATTACTTTTTAAAATTTATCTTAATAGTATAAATAGTCACAAAGCACATAAAATTAAAAAAAAAACCCTTCCTGTAGTAACTTGTTTTAATATACTACCCATGAATGAATATTTTCTGTGTTAAGACTTTCCTGATTTCAACAGGCAGACAATGGTGACTCTAGAACAGTAACACTATTCTGTACACCAACAAACTCCATGTCCTGAATCCCAAGGACTTTGCCTGTCACTTAATCTGCTTTCCAGCTACATTTTGTCCATACTGAGGGCAACACACCAGAGAGGACTTGGATGCTCTCCCAGCTGATCCACTAATACATGGCAACATCCTCTGCACAAAGGAAGGTTGAAGAGCTGTCAGAATTGCCATTGTGCTACTGGTTCTGGAGACTCCAGACTTACCTCCTTCTCTTTCTCCTCTAGTCTGGTCCCAAGGTCCCTGTTTTCTCACCTACAACCCTAGCATCTCCCACTCTGTCTTTGCTGCATGTACCTTAGAAGCTCCTGTTACTAGAAAGGTGCAGCCCTCTGGCCATGATCCTCTTCTCCCTGCTGAGAAACATCAGACAATTGTGTGCCTTGCCACCGGTCTGATGGCTTTCCAACAGCCCTGTTCATAGCCCACAGTCCTCATCCCTGCCACCTGGTCCTTCTCCCACATCCTTGGGCAGTGGTTTGAAGACAGGTGCACAGCAGCATCACTTGATGATGATCGCAGGTCATCATCTCATCTGACCTCCTTCCTCACCTGAGGCTGCTGGCCTCTCTTCCCTGGTTCTCAGGCAGTGCTCATATGATTTGCTGTCCTGGGCCCTTCTTTACATTGATAGAAGGGAGCTGAGCCATTGTGGTTGGATGGCAACCACCAAAACAAATTTACAGTCCTGCAGAACTTCTAGCACCACTTCTAGCTGCCTGGGTGCTGTCTCAGCTCCTGCTCCAGTTCTGCCCTGGGCAAGCCTAGTGCACTAGCCCTACCTGCCTTCTTCTGTCAAGACAAACTCCTATGTGGAGATATGTTGGCATGTGTTATTAATGATCTTCTAAATAAAAGGTTCAGAATTACCTGGTTATGTAATTAAAATTTCAAATATTTTAAAATTATTTATTGTTATTACTATACCTACCTGGGAATCCAATTTCATTGAACAGCAAAACAAGGTTACATTTAGGAATGAGACAGGATGAGGTTCAAATCCTGAATCAATAATAATTTAAGGACATGACCCTTGGCCTTATTTACCTTCCTGAGACTGTTAACTATGGCTTAAATGAGGCCAAGGTTCATAGCACAGAAGTGCTGATAAGATCAAATCAGATAAATGGAATCAGTGAGTCCAGTGTTTTTCTTTGCAGAGTGGAAATGGACTCTTTGTTTTCAGACTTTCTCAGGCTACACTTATTGATATCTCATTAATTTTATATATCAAATTTAACGTTTATGACTATATATTGAAAAATTCAGATTAAGCTCTACTAGAGCAGTAAGGAATGGAAGGTTTTCAACCCCCTTACCAGAAACAATACACTGAAATAAAATGATTAAAAACAGTGAACAAAAAGACTATAGCCAAGAAAATGGAAGACATGTGTGCTTAATGTGTTTTAATGTGTTTAAAGACAGAAGAGTAAATCTCCAGCTGTTTCCTCTTCCAGCTGAATCCCTCAACCCTTTGCTGTGTCTATCCAAGAAGGATGAAGTCCATCCCACTGAGAGCAATGATCCTAAGGAAAATAAATAAGCTGGTGTGAATGGAGAGGGGGAAAGAAGGAGGCCCTCTAACAGAGGGAGAAACTCAGAAATATTATAGAACAAAGCCAGTAAAACTTATGACCAGATTTCTGCATGCAATAAAAAAAAAAGAAGTTCCACATGAAATAAAGGCTCAAAGAAGAGATTCAAAGGCCCAAGTCAGAATGATTGAAGGGATAAAATGTATACTGGCTAAGCTCAAGAAATAGATGGAAAAGAAATACACCTGTACTATTTCAGAAATGAGGGTAACAACAGAAGCACTAAAAAAGAAAATTAGATAATGCAGAAATACAGTCAGGGAGATGGAAGATGATGTTGAGAAAGCATAGTAAAATCAATTTGAGAAGAATAAAATGTTTAAAAGAAAGAGGAAGAAAATGGCAAAGCATATTTAAAAAGCTACTGAAAGACAAAAGACAAAATCTGAAATCTAGCTGGGCACACACCCATAATCCCAGCTCTTTGGGAGCCTGAGGCAGGAGGATCACAAGTTTAAGGACAGTCTGGGTGACTTAGTGAAGACTGATGTCAAAAATAAAAGTAGAAAGTTCTAGGAATGTGGTTTAGTAGTAGAGCATCCCTGGGATCAGTCCTCAGATTCAACTTTGAAATCTGTGGATTCCTCCCATGGAAACAAAGATAGATTAATGAAGAACTACCTACAGCAAAATATATTTTTTATTTTTCTTTTTAAATAAGTTTTTTGTTAATTATCATCTTAATTGTATCAACTTATGGGTATAGCATGATAATTCAATACATGTATATAGTATATCATGATCAAATTCATCTCCTTAACAGCTCCATCTCCTTAAATATTTAAAAAAAATTTTGATTGACAACTTATAATTGTACATATTTATGAGGTGTAGCTTGATATTTCAATTTATGTATATAAAATGTACTGAGCAATTCAGGGTGATTAATATTTCCATCTTCTTATAAAGTGAGAGGCATTCAATAAAAAAGTGGTGGTTTAAAAATGTATCCAGAGACCTTCTACTAGTCATTCCCCAATATATGATAAGCTCCCCAAAACTTAGAGGCTTAAAAAACAAACATTATTGAACAATTTCTGTGGGTGGGATTTTCAAGTGCAGCTAAGCTGGGTCCTCTGGCTCAAGGGCAGCAATCCTAAAGTCCCTAGGTGCTGCAGACATACCAAGCCTACCCCAGGGAGGATCACTTCCATACTCATTTATGTGGCTGTTAGATTCAATTCCTCCAGAGTTGATTGACTGAGAGCTTTGGTTCTTCTCTAGCTGTTGGTTGGATTCTATTTTGATAATGCCAGTATGCTCTACCAATAATATCATTGTTTTCCACATGATAATTTTATAAATTAAGTTGTAAATTAAAGTAATTTAAACCAAAACAATATTTATAAGTTTTAAAGTACCTCGCATTTAATGACAAGAAGCACATCCATTAAAAATACTACCAGTCAGTGATTAGGACTCATGCCCACAGAAACATAATAGTTTAAGAGTTGATTTCATAAGGAAAATTTACACATTACTTTTCAGAAAATGAATCTTCATTTCCAATCTTTCTATCATCCTAGAAAGGGATGCAGAGGTGCTATAATATGTAATGAAGACTTGTCATTTTGCTTGCTTGTTTCATTTTATTAGGATAGATGGAGATAAAGACCATTGGTTTGGAGAACCGCAAAGTACGTGGGGACCATGCTGTGGTTAAGATGCTCGGTGTTTACAGAAGGTGTCTTGCGAAGCTGGCTGACTAGCACATGGAGATTATGAGGACTGTGAATTCTCATCTGAGCAGGGCAAGAAATTCAGATCCCCTGGTACCAGAGCCAACAAATTTTGAATCTGTGATGCAAGATGGTGGGAGCTGAGCATCACAAAACAGCTTATTTTATCAACTCAGGTGAACAACAAGAGTCTTTTTTTGGACAATCTTGTTGGCTCCCTTCCATCATGTTGTCTGTAAATAAGTGCTTTTACCTTCTACTTGCTCACCTCTACTTTTTTGGCTTATATCTTATTTAGTGATAGATCTTATTAGTTTACTAGGGATGCCTCTTTCCTGTCATTGTTGTGTGACTTCTGATTTAGGAACATACTCTCTGATAGCTTTGTGAATTATTATAGATATATTTTTCTGTCTCAATCTTTCTGTCCTGCTTCCTTAAATTTGGTACATTTAAGTTTGCTAATTTTTGGTAGAACTAATTACCATAATTTTTATTTTCCAAATAACATATTTTTTAAATGTTCAGGCTAGTTAAGAGTGTAATTCTTTCTTTCTTTCATTATTTCAAATACTGAGGAGACAAAATTGAGTAAAATATTAAATAAATACCTGCCTTTAGTTTCTTACATTTTAAGGGAATGAACAGACAAAAAATAAAAAGTAAATACATAAAATGCTATGCAATAAATTTTGAGAAAAACTCAAACTATTTAAAGAAAATGGAGAATTCTTAGCATTTATTTGGTTAATTTTCTATACAGCAATCAAATATTTCTCTGGAAAGATAAAATATGGACAATAAACAAAGGGATAAAGTGAAGCTTGTTGACATCTGGGAGAAAACAATACAGAGAAAGCAAGCAAAATGCAAAGGCTTAGGCACAGGAGTGTCTGGCTTGAAGCCCAAGTGGCTGGATTGGTATAAGGGACAAGGGCAGGGACTGACTAGGGAAGCTCTAGAAGTGGTGGTTAAACAAGAGAGAGCTAAAATAACTTTACACTACGTATACATTGTTTTATTCTAAATACATATTTTTTCTCTTATTGACATTATTATAGACTGTTATTATAGCCATTATTGTTTTCTTATTTTGCATTTTCTCCTCAATTTAATTTGTAGAACTTTGTTCTTTTTAAAATAAGTGTATGAAAAACATAACTGGAATTAATTTATTGGTTTTACTTTTATATTTTCAAATTTGTCATGACTTTCATATTCATTATTTTATCAATTTTTGTTTCCTTATGTTAGGTTTTCATTTTTCTTATTTTGGGGAGTTGAAAGACAAGTTAACTATTTTTTGTTTATTTGTTTTTTTCCTTTCTTAGTAATAAAATATTTGTTGTTTTTTATTTTCTATTATTTATGGAAGATTTCATTTTCATTATTTTACAAATATAGTTACTGTTTTAATTTTATTTTGTTTTATAATTTGTGTTCCTCTTTTTTTAGCAGAACTACCAATTTGTAGATATTTAAAACTATTACTTCACATGTAATTCATTCTTATCCTATTCTGATCTTTGAATAAAGATGATCTTTCTTCATAGACTTAGTACCCATATTATTTTATTTTCTATTTTTAATAAGAAATAGTAATTATCCTCTATTACTTGTGATCTCTGTCTTTTGGAGAAAACGAATTCCCTAAAATCTTTATATTTTTAATTCTATACCTCATCATTTTTCCCCATAAAGGTTTCAAGTTGATTTTATTTTTCCTATTTACTCATTTCTTTGAAGAGATATCTACTTTGTTGATAAATAACAAAACATGAGTATTATTATGTTTTCCAACACAGAACTATGACAACTGGTTTACAATGGGAAAATGATTGGATTTCTTGAACTATCAGGGTATTGAGGATAATCCTAATTCTGTGTTCAATATATAAAACAAATCCACTGCACTTTTGGTTTCACTCATAAGTCAACAGTATTCAAGAGCTCTGACACTAGCTGGTTTTAAAATTGGGGTCAGTTTATGTCTCTTTTGTCTTCTTCCTTGGCTGTAATCCCAGGAATAGAAGTAGCAGAGATAATTTAAATCTTTATTTAAAATCATCATGATTTCATGATGTTTAATATTTTTTTAGTGACTATGATTTGTCCAAATATACTGATTGTTTTCCTTCTTTATTATTTCATTTATTTCTCACAAGTATTTTTAAAGAAAGGTGATATTTCCAATGTACTGATATAGAAACTAAGGTTTCAGTGTCAAATTAATTTGCCTATGAACACACAATCAGTGTCAGACAGTAACTCAACCACATTCTTACTAACATCAAATTCTGTTCTATAACCAACATAGAAAAAAAAATTATCAAACTAAAATGACTATATGTTTGTGGAATTTTTTTTTTGGTAATTAACTTTCTTCTTCTATAAATAAAGTTAAATTAGATATTCTCTGAGATCTTTCTCTGGTTGTTTTTATAGACTTAAACAAGTAAATACTCAACAGTAAATAGATTCTGTTTTATTTGGAAATAAATTTTATAAAATAAAACCAAATAGAATGTTTTAGAATCATTTTTAAAACAAAGGAACATATAATAAGGTATTAGTTGTGCTGTTACATGGAGAAACCAAAACAAAAGTGGGCTGCAGTTGTGGCTCAGTGGTAATACATTTGCCTAGCACACATGAGGCACTGGGTTCAATTCTCAGCACCACACACAAATAAATAAAATAAAGGTCCATCAACAACTAAAAAATAAATAAATAAGAAGAATACAGAATTTTATTTATCTTTCAGATTATCATCCAAACTAAATATGGTGGATGTACAGTGTTATGGTTGTTGTTTCTTCTTTATTATATCATTTTCTGCCATTTAGGAACTCTGTTCTAGCCCAGGAAATGTAATTGGAGGTATTTGGACACAAATGTTTTCTTTAGAGTCACAGCATTTAGATCATATGCATCATATATAGTTCATAGTTGTACTTTAGACATATGGTTGGTCCAGAAAAAAAAAAGCTGGAAAAATTAATCCTTATCTGGACTCTTAGGTACTTGGAAAAAATATTTTACAACAAGAAAAGGGAAAGGAATATTGGGTGTCAAGCAAAGGAAGAATCTTTTTTATTTGGATAGTTACTAAAGATTTGAATCTGCCGCCCAAATCTTTCCTGTGTTCTTCTATTTGATTAGGTGGATGAGGCTTCCCTACAGAAAATCTGAAAGAAAAAAGGAAGAGAGGGGTGAAATATGTTTAGTAATTATTCAAAATCTTTGTTAGGAAACAAAAATTTTAACAACTATTCCTTGGAATAGACTTAGTACCCATATTATTTTATTTTATATTTCTAATAAGAAATAGTAATTATCCTCTATTACTTGTGATCACTCTCTTTTGGAGAACATATATTCCCTAAAATCTTTATTCTTTTATTTCTATACCTCATAATTTTTCCCCATAAAGGAAATGGGGGTCAGATAGGGTCTTGGGACGTTAAATTTCCATTCTGAGATTGTCTATTGATTAATATTAGAATTCATTGCTTGGTTCTAAATTATGTTTCAGGTGACAAATGGGTAGGTATTTTGTCTACTTAATAGTTTTCTTTGCATGTAAATGAAAATTCTTTACCTACTAAACCATAGAGGATGCTTTCAAACCATTTTAATATGTCAGCTAAATAGTAAAAGTGTATGTATGCCTGATGTGTGATGCCCATCTCTAATCCCAGCAACTCTAGAGGCTCAGGTGGACTGACTGTTTAAGTTTGAGGCCAGCCTCAGCAACTTACAGAGGCCCTAAGCAACTTAGCTAGACCCTATCTTAAATAAAAATGGCTGGGGATTTGGTTCAGTGGTTAAGTACACCAGGATTCAATTCACAGTACCAAAAGAAACAAATGAACAAAAAGTATATGTGTCATTTGAACAACAAAATGCTTCAGGCATTTTTTTCCCTTTTCTATTGGTGTTCTTGTGCTGTCACATATAAACAATCATGAGTTCAAGGTTGGTGAGTGTGCTTGGAAAAATAGTTTAGGATTGTCATTTTGTTAAAGTAATCTTTGACAAGAAACACTGCTTACTTAACAATGTTGTGTCATACTTAGATTCCATATTTGCATTTTGACTTCAAAAATATCTATAGAATAGTTTCCTTCTTAAGTATGTATGAATGCACAGACACATACTCACACACACACAAACACAAACATATTAGTATTAGTATTGGCATTAGTAATAGAGAGCTCCATCTAGTGTTTACAGATATTGGATATCACAAATTTGTTTTGATCCTATTTAATAATAAAATAATTTCAAAAACAAACTTGCTTCATTGACTTCCTCAACGAGCTCCATCAAAACAGAAAAAAAAGAGATTTTAAAAGTCATCTTAAATAAGGATAAAATATAGATATTTCTTTTGTTTATAAATGCTCGTGTAACTATCACTAGTCATTCTTAGTAATAACAAATAATTGGTTAATATATATAGCTAATACATAATTAAATTTACAAAGTAATTGTTTCATTTTTCAAAAAAAAAAAAGAAAATAAATTATTGGCCCATTATTTGGTTTTCAAAAATCTTCAGATTTTTGCTATATCTCTGACCTTCACTTTGAGAAAAAAAAAATTTAAGTTTCTACTAGAGTTAAGATTAAAATAACATTCAAAATGTTAAACACAAGATGCCTATTGTGCTATGAAGTATGGAATGTGTTGTTAAAAGTAGGTCATACACACAGTGAAAATTCAGTTTTCTGGTTTGAGAGATTTTATTGTGCACCAATAGTTTCAGAGATAAAAATGAGTCCCAGTGAAATGTATCATAATAATAAAATTGTCTCAGTCAAAACAATGGAAATTCTAAGCTGTAGAACTACAGCCTGTTCTTTCATTAATATTCATTTAATATCTGGAAGATATTTCTTTTATATGCCAATTCTCAATGCATTTCCATTCACTCATTCAATAGTGCTCATTGACCTTCTAGCATATGCCAAATCTTCTGCTTAGGAACAATGGGAAAAACAGCCAATCATTCAATTGCATATATTATTCTGTTCTCCCTTCTAGAAGTAATATTCAGACCTCCGCACAGAGGTAATTTTTTTTGGGGGGGGTTAGATTTTGTTAGTTATATTTGTGTTGCCATGTCAAAAGTACCTGAGGAAAACAACTTAAAGGAAGAAAGGTTTATTTTTGCTTTTGCTCATGATTTCAGAGGTTTTAGTCCATTGTTGCCTAACTTCATTGCTTTGGGCCTGTGTGTGGTACAACATCATGGCAGAAAGGCAAAGTGTGAGAAAATTGCTCAGCTCATGACATAGTTCATATGACAAGTCTTCAAGGACCTACTACTGCTTACAACTAGATTCCACCTCTTACAGTTTTCACCACTTCCCAACAGTCATTTCATTTATGAATCTCTCAAAAGATTAATCCACTGATGAGGTCAGAGCCCTCATAATCCAAATACTTTCCCAACTCTCCACCTGTGAACATTGACAAAATGGGGACAAAGACTTAAGACTCTGTGTGATATCCAGATCCAATCTTCAGCAATAACCAGTGATTTAGAGACACATCCTACCTTGATTTGTAATTAACTAGTACCCTGAGATTGGATTTAAACCAATGAATGTAAACATAAGTGTTCCGTGCATATTGAATACAACTTTTGGGATATCTCTTGTTGAACGTAATAAAGACAGGAGCCACCTTCAACAATGTGGATGAGAATCACCCTCCAGAAATGGCAGAAAAATGGAATGAAAAAATCCCTTGGCCCTTTAATGACTTCACAGCCTACAGCCCTCTAGCTAGCTGGACTATGACATAGAAGATCAATAAACCATTGTGCTATTCGTACAGTGCCTTTGTCTCTCATATTTTTCTGTTAGGATGGGTTTGCTTCTGCACTATAATATAGATAGGTACGCAAGATAAATAAAACACAATCCAGGACCTAAAAGAGTACTCTCATCTAAAGATTAGCCAGAAAAAAATGGCAACTGTAGTTGACACAGAATCACCCTGACAATAAGATGTCTGTAGGAAAGATGTGGTCACACAGAAAGTTCTGCCTTGAGGGATTAGAGAAGGCTTCAGATGGATTGTGGCATGTAAATTTGATCTTGAAAAGTAAAAGAACATTACATACAGAAACAGGGAAAAGATGAGCAGAAAGGATGATAGATCAAAAGAAAACCATTAACAGAGGCATGAGGAAAACAGTCCAAAGTAAATGAGGCACTTGGAGGACAGAAAGGAACAAATGGGTCAAAAATGGGAATAAGTGGTAGATAAGGACCTGAAAAAACATCTATGTTAGAGTTGCTCTGGTTTATGAAAAGAGTTTTAATGTCTTAAAAGGAATTAGTATTTATTCTATCAACAATACATTTTTAATAAAGAAATTATGTGAATATGCAGTCTATGAAACAATCCAGGGTTAATGTTTTCTACATGGTTTAAGCAGTGGTCAAAGTTACTTTTATTTTCTTATTATATGTGATTCCCCTTTATCATGGAAAATATTCTCTAATGTGGAAGGTGCTTCTTTCAATTAAAATGTAAGCAGCTACTCAGCTATGGAGGGACAATGCAAAAAGATTAAAAGCATCCTCCTTCTCACTTAAAATAGATGTAATTAATCTATCATTTACATTCCAAATAATAAGAAATATGGATAGCAATTGGAGAAGTCCTGAGCTCATATTTATCCCAGTTTGGTTCACACAGTCAATGAAGCTGAAATGCTAGAAAAAATCAAATGCAGTATTTCCTTTCACAATTTCAGGGTCACCAGGAATTGACACTTTGCATATATTTGCATATGCTTTGCTTCATCTGTATAAACAAGAAAAAAAAACCCATAAGATAGAAGCAAACTTATTAAAATTATATGAAAAACTATTAATTACTACCTAATTTCAGAAAAAGAAATACTGTGATATGATGCTGAAAGTTTTCTGTACCCTTTCTTTCACTGAACCATAAATGTTCAAAGAGGAATATTTCTATCATTTTCTCTAGCCTTCACATATTTCACATCATAATTATGCACTCCTATCTAATATCAACCAGGAGAATCCTGAGTCCTAGCTTTTCTGGGGTTAGTTAGGCTCCTCCAAATTGGAAAACTGAGTCTGCAGCCAGAGGGAATTTAATAATACACAGAATTAATGATTGTCAATTAGCAAGAAACTGTGAAATAAGTCAGAGAATAAGCTCAATGATATAATGTAAGTTCATCAAATCAATGAGTTCTCACAGTTGGAAATTTAATTGACTATTAGGCCAACTTTTTCAAAACTGTCACACTATCAAAGATAATATCAGGCATAGCAAAGCTGTACATGAAGGCCAGACTGCAATCTCAGACAGAGTAATTGGCAAATAGTGCAGGCCAGCTGTCTATGCATTCTTTATATGTGCCTGCTTCTTTGTGGCATAACTTTCCAATCTCAAAAGGACTTTTAGTCCTACAGGTCATAGAGATTTTTAAAAGTATATCTCTATCTCCTCAGACAGAGCTTCTGAAAATATTGAGAGACATCTGGGAAAGGATATGAATATTTTAGTTAAGACTTAACATTCTAAAGGCACTTAGATATTTTGTTCTCATTTAGAGACTGTTTAAAGTTAACAGCTACAAGATTAATTTAAGCAGAGAAAATACAAATGGTCCAACATTTGCTCCTCGTTCTCTAGAGGGTTATTTCTAGTGCATGCTTTGGAAATAGATGTATTATTCATATTTGATATATAAGTTCAGCACACACAAATTCAAAAATTCTTTTGGATTAAGTGGAATTAGTCTCGTGTTGTCAGAAATAACAGATATGAATAAAAGCACTGTTGAACAAGAATAAAGTCAACTGGCTGTCCTGAATGGGATCCTCACTGAGAATAATTTTGTTTCATTTCAAGAAGCAGGATCAACATTTTTGGCTCAATATGAACACGATTTTATCCATATGTTTACCACTTTCCAGTTTTCCAATTTTATGCTAAAACAGATTGAGTCAACATTTACAATAATAAAACTTTTATGCTGTTTTGTGAGACAAAGTATAATATAATATTTATGAAATAGTGTCAGAATAATAACATTGCCGAGGTTACCAAATGGTGTACTTTTCACATGAAGGCAAGAAACCAATATTCAAATTATACTCAAGTGTAATTCTTCCCAGAACAGTCAATCAACATGCCTTTCTCTTTGTTTATTTGTTCACTACCCTCAGGGACACTTGAAGAACTGTGATGTCCACTCAAAGAGAAAAATGCCACACAATTGGCTGTGAGAATGATAGATCTCCACTTGGAGATGCACTGAGAACTGGCCACATTTTATTGTGCAAGTATAGGGTGTTCTTGTGGGTTAACTGATCTATTCATAATTGTATTAGCTTAATCTGTCTAAGATGCAGATTACCAGGATGATGTGATTAACTAAATGAATAGAAATACAAATGGAGTAAGGCACTGTTTAATTGTTTTTTTTTTTTTTTTTTTTTTTAAGGAAGGATAAAAGAGTGTTGAAATTTTTAACATACACTTGTTAGGCATTTAAAGAAATAGAAACCCCAACTAGAACAACTGAGAGACTTGGGAATCTTATAACACTGAATAAAGGACCCCAGAATGGGAAGAGAAAAGAATATAGGACTGTGCAGAATGAAAATTAGTCACATATTTATTGTGGACAAATGCTCTAATGATGGTTTATAAATTCTGATAATAACCTTGCTTTGGATTTCAGTCTCTCAGAAGCATCTGCCCTCACTTTATCCCAGTTATCACAAAAACCCTGTGAACATTATTATTTTTTTTAAAAAAAACATTTATTTTTTAGTTGTAGATAAACACACAGTATCTTTATTTTTATGTGGTGCTGAGGATCGAACCCAGTGCTCACATATGCAAGGCAAGAGCTTTATCACCAAGCCACAGCCACAGCCCCATGTGAACATGATGATTAACCCCATTTTGTAGATGAGGAAATTTACTCCCAGCACTTCTAACTTCCTTCAATAAAGTTGCTCAGTGTATTAGTTTTCTAGTATTGTATAACAAATTACCACAAATTTAGACAACATTCACGTGTTAACTGAAAGACTGTTTGGGGTCTTATCTGAAAGTTCTAGTAGGGATTCTACTTCCCAGCTCATTCATATTGGGTGAAGAATTCAGTTCTCATAGCTGCAGAACCAAGGTCCTTGTTTCCTTGCTAGCTCTCAGCTCAGGTAGTTCCTTACTTATAGTGCAACTAAATTCAAAGGCATGTGGATTTTTCTCTGCTTTCAAAGTCAGCAATAGCATTGTTGAAACCTTCTCATATTTCAAAAATCTGACTTATCATTTTGCCACTAGCCAGAGAAAACTCTAAGGCTCTCACAAGCTTTGGTAAACATTACAATGATCATATCTTAAGGTCAACTAAATTGAAAACTTTATTTACATTGGCAAATCCCTTCAGAGTAGTGCTAGAGTGGTATGTGATTGGATAACCAAGGAATGGATATTAGCATGTGCCATCTTTAGATATTTGTCAACTACATTTGACTTTTGAGGCATAGATCTACAATGAGAATTCAGGTCTACTGATTAAAAATCTAAAGCTTTTCGACCCCTTTAATTCATTTGTTAATTAACAATAAACTAATTAATCTATAGGTATCTTATGTAGACATTATTCTCAGTCTGAAGATGAACTTTATTGAAAGAAGAAACTATAGCCAGAAGGCCCACAGAAAAAAATGCTAGGTAACTGCTAAGTGACAAAAGAGAAAAAGAGACAAAATCTTTGGCCCCAAATAGGGAGGCTCTTGTAAATTCTCTGTCTTCCTTTCAATTCCTATCTCCACTTAATCTCTTATAATTCATGGCACTTCAGTTATTAAGAGGCACAGTTTAGAATTGAAGCTCCTTAAAGACAGGAACTTTCATGCTTGGAAACTTAATGTCTGGAAACTTAATGCCTGGCATAATTTTTAGCACCTACCAAATGCTATCAGACAACTTTTACATAGTAGATGCATAGAAAAGCTGTGCTCAATTATAATATGATATTAATTAAAAATGAAAAAAAGATGCCATTACAAAATAAATACCTTGAATATAATTTCTAAAATATAGAAAAATCAAGCCACATATGGCAGCATACACCTATAATCCCAGTAGTTCAGGAGCCTAAAGCAAGAGAATCACAAGTTCAAAAGTAGCCTCAGGTACTTAATGAGGTCCTAAGCAACGTTGCAAGACCCTGTCTCAAAATAAAAAATAAAAAGGGCTGGAGAAATGGCTTATTGGTTAAGTGCCCCCAGTATTAAACCCTGGTACCAAATACAAAATAAAATATAGAAAAAATCAGAACGGTGCTAACTTCCGTGTTTGGCAAATAGTAAAAATAAATTGTTGCTTTTGTGTGTGTGTGTGTGTGTGGTGGTAAGAAAAAAAAACCAGGGTCTCACACATGCTAGATAAGCATTTTATCCTGGTCACAACCCTAGTCCTACACTTGGTAGGACTGAAAGGATATGAATAAGTATTTAATTCAAATAAGTAGATATGATTAATATTTAATTTATTCAGTGTGTGTGTGTGTGTGTGTGTGTGTGTGTGTGTGTTTGTGTACAGAGAGAGAGAGAGAGAGAGAGAGAGAGAGAGAGATTCCATTATCTTTATGAATATGGGAACTTGGAATTCCCTAATTGACAGAAATGCTCCTGGTTAATTTT
The DNA here is from genome assembly GCF_048772815.1 of Callospermophilus lateralis. NCBI lineage: Eukaryota > Metazoa > Chordata > Mammalia > Rodentia > Sciuridae > Callospermophilus > Callospermophilus lateralis. The sequence continues at coordinate 68,922,419 of NC_135312.1, forward strand.
TTTTTCTCCTTGAGCTTATCTGGGTCAGGAATACAATGAGAAGAATGAGAGAGAGAAAGAGAAAGAGAGAGAGAGAGAGAGAGAGAGAGAGAGAGAGAGAGAGAGAGAGAGAGATTGATTCCACAAAATTCAAACATGCAGAAAACAAAAACAGTAACTTCTAGGAGAATAATTATTTATAATATTTATTGGGCATTTCTGATAAGAACCATCCCATTTATGATTTTTCTCCTGTCCATATTGTTTTCTCAGGCTGGGGCCTTTGGCTGATGCAAGCTTATTCCAGGACAGTATTTTTAGTACTTCTCTGGTCCTCAAGGATGGGTAGTATGCATGTGTGGGTTCCATACTGCCAGACCTTTTCTGGTTGATGCTGTTCAGCCTCCTCTGCTATGATGTGACCTTATCCTAAGAATGCTGACCCTAAGTGTCATATGACCCCTCTCTCTGTCATCTAACTTCTGCATGTAACTCAGTAAGCCTGCTTCAAGTCATTCTACCTTGATGTATGTGTGTCTAATATTTTCTTTCCAAAATTTGTCCTTGTACCCATATTTAAAGAGTTTATCCATAGTGGGAAGTCTTGGCAGCAGGTTAAAAAAATGTCATCTAAGTTAATTCTCCTCTACACAAATTACTCTGCATTTAACTTAGGCCCAAGATTTTTTTTTTTTTAAATTAAGAGCCAAGTATTGATCATTGTTCGGTTCTCTGATATTCTCATTCTAATCCTTTACCCCCATCTTGAAGTAGAGACAATTTCTTTATACTTTCCCTAAACTCTGTTTAAGATGATAGGCAGCTTCAAGACTAAACTATATAAATTATTAGGAATAATTAAGATTGATATACTAAACACTGGTTCTCTAGAATGATGTGATGTCATCTTTGATCTTAAATTTATTGGGTCAATTCCTGTTTTCATGTAAATTGACTTGTGTTAACCCCAATAGTTGTTATCTCTGCTGTAGAAGTATTTAGTCTAATGGAGCTAATTTTAAAATAGGCACAGGGAAATATAATCATATATATATATATGTATATATATACATATATATATAATATTTATATGTATATAAATATATATTTTTTTAATCAAATTGGTATTAAGTTAAATTTCTTTTCCCATACTTTTTCTGTCCTGATATAGCTTAACTGGGAGCCCAAAGTCTCAAAATGTGCTTATGGCTATGCAATACCTTTGGTTAAGTATGGCTTTGTTTCCTCCCAGACAGAATCACAGCATAGTTTATAAGAGTTCATTCTTTATTAACCCAATAAAAAATGTGTTAAATTTGAATCATAAATTCTTCTTTTGTCCTAATTATATGGGTCCTGGAATCATATCCCCCTTTTTATTTAAAATATTGTTCAGTTGTCCACCCATATTTTATAAAAAGAGAATTGAAATTGTAAATCTCGGGCTGGGGATGTGGCTCAAGCGGTAGCGCACTCGCCTGGCATGCATGCGGCCCGGGTTCGATCCTCAGCACCACGTACAAACAAAGATGTTGTATCCGACGATAACTAAAAACTAAATATTAAAAATTCTCTCTCTCTCTCTCTCTCTCTCTCTCTCTCTCTCTCTCCTCTCTCACTCTCTCTTTAAAAAAAAAGAAAGAAATTGTAAATCTCACTTTCACTGAGTCTAGTTCTATGTATTTGGCTTATGATATTCTAGAAAGAACATGGCTTTGTTTATCAACTTCTTAGATTAATAAATTCTTTGAAGGAAATAACTGCAGTGTTAAATCTTTGTGCCTCTTTGGATGAATTGATATGGAGAAACCTTTCTCAAAGAAGCTCATAATCATACACATATATACATTACTCCCCAAGAATCTCAGTTAATTATGGCAATCTGGATACCTTTCCTAGATTGTAATCATCCTAGTGAACCTACATGTTCTAATTTCTTTGGGTTTATCTCAAGTCTATTTTCTTTTTAAACTTTTCTCTAGTACTGAGACATGCTGGACGTTTGTGAAAATAATTTTTTCTCCTTTGTAATAGTACAGTTTCTGAGTTATACATTTGAAGGAAATTATAACATTTTCTTTTATACCCAGAGTATTAATGTTCTTTTAAGAAAGAAACTGTTTATCTAATTCAAATTTTTATCCATTATTTTAGTACCTATCAGAAAAAAATTTACATGATAGATGCTTAGGAAGATTGACTTGATCTTATTTTTAAATTATAATTTCTAAAATTTGTATTATTTAAAATGTTTTCTATTGGTCTTTCTATCTTCCTACCCTGATGCAAAAAGAAAGGCCTAGTTGACTGGAAACATTCTAGGGAATTAAGTATCTGAGAAAATAATTTTGTAGCTGTAGTAAGTCCAAAACATTAGTTCTAGTTCTCAAGAAAAACCACTAAAAGTTAGATATCTATAATTTTGCAGTATAGGCTTGTTGAGTAGTGGAGATCAAGGCATCAAGAGGAACCCAGGGATCACTTACACTGAATTCAATTCCTGTGATTTAAAGTCATATCGCATTAACATGAGTTGAGTCAAATCAAATTGAATGGCCACAGAAATGTGCTCCTAAATTCTGTTTTACTCAATCTTAGGCCAAGACATTTGTTGGCTCTGCCAGTGACTAAAAGCACTTAGGCAGAAACAAAAATAGAGAAATAAGAGTAGACAAATGCCCTATTCTTAATCTGACCCTGCTTATCTGTTTGCTAAAATACATCTGATCTATTTACTTCTGTGAATAATAATCAGACATAATATTTATTCTCTGCAGGTAATATTTGATCAAGTACTCGAAGCTTTGCCTGTGCATCTCTAACAATAGCCTTGACTTGTAACCGACCTCTCATTTTGGTCATCCATCACACTGAAACTAAAGCTGCCAATCAATTTTGGCATTGGGGGTGTCTAAAATTAGAAGATTTTTATCTGTCTAAATGTGGATAAGGTTGGAGCTGCCAAAACAATACTCACTTGTGACCTAAATATCCAAGAAAGAAAAAGCCAATGCCATTAAAAATTGTGTCATCTCCTCTCTATGATTCAGTAATGAAAGCCTGCCAACCAGCAGTCTGTCAGCTGCATTCTGTTTAATCATTGGAAATTGTGTGCACTATGTCTATGTAGCCTAAATGGAAAAAGTTGCCACTGCAATTGCATCTTCCTCTTACCAATAAATCATTGTAGACAAAGAAGAGAGGAAGAAGGCCACCTGACAGCTCTCCATCAGAACGCCAATCATAAATTAACACAGAGAACATAGCACACAAGACTGTCTTTTCAGGACCTCAGAGTTAAATAATGAAGAGAGATACTTTAGTTTAAAAGGTTGTAATTCCAAAAAACTTGAAGATGCATTTTTTGAAGGAAAAGGAGAAAGTCCACCCTATTTGGAAAGGTGGAGGCACCTACCTGGTCTTGATTTTTGACACTTGAGATGGTTGAGAAGCTGATTGCTTTATAACTGCAACAAGGCTTATCCTGATCTCCATGACCAATGACATTACTTAAGACTCTCAGCATGTAAGGCAAGTTCATTGTTTTCTCACTTTTTTTCCTGAGAAAAAGCACCACTATACAAAATATGATTTTCTACATGATGGCAGCATGCCCCTGTGATTTAGATGATATTGAATTCTTGCATAAGTTCACAGCATAGACCCAGAAAAAGAATGCTGCTTTTGACAGTAGAATAAGGCAAGTTTCTTCTTAAATCATTAGGGTAGAAATACATTTGTTCAAAACATATTTTACTTTCTATTTCTTGGATTTGGCACTTGAAGTTTACAAAGTTAAAAAAAAAAAGACCAAGGAAGTCCATTGTTTACATAAAAGGAAAACTACATATAATTGAAATTCAAATTTTATAAAATCACTGTTAACGTGATAAATATATAAAAACTATTTATGAAATTACTGACTTTTGATAGAGTGGAAAAAACACCAGGTCTATTCTCTCTCTTTCTCTTAATACCCACAAAGTTCTGAGTGTCTTCTACCTCTTGCTATTTACTTCAAATAAAGTGTGACTTAGTAAGCTTAATTTTTGAAAGAGTAAAAATGATGCTGAAAAAGATGAGGTATTCCGATATCCTTGAATTTGCAAAAGTGTTTCCTGGAATTGGCTTTTATTCTCAAAAGGATCAGTTTATATCATATCATATAACACAGTGCTTATATTAACAAGAGATCTGAGAACTAAGGAAGTTCACATTCCACTTCTTGTGGGAATATTCTTCAGACAGCCCTAACATGATCAGGCCTCTGCTTGGTGATTATCAATAGAAGGGTATGCATTTTCTCAAATGGCTGCTGTTTTAGCACTGGATGATTATGATCATGAAAATAATTTTGTCTTTTAGTAAGTGAAATAAAAGTAAAAGTAAGAAAATTTTCTTGTAATTGAGGAGCATTTAATAAAGAGTCCATTACAGAATGTGAGGAAGGTAGGTACAGTGGCAAATGCATGTAATTCTAGCAGCTCATGAGGCTGAGGCAGGAGGATCACAAGCTCAAAGTCAGCCTCAGTAACTTAGCAAGGCCTTAAGCAACTTAGTAATACCCTATCTAAAAATAAAAATTCAAAATGGTTGGAACATAGCTCAGTGGTTAAGCACTCCTGAGTTCAATCTTTGGTTCCAAGGAAACAAAGCAAAACAACTCAAATAACAAAACAAAACAAAGAAACAGAATGTGAGGAGTTATGAATGACCAACAAGAAATGAAGCATTCAGGCTACAACAGAGAAAAGCTCTCACCTCCACTTTGCCTGAGAGGCCAAGAGAAAGAATGGCCACTGTCACTCAGTGAGCATAACTGTGGTTAGAGAAAAGGGTACCTTGGTGGTGCTGTGGCCTTTGGTGGAGACCAAAATAGCCTAGGTGGAGGGAACTAAGGAACAAAGGTTTGATATCCTGTCAGTGCCTTTTATTGGTCAAGTGTGATGCACTGTACATGAAATATTTCTAAGCCTGTCTTTGTACTTGTAATACCTATGAAATTGATTTTTAATCTTTAATGCAAACCAAGTTTGCATTTTTTAAACCAAGTTTGTTTCAATGTACTGTTGCCACATTATTTCAATTCTCCTGTCCCTACCTTCATTGGTACACACACACACACACACACACACACACACACACACACACACATAAATTTATACATATGTGGGTATGTGTAACTAATCTTAGCAGTACAACTCACTTAAATCTTCTCTACATTTTGTGACAAACTGTTCCACTTTATTGTAATCTGAGACAAAATAAGCCTATACTCCTTTTAGGACATGATAATGAAATTTTCCTCTTTCAATTATCATCTTGCTGAGGTTTTTTATTTTATTTTTCTTGTTTAATTTTCTTACCAGAGTTCACCAATGCTCCCACAATTCTAGCTTAAATTCCAAGTCATCATTTGATGAGTTTTTAGCAATATAACTCTCCTATAATTAGGCTCTCTACCCATAAAGCAATTTGGTCAAGGTAGATTTCTTCATATGTGCCTGTATTTCAAAAACTATAGGTTTTGGTCTTTTCCTTTCTCGCCTAAGGAACATTTTTCTGGCAAGACAATTTAAGCTACTAAATGATGGTAGCATATGATGATCATTATTTTCCAAAGTACTTGTATGAAGACACGAATTGGTGTGACTATAGTTTATATACAACCAGAGATATGAAAAATTGTGCTCTATACATATAATAAGAATTGTAATGCATTCCACTGTCATATGTAAATTTAAAAAAAAAGAAAAACAAAAACACAGGATCCATGTCACTGTTTGTTCCATATCTTAGTATAGAGCCTGATAAATTTTTGACCTCTAGTAAAAATTTGCAATATATCTTCTGAAACCAGCTGACATGCTGCCAAACAAAGCAGTCAGCCTCAGCTCCCTAGCTTGCCCTTGGGTACCTGCCATTTCAACAGCACCATCTGTATACCATTGTTATTTAGCACAGAGGATATTGAGTACCTTTCACTGTGGACATTTAACTCCACTGGAACACAGGCCATTAGTGTTTTTGCCTCACTAGAGTTTTAGGAGTTCATTCTTTCAAAACTTGACCTAGGTTTAGATGTGCCTGTTTATGAATCCAACCTCACAATAAAAATAGCCAAGCCTAAAACTGTTTTTCAGTCTTTAATTTCACCTGAATCTGCTCCTCCTATCTCCATTTATTTGGATTTGTTGTTCTCAGCCTGAAACTGTCCCACTGCCTAGATATTTTGAATCCCATTGAGATTTGTCAAATGTTTTAAATAAATATTTAATGCTTAAAATATTTTAAATATGTTCAGAAGGCATTAGAAAGAAACACCATTGTTACCTTTGAAGTGTCTTAATGTTGTGCTGTGATTCCATTCGCTTTCCCCCACCAACCTGGCCACCACTGAGTGGTCATCACTTTCATTATCTTGCTTTCTACACACATACACACACACACACACACACACACACACACACACACACAGAGAGAGAGAGAGAGAGAGAAATTTACATGAGAGGAATCATATTCTCTGCAAACTTCAACAACTTATTTTGAAAGTGAATATTATATTCTATTAAGTTGATCTGTGTTGATGTATGCAGGGATGATTCATTTATTTTGACTGTTGTGTACCAAAAGTCATTCTAACATTTTGTCTGTTATTCATTGAATTTGTTTTTTTCACCTGCTGCTCCTCGGCTTCTCATCTAGTTATAGATAAAAGGTGCATGAGGATTTAATGAAATAGATTGTATGGAAAACATCTCTGGAGCTAATTTTATAATGAAAAAAAGCACACTTTGGAGCTGGGGTTGGAGCTCAGTGGTAGAGTTCCTGGCATGTGTGAGGCCCTGGGTTCAATTCTCAGCACTGCATATAAATAAATTAATTAATTAGTTAGTTAATTAATTAATCAAATATCCATTGACAACTAAAAAATATTTTAAAAAATAAAAGAAAGAACAGAACAGAACCATACCTCAAGCTATGTAAAAAGGCTCTGGCAGATCCCTGATTCCTTCTACTTAGTCTTCATATACATTACATATCCCATGTCTATAATATCATTGAAGTGAACTTAGTTGGAAGATTTTGCTAAAAGGAAATTCAGTTGGGAATGTAATCTACCTTTGCTTCATGAGATGGAAATCTATAGTTTGCAGCAATCTTCTTGAGAGTTAGGTACTGCTAGACATAGAATTCATGTGAAATGTTTTAGACATGAAAGTGCAATAATGGCTTTCCTGAAAGCCTTGGCCAGTATACAGTCTGCAAACTAACTTAGAATTTTGTCCTTAAGAAGAAGGGACGGATGTTGAATCACAATATGAGGTGTCTTCTGCCTGATAGCAGGCATTAGAAGTATGTGAAAAGTGGAGGAAAATCAAGGTTTGAAATGTACAAAGCTAGAAGAAAATTAGGAGAAATTCTTCTAACTATTAAACATGTGTAATTGTAAGCAACATAATGAGTTTTCTTATACACCAAGCCAAATTAGCAAATTTGTTAGGATTATATTTGATAAACAGGATATGTAATTATAAATGGACCATACAATAAAACAATTTTGCCAGTATTACATGTAGGTAGTAGAAATTATTCTAGCAATGAGACATGCCTTGCAACGTATTTCTTGGGTCATTGTGAAATCAGCAATTCATCAAGTGGAAAATACATTGTGAATTGAAGTAAAATAGAGGCTTGTACAGTTTGGTAGTCCAGTTAATGAATATTTTCTACATTGTACAAAAACAATATATTCATAACAGGCCACTGCAATAAGAATACATAGACAACAAATGGTTTAATGTGTATTAATTCAAACACTACTGAAGATAAATCAGTCGTTACCTAAGAATACATAAAATATTCTCAAATGCTACCAGAATATATGAAATAAGCCTGATAAAAGGTTTCTCAAATTTGACAACAATCCAAAAAAATTACATCACATCACAGGTTAATTGCAATCATGAGAGAATCATCTTCACCAATTAAAGAAAAATAAGCCATTATATGGTAAGACTGCATTATCTTTCTGTTCTCTACATTAATAAAAATTACAAAACTGCTAAATATGAAGAAATAATCAGAGAATGTACAATCAAAATTAAGATTTGATAAGCATCTATATGATATTACATATTTTTTTCTGAATTTGGTAATTTTTGTGCTTTTGGATTTTGAAATCACATAATTAGTAAGTTTTTAAAATTCTAAGTAAATTCACTTTCATACTTAGTTTTGCATTTTTTATGTTTTATTTTTTCTTTGGAAGATTTTCCAAATTATATATGCTTCTGGATACACAAACTGAAATTCTATCTGTTGAGTAGAAATTATTTGACAAATATTGTTACAGCTTTTTAAAATATAGAAATACAAATATGTTGATAATTTTACATTTTATATACAAAGAGGAATAAATGGGAAAATAATGTCCATTTTTACAAACACGTTTTTAATTTCATGTCATCTCAGTTTATGCTTATCATTCAAAGTCTTTTTCAGTTTACATGTGTGTTATACCCTTTCACAGGCATAGAGATGGAGTAAGAAAAATAAAGTCATGGATGATGTGTAGTCTAAAGATCTGGAGTGAATAAAATAATAGTTAAAAATATATAATCAATTGCCAGGCACAGTGGCAATGATGGTTACAGTGGCACATGCCTATAATCTCAGTGACTCAGAAGGCTGAGGCAGGAGGATAGTGAGTTTAAATTCAGCCCCAGCAAAGGCAAGGCGCTAAGCATCTCAGTGAGACCCTGTCTCTAATTAAAATACAAAACAGGGCTGGGGATGTGGCTTAGTGGTCAACTGCCCCTGAATTCGATCCTGGTATTCTTCTTCAAAAATATGATTAATAATCTTTCTACAAATCTAGCACAAACACTGATTTGTTCAGATTAAATAATATTCTGAAATAAACTCTATATGCACATGTGTATATACATGTACAAAATTAAAAGAATTGAAGGAGACTTAAAGCAGAAACGACAATATTTAAAAACGTAAACATAAGTAAGAAAATATACTTCCCAAATATAAATGCATTTATGGATACAGAGTATGGCAATTTGTGACTGAAATCTAACATGTTTGTCCAACTATCAAGGTATTCTATGAGCTTCTGAGTTATGAATGGAGATAAAGTTTATATTAGAACTCTATCACCTGAAATTCTGCACTACATTACAAGAAAAAAAAATGTTTACCCCACTGTGTTGAACATATTGTCTAGAACAGAACTGGTATCAATTACTGAAGCTTCAAGAATAAAGCATAAAATAAAAATACAGCCTGTCAGAAAAAAAAGAGTGTGGCTGTTTGTGATACTGCAGTAAAATAAGGGTTTCATGTTATTGGAGCAGATGACAGTTCAATCTAGTGAAAACAATGGCATTTGAAAAATATTAGATCTATGTATTATCTATTTTGTATAAAATAGATTTTATATGAATATACACACAGCATGGGTACACATATAATTTAACACTTCAAGAGTTAACTCTCTTGTCATTATTCACAGTTGAAATTATGAAAAGCAATTTTGTGGTGGCTTTAAAAATATTTTAAAATGACTATATGACACTTATGTCATGTTGTTTTGTATATCACAAAGATAGTCATTTGACACAGCATGAAGCAAAATGTTATTGCTGGGTATACAACAATACAGTATCATTTGTTCAAAGTCCTTCAAATAAGTACTGTTTTAGAGGAAAGAGTCATGAACTTCAGAATCAAAAGGTCTGACTTGAATTTGACTTTGCTTTATTAGGTTGTAGCATTCTAAGCAAATGGATGAACTTCTCTGTGTTATTTCTTTCTGCTCTAAAATTGTCAATAACATTTGTCTTTCATTACTTATTGTGAGGATTACAACAAATATAATATAGGAGACATTACTGGCTACAAATATAGGAGACATTACTGGCTACATACTCTGACATTTTGTGAAATTTCAGGTTGACTGCCTCTTATTTCCACTCATACAGCATGGTAGGAGGAGACAACCATCAAAAGTGCAGGCGATAAGAGCAATCTTAGAGATGCACAATTTGTGTACAACATTAAACTATACATTATTTTTCTATAGAAGAAGCAGAAACATTAAAATTCCTGTTTATTGCTCTTGGCTTTTGGGGATCTTAAAGAAAATTGTTGTTATAGTTTGGACCTGAAAAATCACCCCAAGACCAACTGTTGAAAGTTTGGTGCCAATGAAACAAGTTCAAAGGTGGGGCTTTTGGAAAATGATTGGATCATGGTTTTATATCATTAATGGATCAATTCATTTATGGGTTCATAACTGAATAGACTATGGGGAGGTGATACAAACTAAAGACTGTAGGGCCTAGTTGGAGGAAGTGGGTCAGTGTGGGTGTACTTTGGAAGGATGAATCTTGTTCCCAGCCCCTGTTCATCCTTCCTCCTCTTTTTTCCCAACTGCTGTGACATGACATCTCTGCTCCATCATGCTCTCTCTACACAGGTTTATGGCAATAGAGCCAGCCAATCATAGGATGAAACCTCTGAAACCGTTTACTTAAATAAAGGCTTACCCTTTCAAGTTGCAATAAAAAATGACTAAAAATTACCATGGAGGCCAGTGTGTCTCTTAATAGTTTAACTTAGGTAAGACATTGACAAACCATAAATACATACTTTCAAACTGAAATAATTAGTTTAAGGAGAAATGAGCTATAGAGTCTGATTTTGTTTGTTTTCCTGGAGTAAGTTTATGTATACTTAAAGGAACTTCAGCAGTAGAAGATATCTAATAGATAATTTCGGATCTTTTCAATCCCATGTGCCCACATGAATTGTTGAGAATTTAAATCCTCTCTTCTTCCACCCAGGAATAGCAGTGCATTTTCCCCAACCAAAATGGTTAAAGAACAACCAAGAAAAAAACAAACCAAGCTAAAGGATCTTGTGATTTACTAGAGGAAGAGCTCCCCCTGCTCAGGGAAAGAAGAACTGTAAGGAAAATACATAGATCATGTATACTCTAACCTTGGAGTATTTACTTTATTTACAATAGGAGAAAAACATTACAAGAAGTGAAATCAGTACAAGCTGGAGATTACCAGAAAACAATGTCTTAAGAAAGAATAAAGATAATCTAATATTGTTGAAAAATTAATCATAAACAGATTAGGAAAAGATGCTTCTTCATAGTCATGGAAAAGAAAATTTGTTGGAAAATACTGTCTTTCTCAGTGTTTGTAAAGGTTGGAAAGAAGCTGAACTAAATGCTCAAGAAACATTTGTATTCAAGTGTTAACAATATTTCTTTCAAAATTCCACAATAAAAGTATTAATTTGGGTATTGTTTACATTTAGTTCTTCCTTTCTGGAATAGAATTGCAGAAAAGTATTTAAACTGAATAGCACCAACCATACTTCAGATACACATAGCAAACATTGTCCATGCGGTTTCCATGATTGCCCCTAGCTTCTGTGAGATATTTTCCATTTGCCAGATAAAAACTTAACTGAAAAATCAGTATTTTGCATGAAGTCATACAATTAATAATAGAAAAAAAAGAAAGGTGGAGCAACACGGATCTAAATGGCACAAGGACACATTATCTTTAAAAAGAATTTCCATAATTTACTTAAAAACATTACAAGGAAAAACATTACAAGTGCATATATGAATATATCACAATGCATTCAAATTTTAATATGACTATAATAGTCCAACTTAAATAAATAAATAGAAGGAAGAGAAATAGAGTAGTAGAAGATTGATGGAGGATAAGCAAAGAAGATTGTAAAGAGGAAGTCAAAGAGGAATTGTTGGGGATTGAAATGGAGCAAACTATGTTATATGCATTTATGGATATGTTAAAATTAATCTCACTATTATGGTTAGAAGTAGAACCAGATCATGTAGGTAGATGGATAAACTAATGATTTTAACAGGATCATTGTAGAAATATTTTTTCTTTCTTATTTTGACAACAATCTAAAATGTAAATAATGTGATTAAAAATAGATTCAGAAAAAATCAAGTTCTTGGTTAAAAAATTTAGAAAATGTGTAAGACTTAGATACACAAAAATTAATAGAAAATAGATGAAAGAAATTAAGAAATATATAAATAAATAAAGTGAAATAGCATTGTCATGAGTTTGAAGAATCAATATAGATAAAATATCTATTTTCCTCAAAATTATGTAGAAATTCAACACTAGTTTAATAAGTCCTAACACGGTTTGGTGGAAATTGACAAAATTAGTCTAAAATGCATATGATATTAAGAAGAATGATAAAAAAAACTAACTCATTTTAGCAAATGACAGTATTAGAGGATTTAAAACACCTGATTTTAAGATATATTATTAAACTACAGTATTTAAATCACAATATATTGAAACCAGTTGAACACAATGGTTCAAATTAATTATTTAAGAAGTTTGCAATGGTAATTCAATAAAACAAATCTGGATAGCCAACTTTACATTATTCACATAAGTGACCTCAGAAAGAATCATAGTTTCATGTCATTTTTTTTTTTGTCCCTAGATTCCAAATGTTATGGGAACAAGTTGCTATGTTTTGGATATGAGGTATCTCCCATAGTCTTGTTAATGCAGAAATATACAGAGGTAAACTGATTATGAACTAATCAGTTCATCTAAATTTAAATAGATTAGTTGGTGGCGGTGATTGAAGCCAGCTCCATAGAATGAGTTTAAGAACTTTTTTTCCCTTTCTATTTCTTGAAATAGTTTGTGGATGTTTCAGTTTGGACATAAAGTGTCCCCCCAAATGAATCAGACATTATTACTCTGCATATATGATTCCAGGACTGGTAACTCTACATCATGTACAACCACAAGAATGAAAACTTATTCTCTCTCTCTCTCTCTCTCTCTCTCTCTCTATATATATATATATATATATATATATATATATATGTATATATATATATATAAATGTATTCTACTGTTGTGTATAAAAAATTAAAACAAATTTTAAAAACAAAAATAAATTAATTATTTTAAAAATTATAGCATAATAATAAAAAAGTTCATGTGAGAAAATGGAGGAATGTTCAAAAATGAAAAGATTAGATTATGAGAGTTAGTACCTAATCAGCAGATTCATCCATTTGATGGGTTAATAATTTGAGAGGACTACTGTCTTGGGTAGTCACTGTATTCAGATGGGGTAGGGCTGAAGGAAGTATGTCAATGGAGATGTGCCTTTAGAATCTATTTAAATTTGTTTCTGTCATTTCTCTTGCTTTCTGTGCTTTCAGACTGTTAGACACTAAGCAGTCTTCCTTCACCATGCCCTTTTACCTTGATGTCTTGCCTCCCCTTGGGCCCAGAGCACTGGAGTCAGCAGACCTTGGACTGAACTTCTGAAGACATGAGTCAAAATAAACTTTTCCCTCTTAATGTTGTTCTTGCCAGATATTTTCATCACAGCAATGAAAGCAATGAAGAAAAGCTAACAGGAGAATTGGTGTTAGGTATTCTTTGAAAGCATGGTAACATTCAGCAGTGAATCCGTCATGAATTTTTTTTTTTTTTTTTTTTGTGGAGGTTGGGGGAGACACATGAGTGGTTAAAATTCATTGTTTTTATTGACCTGCTTAGTTCTGTTGCATCCTTTGTTTCAATTTTGGTAGATTCTATGAATCTAAAAATGTGTCCATTTCTTATAGATTTTCCAATTTTATTGAATATAAGATTTCAAAATAGTCCTTAATGATCTTATGGATTTCAGTGATGTTTGCTATAAAATCCCCTTTATTTCTCTAATTTTATTAATTTGTGTATACCCTTTCTTTTGGTTATTCTGGCTAATGGTTTATCAATCTTTATTTTTTCAAAGAACCAACTCTGAGGCATCAATCCTCAGCATTTTTCTTTTAGTTTTGATTTCATTAATTCATTTCTGATCTTTATTATTCATTTCCTTCTCCTGTGTATTGTTCAATCACCTTGTGCTTATATAGTTTATCTTGTACTTTCTCTTTCTGTTGAGTTCTCTTTGTAGTTTCTCTTGCTGTTGAATTCTAGTTTCCTTCCATAGTAATCTGAAAAGATGTAAGAAATTATATAAATTAATTTGGTATTTATTAAGATTTGCTTTATACTCTAAGATGTTTCTATTTTAGACAAGGTTCCATGAGCTGCTATTGTTGGAAGGAATATTCTTTAGATGTCTTTCATTTGATCTATAATGTAGTTTAATTCTGATATTTCTTTATTGATTTTTTAATCTGAATTACTTATTTGTGAGAATGGGGTACTAAAGTCACCCACTTTAATTGAGTTTGGGCCTATCTATCGCTGTATGTCAAGTAATGTTTGTTATGAAATTGGGTGTATTGATGTTCAATGCATATACATTTATAATTATTATATTTTCTTGGTTGGTTGTTTTATTTACCAATATGTCCCTTCTGATTAATTCTGGTTTGAGGTTTGATTTGTCAGATATTATAGTAGATACTCCTGTTTGCTTCCATATTCTATTTGCATAGAACACTATTTTCTATCATTTCATTTTTCAGTCTGTATATGTTTTACCATTGAGATGTATTTCCTTCAGTGAACAAATATTTTCTTTAAATCCAATTAAACAGTCTGCATCTTTTATTGAAGAATTAAGGCATATATATTCAGGGTTAAATACTACTTTCTGACATTTTGTAGTTTTTCTAATGTTATATTCTTTCCAATTTCTCATTTGCATAACTACTTCTAACGTAAGATTTATTAATTCCCCAATCTAATGTTTGTGTTTAATTTCCTCTTCTTTGTATTTATATGATTGCTTTAAGCATCTTCTGCAACGTAGGCTTAGTGGTTTTATATATATATATATATACATACACACACACACACATACTTTCTATGTTGAGATTTGTGTGTCTGTTAGGTTGGATGTCTTTCTTACTTGTCTGTCAGGGCCTTTTTAGGGAACAACCTTGTCTTTATGTTTTGTTCTGGGATATCAGATTGCTCTGAGATATTTAATATAATTACAAGTGGGTTTTGTAACATATTTTTCTCATTACTTCTTTGATAATGACTTTTTGTCACAATACACACTGTGTTGGAGTCCGAGGGCCCCACCTTCTCTGTAGTTCTCACAAAAGTGTGGTCCTTTGCATGAATCAGGCAATTGTGTCATAATAAGTAGTGCTTGGGTTCACCTTATGTGCTTACTCTTCAAATCATGTCAATGCTATATTCTGAAAGAGTATTAAAGAGATTAATACTTGGTCCTCTAATTGTATGATATACAAAGTTGTTTCTCTCTACTGGTGATGTAGAATCAGATATCCAGAATTAGATCATTAGGCCACCCTAACTATGCCTCCATAGGCCTGGTAATTATTTTGCAGTTTTATCTCCCTGTACTTTGCATTCCCATATTTGATCAAGTCCAAATGGGTTGGGTTGATGTGGGATAAGCTACACTGTCTCTTAGGCAGACTGTTACAAAAAATACAAAAAAACCTTAATATAATATGAAAAAATTTTCTTCACTAGTTGATGAAACCTGGATAAGAATGGATATCTGGTACTCTTGCGAACCTGTACTTTTTTCCATGTCTTCTTGAGTTATACACTTGTTAGAGCAAGGGCTAAAAATTATAAAAGCTCTCCTTCTTTTGTGTTGCTTATAAGGCTTCTGGCTGGACTTGGGAATGAATCTTGTTGGTGACTCTCAGCCAGGGGAAACACAGCTGGTACTAGCATTGAGTGGTGGCAGTGCATAAAGAAAGAGTCAGAATAAGGGGATGGTAATTCCAATGCAGGTGCTCCTTCACGAGCATGAAAATCATACTTAAATAGATAATTATGATAAAATAAATAGCTATTTTAAAACTATGCTAAATACTAAGAACAAAGAAAAAAATAAATCAGTAGTATTGATACGGTGTCCATGTATGTGTATGGGGAATAAATGTGGTGATAAGGAGAGCATCTACTACTTTGGAAAAAGCAGTTAATAAAGTTCTTATTGTGAGGATGACTTTAAAAGATAGGTAAAACAGAGATTCATGCAGATATTGATGGCCACTACCTTCTAGGCAAATGAGTAACCAGGGGATAGGGTATATGTCAGGAGTGTCTATGGCAAGTTTATGAAAGTGAGATGGCCAACAAGGCTAGAGATAAATAAATGTAGAGAAGAATTTTAGGAGATGAATTTAGAGATCTAAGTGCAGATCAGTTTGGGTGGCATTTTACATATCCTTTACAAGACTCTACTGCTATTGTTGAAAATAATAGAAGGTCATCAAAAGACCTTGAATAGGGATACTTTATCATGTGTGGCTTTTATGTTTCACAAATCAATCTTGTGAGAAAGATTTAGGATTCTGAAACATACTTGAGATCTACGAATGTAGTGCTATTGCAAAGTTTCTGTATTTGAAGAAAAGTTACTTGACTGGGACCAATACTACCAGGCTTAGGTTTACCACGCCTTGCTAATCTCTGAAGATATTGGACCTGACTCAAGATGTATCTGGATCTCATTCAAGCAATATTTTGGGTGCTCATGAACCAGCTGCCTAATCTACATTTTGCAAACTAGATTTAATTTTATTAAAATAACTTCTAAGTTCTCAGATATCAGGATTTCTCCTAACAAATACTATGAACACTTAGTTTTCTGACTTACAGCACAGTGACTGTGCTATGGTCCTCGGTGGTAAGTTCATGCATAGGTCACCCAATGAAAGTGTTTCAGTTTGATTCTTTTCATAGTAAAGAAAATGTCTAATTACACATGTTATGAACAGTGAAATGAACCACTTGGTCATGTCACTTGAAGATCCAGTGTTTCAACAAGATCATTTTGGTCCCAGTTTCTTTCAGATTTTCTGTTTTTTTGCACAAACAGTCCGAGTCTACTCTAAAGCTGGTTCCCTTCTTGTTCCTAGCATAGCTGCCAGCAGGTGGGTCAGATGTTCCATTTTCTTCCAGCAGTTTCCTCTGGGATCGAAACGCTGATCTCATAGAAGTGAAGACTAAAATAATGGTTAGCAGAGGATGAAGAGAGCTTGTAAGAGGGAGGGATTCAGAAGGTTCCTCTCTGGTGTCTACGTTAATTGGAGATACAAGCAAGTGAATCTGGTATGTTATTTTAATGGTAGGGTGATAGCAATAACTTGTTGTTAAAGAATTTTGAAATATTTTCACTTGAAAGGATAATAAATACTTGATGAAATATATTTGTGTAACCAGATTTAAACATTATGCAATGTGTACATGTATAAAAACATCAGGTTACCCATTAATATGTATAGATTTCATTTTATACACTAATTTAAAATACATTTAATTTAAAGAATAAAAATAAACTAAAATCAGAATAATAAATAAATGTCAGACTTTCTTACTGATTGAAAGTTTCCTGAATAGATTTCTGGGTTCAGGGAAGAGCAGTGTTCTGACTAGTTTTGACCTGGGCTGTCTGAAGTATTATGAGAAGGCAGGGATAAGGGAGTCCTGGTTTCAATGGGGAACCTGCTACCGTGCTAGCGGAGATCAATCCACCCTATGCAAAGTTAATGCAGCATGAAGAAAGAATGGATGCTGAGAAGACAATGAACTTAAAGTAATGGAACTCACCAGGGATGGAGCCTCTCTCTCTGGTATATTCATACCTGAAAATGGTCTCAATAGACCACAGCTTTCATCTTAGCCAATGAAAAGCAAAGATGAAGAACGCATCTTCTTAAAAGGAATGAGCCCCACAACTTGCAGAGTTATCGTTTATTTTCTTTTTGAGGTGTCAATTTTGATGTAATAAAATGGGGCTTACAAGAGGGCAGAGTTTAGCTAAAACAGAGTATTCAGGTAGTAAAAGTTCCAATTATGTTCAAACAACAGGAAAACAGGGTTTGTTGTTTTGTTATTAAAGAAGCAAACTTTAGAAGAAGTTTGGGCAAAGAAGGAAGACTATTAATCACTTAGAATCTTTGATTATTTTAAAGACTTCTGATTTCAGGAACATCAATATTTGTCCAACATTATGACACCACAATTGTTCAATTATAGCTTGTGAGCTTTTCTTTGGAATTAGAAGTGTATTTCTTGCAAGTGTGACTACAGTTGGCTAGGAATTGCCTTAAGAATAAGCCTAGAAAATAATTTAAGAAACTTTTGTATCTTTCTTGAGTTTTCTGTCTGGATGATTTGTCCATTGCTAAAAGCGGGGTGTCCCAAGTCCCCTGCTACTATTGTATCATAATCTAACTCTCCCTTAAGATATTTTCATGATACACATTAGCATTATTTTCTTGAAATTTGGAGAACTCCTTTTATGATTTCTTGTAAGACAAGTTGGATGTTAATGAATTCTCTTAGAGGTTATTAAATGACTTAAGTAATGTTGTGGTTATTAAATGACTTAAGTTTATTTGTGGGACACAAAATAAACACACAAAAACCAGTAGTGTGCATGTGCGCGCGCGCACACACACACACACACACACACACACAGGAATACTAGACATCCAAAAAAGGAGAAAAAGAAGAATTAATGAGTTAGAGACTATCATTCTAAGCAAAATATATCAATCCCCAAAAACCAAAGGCCAAATGTTTTCTCTGATATTATTAATTCACAATTAGGTGGGAGAGCAATAGGGAAGAAGAGAGTTACTTTAGATTAGGTAGAGGGGAATAAAGAGAGGGGAGGGGAGGGGATACAGGATAGGAAGGATAGTAGAACAAAACAGACATTATTACCTTATGTACATATATGACTACATGACTTATGGGATTCTACAATGTATACCATCAGAAAAATGATAAATTATACCCCATTTATGTATATCAAAGTACACAAATTCATTCTACAAAAATTTATATGTGTGCATGTATGGATATGTAACATTATATATTCATATGTACAACATACATAGTTATATTATGTATAATTATAATATACCAATAAAATATGGGAAATAAAAAAAGAAGGATGGACCTAGAGGACATTATGTCAAATGAAATAAGGCAGGTACACAGAGAGAAATAATGTATGATCTTATTCATATAAGATCTGAATCTCATGGAAATTAATAGTAGAATGTTAGTTGCTGGAGGCTAAGGAGAGAAAAAGGGAGTGTTGTCAGTCAGTAGTTACCATGCTACAGTTAGATGAGAAAAGTAAGTTGCAATGTTCCATGGAAGGAGAGATTGAATACAGTTAATAGCAATGAATAGTATATCTCAAAATAGTTAAAAGAGAGGATCTGAACATCTTTGCCACCAAGAAATGACAAGGGTTTAAGATGCCTGATATCCTAATTATCCTGAATTGATAATTACCTAAAGTATATAGGAATCAAATCACATGGCAGCTCACAAGTATACACACTTCTTATGTGTCAAAAAAAGAACATTTTTTAGCAGTAAAAATAAATATAGTAATGGTAAATGTATTTAATGAGCCGTCAGTGTGTGATAGCCAATAAATTGAAATGTGTATACTTTTTTTTATCAATCCTGTGAAGCAAGTGAAGTATACAGAACTTTAGCACCTTGCCAAAGGTCACCTAGCAAGATAAAAAGTACAACTGAAAATGTTCTTGTATCCTCTGACTTGAGCACTCATAAGCATTTC
This sequence comes from Callospermophilus lateralis, assembly GCF_048772815.1. Classification (NCBI taxonomy): domain Eukaryota; kingdom Metazoa; phylum Chordata; class Mammalia; order Rodentia; family Sciuridae; genus Callospermophilus; species Callospermophilus lateralis. The sequence goes on from NC_135312.1 coordinate 68,942,015, forward strand.
ACCCATGTCTGGGAAGTTGTATAGGATCTTGTCAATTAATTGCTACACAATATATACAGGTAACTAATGAGATCTTTCTGAAATTATGGTTCTATATTTATAATTTTTTTTCTGATATTCCTTGTAACCCTGCAGACAAGTTTTGCAGATTTGAAAAGAAATGTTGGAGACTGAACACAGTTCATTAACTCAGCACACACGGGGATTCTGGAATAAAGAAAACACACAGGGCTCATTTTACAAGCACATAGGCCCCAAGCTTTAGATAAAACAAAGCATGGTTACATATATGTTCAGAGCCATCCTCTTGGCCTTCTAGCTTAGAAAAAAATCTAGATACATGTAGTAGTTCCCCAGACTCTATAATCTGACTTTAACCTTTGTGGAGATTAAAAAAAAAAGAAAAGAAAAAAAAAAGAAAGAAAGAAAGAAAAAGAAAAAAGAAAAGAAAAAAATACGAAGCAGTAAAACAAATTAGAATAGAGTGGGAGTAGGTGTAAATGCATCAGAGTGAATTCAGTATGCTGGAGAAAAGATCAAAGGCATGATCGAAATAAAGAGAGAGTCCTAAATGAGACACAAGTTAAGACTACAAAGACAGAAGAATGCAATGAACCATGGAAAAGCAGTCAGGCTTATACAGTAGGTCAAACATGCATGTGGATGAGTATTCTCGAAAAATAAAAAGAACAGGGAAGGTACCACAACACACATTCTAGTCAGATCTATCTAAAGAACCTAAGAAAGAGTAGGCAAGCTGATTCTGAAAAGTGATAATTCTTTTCTATGTAATTCTCTCCAAACCACTGATACAGTGCCAATCCATTCTCTGCTGTACTTAATTTCTTTCATTGCTAGCCACTAAAATGCCGCTTCTGAAGTCATATTCTATTATTGCTTATTCCTTCAATCAAATGCCACTGGATGTTTAAAATTTGCTTGGTTCACTGCTTATACTCTGATTCTGTAGAGATGACAAAATATCAACCCTTACCATCTTTGAGCCAAGTCCTTTGAAGGAGACATGTAAATCATGACACAACAATTCAATGGGAACAATGAACACAACACAAAAACCTATTCCTAGTTTACTGGATACTGGAAACATCTGATGAATAAATATTTAAAATTAACATGAGACGAGATTAAAAACAGCATCTGCTCAGAAATCAGGTATCCAAAAAATGATTGGCAAGAAAAGAACCTTGCAAAGGATAACAGTAGCACTGCTAGCTGACTGCAGACATAAACAACCAGAGGGCCTGAAGTAGTTTTCTTATCATTGCCACAAAAAGAACAATAACAATAAAAACAAATGGCAGGGTCACCAGCTCAGATATGAAAATTGCCAATAAAAGCAATACATCAGACATATTAGGAGAGAAACTTTACTTTGGAATGAATCATAGACCCTTGTGATCATTGAAGCCTGTAATATAGCTCTAGAATATTTCAGCTATTTATTTTTTCATCCTATCAGATTTAGAGAAACGAAAGCCTGAATGTTAGCCTGTCTAAGCTATTTCAGAAATTAATTCCAAATATTAAACCAAAGAGAACTGCTGCAACATTTAAGGAAGCCAAAAAGCTCTCTAAGCCAGAATGGTGACAATAAAACTTGCAATGATACTATAGTATTATAATCAATGCCTAATTGACTCACTAATTAAAGAAAATAGCCTATCATATATTTATTTCTATAGATCAGAAGCCTTTTAAACATGTGAATTTATTTTTGGACTAGAGTTTATAGTTAATCTAAGCATTTGTTATGGGATAAAAAAGTTCAACAGCTGCTTTAAAAATACATTTCTATTTTAGATCAGGATTTTAATTGATCAGAATAGTTAGGCAGCTACCAAATTCTTCTCTTTCTAAAATAAGTTCAAATTTATTTCCCCATAACAAGACAGAGCTACCTGCCTAAGATACCTGACATTAGAATAATGAAGGAAATAGACATGTAGCAGCTAAATTAATGAAGAATACTAAGCTTTATTTCCTATTGAATAGGAGATAAGCAATGCCATTATGTAGTTATAAAACATGTACAGGAACTCATGCACATACACGTATGCATAAATATCACACTGTATTCTTTTATTTGGAAATAGACTGCTTTCTTCTTCTTTAGGCCCCATAATGGGGAAAATCATATAAATCATTTACTTTTCTTGAGTTCAGGAAGAAAAATATTGAATCATCCCAAACAAATGGGATTTTATCTTATTTTAATATACATATAAATCTTACTTTCACACTTAAAAATGCACAAACAGATACATATCTTTGATCTTTGCCTATGTTGAATAAGCAGATGAGTGTCCTAATTTTACCAGTAGGAGTTAAGTCAACATAAGGAATGATTTCTGAGCTAGGGCTTTCAGCTCTTGGGAACTGCCTCTACCTTCTACCCCATTTATCATCAGAAATCTTCTCCATGAGTATAATATGATTCTATACACTGACTTAGCCTTTAATTATCTAGCTTTGAACACCCGAGTATGAGGAAGTCACAAGCACTCCTGAAGTATCAGATTTTGAAGGCAAGAAATATTTTGTTGGGTGTTGGGAGCCACGGCCAGGTAGGGATGGCGCCTGGCATTTTGCCAGAGGGAGTGGTTGAGAGGTGATGCCAGCAAGCCATTAAGATGATTGTTAAGTTTTTAAACTGTGTATAAATATTAAGATAATGACTGATTGCTGTAACTGGATGATGCTAAATTGAAACAAGCTGTGTATTCAGTTGTGTATGTAGACCTCTGCTGTCCGGAAAATAGGGCGGCTCCTGCTACCTTGGGTGCCCGCTACCTTTGAGTTCCCGTTGAGTTCTCGAGGAGTTTCCGTTGAGTTCCCGTTGGTTCTCGCGGTTTATTGGTGGAGTTCTGGAGTGTTCCCATGGGGTTGGGGAATAAAGTAGTTCCTATTTGAACCTACAAGTGGCTCATGACCTCTCGGTTATTTTGTGCCCAGCCAGACCGCGGCAGTTGGAAATCATCATAGCTAAATCATATTAATGACTATCTTCTAGAGAGAAAGACCACAAACTCCTGTGGAGGCCCAAAGGATCCTCTGTGACTTGATTTTCCAACTCCTGCTTAGAGTATGGTGAGATCTTTTAAAAAAGTATCCCAGCCAATCAATCTCCCTTTCTTTTAACACTGCCAAAACACTGCAACTAAATCTGTTCAAATTATGAAATTGGCTTCTGCTTTGTCCCACTACTTTGCCCTTGTGCACACATCCTACCTTTTTGTGGCCAAAGTTCTGCTTGTTACTAAAGAAAAACCAACCATTTTTATAATTCTGGACACAAGTTGAATGACCCAGCTATGGCATTCAATTCTAAAAAAGATTTTTCTCCAGTCTAAATAATGATAATTCCTTTCATTAAATTAATTGTTTTCCTTGCCTAAGAGTTTACTTTTATTTACTTCACAAGGTCCATTTTGTTGATACATGCTAGTCTGTCAATACCAAGGACTCAAAAAACAGAGTGTTCCAATATGTTCTAAAATAAAATAAAGCCACTGTATATAGGTCCACTGTATGTAGGAAATAAAGCAAATTGTTAAGGTCTTAGTCCATGAATTTTGTGACAACAGTAATTGATAGTCACTAAAAATAAAACAGAAGAATAAATTAAGTTTCTGAATGAGTTCCAGAACAGACAACTTATAGAGAAAGGGCACAGTTGTTATGAATGTTGCTGCAAATTGCTGTATAGTTTCCCTTCAGGATGGAAGAACTGGAAGAACTGGTACTAAATGCAAAACTGTTTCCTTTATCATTTTTGAATACACAATCCCTGATCTCAAATCTGAAGCTGGATTTTATACTTCAGAAATGGGACCACAATATGCATATTTTCTGTGCCATGTTTCCCCTTTTCTAATTTGTTAGCTGAAAGTCCATAGTTGACTGGAGAAATTCCCTGGTCACATGGGCCAATGCCAGGAGATACTTGCTAATGAGATTTTACATGCTGGGCTATTGCTTGGTCTCTTCAGCACTATACTTGTGTGGTAAAGACAATATTTTGCAGCATACAGTTCAGTGTGGTGAGGTATCATGTGTGGTCATTCCTCATAGAGTCAAATTTTTAGAGATTAAGAATATTATTGGCAGAAAGCAGTTATGTAATTGACTAATGATGGGAGGACAGATTAATCAAATCAATTATTGCATAGACAATTTGATGCTCATATTCAACTGAAAACAGACAAAATTTTCTTCTTGCATTTTTCTGACACCATACAAGCTTATTTGGAAAGGTTCTAAGACAAAATACATCAGGGTTATAAGCTTGAGTAATTTAATCAAGATTTAAGACATAAATATAGGCTGGGACTCAGATATTTTTTCACATTACTTTGATATATCTTTTCCAATGAAATGAAAATTAACTTATAATGTGCATCAATAGTACAGAAAGTAAGAGAACGAGGCTGAATTTCACTGGCCTTAGAGCTTTTGGTTTAATTGAAACAAGCCAAATATGGATTTTCACTTAATGTATAAATGTTTATTTACTATTATTTGAAGCATTTTTAATGACATAACTATTTTTATTGTAAAATAGTTATTTAACTAACATTTGCTTTGTTGAGCAGCATTGGATATAATTTCTTAATTTATAGTACATTTTATTTAAACAAGATCATTTCCCATTCTAATAAAGGTAATGAATAAAATCAGTATTTCAAGTTACAATTCTTTTATTACTGCAATCAGATAATATTTCTTAAATAATAAAACATTGGGACATGGATTATTTGTACCTTGAACCATACTTGTAGAGTTCCTAGATAATAGATTTCATGCCTTATTAAAGTACATTAGCAATTAGAATAGAAGATATATTTAGTTCTTTGCATTTAGAAGGAAATGATATTTCATTTCATTTCAGGTTATCAGTGTAGAGAAACTGTACCTGCAATACTATCCAATATAACATCTACCATGCACAATCATCAAGCTATACAAGCCATGAAATTGGTGTAAATATGTCTTCTGAAATAGAAAAAAGAAATATAGAACTATTTGTATATATTACCTATTCACATGGGCACATGTCTGGAGAAAGTATTGTTTTTGATGCTGGGATTTTTCTACATATTTCAATGCACTTTAATATTGTTCACCTTAGCAGAAATTCTGAAACCATAGTCACTGAATCTACAGGAACATACTGAATTAACCATTTTAGTCCAATTTAAAGAAATGTCTTAACCTACGTTGCCTTGGATGCATAGTCTATGTTAGTACCTGGAATAAATTCTGTACTTGAAGCTTAATAGTAACCTATAAATGGAAACATTTCTCCAGGCATTCAATTTGGATAGGCACTGAGCTTTGGGGCAATGCAAGATTTAAAAATATAATTCGTTGTGTTAACGATAAGAGGATAAATCAACCCCTGGGACTATATGGTCAACAAATATTAGGACAGGGATGCAAAGTTCATGTACCTTTCAAAAGGAAATTTTGTATTTAATATTTTTACTTTGTTTAATTATTTTTCAAGTGCAATAACAGATTATGAGAGAGGCACAAGTGTGTTGAATTGGCTAAGAATTTGATTATTTTTACTTGGGAAATTATGGTCAAAGACAAAGGATGAAGATGACTTCTATAAAGTTGAAAGTAATTGCCAAGGGGCGATCTCATTATGTCTAGTAAAGACTCACTGTATTGCTCAGGAAATGTCCACTAAATCCATACAACTTATTGAACATAATATCATAAAACTAACATTTATTGATCCCTTTGAATAGGAGCATTGTAAAGTATTTTATATGCATCATCACAGTTAAAACCCTGATCGAATTCTTAGACTGTATATATGATTGTGATTATAGATGAGGTCATGATATTGAGTCAGTAAATACAACAGGACATGACATTACATACATAAACATTTACAATGCTCCCCTCTTTCCTAAGGAGGATGATTCATTTGCTTCCTCTACGTATCTTACAATACTCTTTGATTCAGCTTTTTCTGCTCAGTTGAGTGCTAAAATGAAGTGTGAGGAAGAGAATTAGAAAAAACCAAAAGAAGGCTAAATGCCTTACATGAAATCAGAGAAACAGACAAGTGGACCAAGACAGAATTCAGTGGCTTTGAGAGAAGACAATTACAGACATTTGAAAAGGAGCTGCATTGAGGGAGACCACGGGAGGTGTGAGTGCTGCCTTGAATGTGAAAGAGCCTTAGGAGCTGAACCTTTTGACAAAAGGACAGTCATATTCCAAGGGGATTTTCAGGAGACTTTGTAAAATAACATCTGGTGTTATCTTCCCAATATTAGAGGGAAGTTCTGTCGTATTTTTTAGTTCTTTGTAGTAACATAGGATCTTTGTACAGTAACTTGAGATATAGTTTAAGGAGAATCCAGTAATGCTCAAAAGGGACACTGATGGATTTCATGAGGAAATCACTCAAAATCTCACTAGTAAGTAATCAAGCTGGAAGTTCATACCCTGTCTAGCTTCCAGACTTTACCATTATTCACCTCCATAGATGAGCTTTATCTCCCAAGTGTTCTCTTTCCTCTAGAAAAAAAGTATCCGCCTTCACTGAAGAAGGAGCTATGTTCATAAGATTACATAACTATAGGCCCACATCTACTGACAGCCCAACTCACTACTAGATTATTACTAAAATATATTAAACTGTTAAATTCCATTTAAACACCTCAGACAACACTGATGGCACTGCAGCATCCAACCAATCATTTAAAATAAAAAAAATAATAAATTTAAATTACAGTTTTATTAACTATGGAAGATGGGGATTCATCCCCCCCATGCCAAATGGAATGAAATTCCAAATCTGGGCAGACAAAAATATAGCTATCAATACAATTTCAAGATGAAAACAGAAACATGTCAAATGATTAACTGTGAGAAACGAGGGAGCAAGATGATTTTAGAAATCCATTGGAGAGTTAATAAGCATGGGCAGAGTTGGTGCACATCTGTAATACCAAAAGGTTGAGGCAGGAAGATTACAAGCCTGGACAATTTAAGGAGATCCTTTCTAAAAAATAATTTTTTAAGGATAATCAACACTTGATCATTAGAAAGGGTATGTGTATAATATTATATGAATAGAATCAAATAGTGAAAAGTAATGTAAAAATTGCAACATTTTCAGAACAATGAGAAACTCAATTTTTGTTTCTTTGTTGACTAATTTTGAGTTTTAAGTCTAAGCTCTTGCTAAGAATATTTTGTTTATCTGCCTTACTTCCTTTGAATTGTTGACATTCCAAATAACTGTTGCAACTTACCCAAAGAATTTGTGTCACCCCAATGTGTGGTACTTCAGAGCAATCCTAAATGCTTAAGCATGTTTGTTTCCATTCACTTTTAATCAGATGAAACAACTAATGAAGAGATTTAAAATATATATATATTTTAAATTTTTTAGTTGTAGGTGGACTGAATATCTTTATTTTATTTTTATGTGGTGCTGAGGTTTGAACCCAGTGTTTGCTAGGAAAACACTCTACCACTGAGCCATGACCCCAGCCGCATGAAGAGATATTTTTTAGTTAAGAATTACAATTAATTTAACAATTCGATGAGACTTTTTGTGGATTTTAAAATTTTTTTGACATTTTGTCATCTTGCATTTAACCTCAGGCCTCAAACAGATTTGTTTCATCAGAGATTTATTTAATCCTCCTTACTTGAAATATTTTTCATTAATTGAAACTTCAGTCTGCAAACTTGAGTTGCTTAGAAGTTGTATCAGAATTTTTAGATCATATTTTGTCTTGATTGGTCTGTTTTGGCTTGCTGGAGTAGCAAGTTTCTCAAAATAAAAGAACTTGACATGTTTCCCTCTAAAATCAATTTCCTTTAGAAGTAAGTCCCTCTAAGATCCTATTAGTAAGAGTGATGCTTTCCCTGCTCCTCTGTGCATGACTGCTCTAACAGCAGGGATACAGAACGACTTTACATGCCACCTTGGCTCTGTTTGGTTCACTGAAATATAAGATTACAATTATATTAATACTTCTCAATCAACTTAGCTGTTTCCACATATACCTCAAAAGGAACCCTGTTTTGTATAAAATATTTTGGACCTTATTTTCTAAAAAATATATAGTGTAATGCTAGAAATATATACTACTTCCCCCAGGACAAATTGGTATCTAGTAAATTGCATTAAGAAAACAGTTACTTTATGAGATCATGTTGCTTTCCTCTTCTTCCTGGTTGCAGAATATGTGTGACAGTCATTTCCTAGAGTTCTTTAAGAGCAAAAAGGGAAATTGTTCCTTTATAGTTTTCTTGGGAATAACAAGTCTCTTCAGTTAGATTAAGACTTGTGTCTGAACCAACCAGAGAGTAATAGAAGGAAACTTTTCTTATTTCCATGTACAAAAAGAGACCATCCTATTACCTTCTAAAGCCAGAAGATAAAATTGTAGTCAATGCATCTTTGAAGATGAACTGTTAGGCACATATTTGTCTACAGAAATCAATGGAATATGCAAAACTACTGCTTGTTCACTCCACACACCCTGGAGAAAAAAACATAAGGAAGAAGGTATGTGTGTGTATGTGTGTGTATTTCTTGCGGCCACCAGCACACTAAGAGTCATCAATATAAACAAAAATTATACAAGGCTGTGAATTTAGCAGGAACAAGTGTTTAGTCTTGGAAAATCCATTGAATGTTCTCAGTGAAAAATCAAATTGCATGGCTAACTAAGGAGGTTGGGAATTTTGGAGTCTTGCTCTCTTTCAAGAGAAGGTCAGGGAACTAAGCTCTTCCTCCTAAAAAAGGGGATGTGTCTGTCTATTCTGTGGTTTCTGGGGTATTTTTCTACAGAAAATATTTATCTTCTACCACTCATTTATTTATTTATTCAATCCTTTATTCATAACAGCCCAGATTCATGTTTATTTATTTTTGCTTTGGGTTATAATACAATATAATGTTAATTATCATTTATTCTGTTTTTAAAATTTTCCCTCTGTGTCTTTTGGGAATGCTTTCAAAGGGGCATGGTCTGGCTTCCTGTATCCCTTTGACATGTCCTTGTCCTTTTGTTTGCTGAACACTCCTTTACTTTCTGGTACTACAAGATGCTCCAGGGTCATAGTATATTTATCTTGTCACAGTCCTAGGATTTAATTAAATTTTTAATTAGTCAAAAATAATTTGGCAGACCTCTGAGCTCCATCCCTTCACACTCTGTGGCCTCCCATTATCCTGAAGTCACCTAGAAAAGCAAGGATTAAACTTCATTTCATGTATGCACCGTCCCAAATCTGACCCAAAGTTCTTAAAAATTCTAATATTATCATCTGGCAGCCAATCTTCTCCCCATTCATTTTTTTTTCTCATGAGAGCAGTTTGTATCAGTTCAAGGTCTGAAACAGAAGCATATAATATTCTCCTTCTGGCCATTTGAAGAAATTTTGATAAAGGAATAGTTTACAAAGTATGAGCAGTGTTTAATAATATATAATGTAGTACTCTAGGCCTAATAAAAATGGAAACTATTATACCAAACTTTAAAAAAATAAGTGTAGGGAGTGTTTAATAATGTTGAAAAATATGTTGAATGTAAAAAGAAAGACTCTGAAGAGAAAAAAAAAAATATATATATATATATATATATATATATATATATATATATATATAACAAACAAATGAAGCCAACTCATTCTTCTGACCTCTCTTTTCACTTTTAAACCTCCTGTTGGAAACTTCCATTGGCTGAACATTTGAGGAGACAGAGAAAAAAGGAGGTCATTGAAGCATCCAACTGCCTTGGCATCCTAAGTAGTTGGAAAAAGGTAAAGAGAGTAGACAAGGTCATATAGAAAAAAAAATGCAATTTGCTTTTTCCGATAACAAGTGAAGATCTGACACTTTCTTACTGGCTGTATATTCTAATACCATCACTATTTTCATATACAAACTGAGATCAAGTTCAACATTGCATTACTGAAGATCCATATTATCTACATTTCTAATGCTAAAAGAAAAAATATATATAAAAAATAAAACATATGATATTAACATTAAAATTAAAATAGGAAACTTTGGTCATGAATGATTATTTCACTTTGTAGAAATAATGTCTATTCCTCTTTAGTGACATCAAAAAAGACCAAAGCTTTTCATTGATTTGATTTTTGTGTTAATTCATTTATTCAGTTTCTATGTATAACAGATTTCAGTTGCAATTTAATTAATTAAGGCATATAATTAGAGATACAATGATTTTTCTTTTGGAATGACACCTCCGATTCACCACATCTTTTTAAGTAACTTGATTTTAAATGCCAGTTTAATTTGATGAGTAATTTTTGTTGTTCTGTTACTTTAGATTCTGAAGTAAAAAATTTAAAAAAAAGACTATTGAGGAAAAAATACCTTATAATAACACGCACATTCACACACATTTATAGTGACAAGGAAGAAAGTTTTCTTTCATTCTTTAGACACTCTGAATTTCAGTAAAAGGGAATATTTGTGACTTGTTTAAAGTGTCTTCACTTAGGTGTCCCTAAGATCTTTTGTTTTCTATTTCATTCTTTAAATTATCAGAGTTTTACCAAACCCTCATTCTCTGCTGGTGGCCTAAGCCCCTACTTCACTAAGAAGAAATCCTACTGATTCCTCAAGGTGGAGATGAGCTACAAGTAATTACATGCCACCATGATAAAACTAGGATCATAGTTTTGTTTTTTTGCGTACTTAATTTTAATGACAGAAGATAGTGGATAATTGACAAAAGATAATATTTATTTATTTATTTATTTATTTATTTCCACTGAGGAGAACAGTCCAATGGAAAAACTAAAAAAAAAAAAAAAAAAAAAAACCAGTATAAAAGATTAAAGTAAAATTGGTCTATGGAAAATGAGAAACCTTCCATCATGAAAGAGTGTACTCATGAAGATTGAGGTAGCTTTGTATAGTTAAAATTGAGTTTAAAAAGTATCTTCTTTTGACCTTCCTGCTACCATAGCCAATGGTCACATCTTTGTTGTGATCTTGGGCAACTTTCCCAACTCTATTCCTTATTAAACTTCTCTATGTATCTTTCCTTTCATCTTTGTCTTCTGATAATACCCTGTCTAGGGGAGATGAGGCAGGGTGGGGAGTATGCTCAGCTTATTCTCCTTGGACTTGGTATTTGGAATTGTTCCAAAGCTCAGATCTAATCTTTCTTCTCTACAGTTTTTGCCTTGGCAATTTCAAGCAATTCTGTGGTTAATAGTCAATTACACAATTTTAATTATTATTTATATATATTCAATTCAAAAATTTACATCCCAGTTTGGGCTTCTATTCTAAATACAGAAGAATTTTTTAGAAAGGGAAGAAAAAAGAAAGAGTGTACAAGAGTTATATTTTTTTATATCTAAATTAGGAATCCAAAGCCTCATCTGACTCTCTTATTTTCTCACAGTGCACTTTATTTAAATCACAGATTTTATCAAGTATGCATTCATTTATTAGTTATTGTCCATTTCTTTAACTAACATTCATTATCAGTAAGATCCAAACAAAATGTTTAAAGCTATATTCAGGTGTGCAACACAGTGCCTGGCAAAAGTGGGTGCTCAACCAATACTTACTTATAATGTAAAATAATGAATATAGCATGATGGGCTTGAGCTTATGTAGGAGAATTCTAAAATGAAATGGGTAGCTAGAGGAAGAGCACGTATCCCAATATCCCCTATCACTTTCAGTTTTGCTCTTTTCCCAAGTTCTTTGCCATATGTACACAATGCTGACATTTAAGTCCTTCATAATATGGTTTTAGCACAGTTCCCCCTCCCCTCTCCCCACGAATGCTTGACATATTCCACACCTTCTGAAAACTCACTGTTCCCTGGTAACAGATTCAGGCACATGGCTTTTGTATTAACTAAGATGCTTGCTCTGAACTGCTTAATATTTTGCTTTAAAGCAGTACCTAATCTTCATGACTTCTGCCTTTGAGTCCCATGTTGTCCTCTGGATTTCATATTTAGTACTGCTGCTCTGAGTTTGAACATTTTCTGTCATTTGCAGCATGCTTCAGAATCTTTTTCTAGAAACAATGCTATAAACTGATGTCCTGGGTAAATATTTCAAGCACCCTATACAACTCTACCACTTTTCAACTCAGGGAAGCCTTTGCACATAGGATCACCAACAATTCCCAGGCTCTGTAATCTTATTCATCTGTGAATTGCCTACATATATCACAGTAACTGATAGAAGAAACAGTAATTAAATAAATAGATACATGAATAAATGTTTCTCAGTTTAATCTTCTCCCTGTTTTCTTCTTCATTTGACTTTGATTTGCCCTTCCTGATAACATTAACCACTGTCATGACTTTTTCTATACAAGTCTGTGCTGGCGACTGTCTTTCTTCCTGGGTCATAAACCCCTACACAGGGAACAACAAAAGGAAAAAAGACCATGTGAATTATTCTCTTCTTATCCTAGCACAGCTTGCCCCATGTTAGAAGTATGAAAGATCAATTTATATTGAATTCAGGATGGAAATTTGTACACAATACCACATAGGAAACTAAACTTATAGAGATGAATACAATGCCCTACTGATGGAACTGTTTATCCACTAATAGTTTTAATTGAAGGCAAAGCCAAGCCATTGTCATTGCATATTTAACAGGTGATTTTTTATTTGCATCAAGTTGGTTTTTACATATACTATCCTGGACCAAGGCAACAGTATTTCACTTTGGCTGTCCCTGTTTCTGTTCTTTTACTACCACTCTCTCTTCTTACCAGAACAGTTCAGTCAGAGATATACTTTCAAGAACTAAGAGGCATTACATCATTTTTCTGATCACAGACTCTACCAGCTTCCCAGGTTCAGAAACCTCCAATATTCTTACCCAATATGCTCTTCTAACAAGCTTCACTTCACAATGTGCTTTCCATCTCACCTGGCTCTTTATCTGATCTGTGAATCTGATCTGCTAATGTGCTAATCTTGAATTTGCTGTTGAAAGTCTTTGTGTTTGGCATTTTGTGTTTCCAGAAAGTACTTTTCCCAGAATGTCTTGTTTCCTGTGTTCCCTTGTTACAGGTTTATACTCTCATTTTATTATGTAACAGGGGCCTCCTACCTATCTTCTACCTTTAGAAAGTGTGACTTTTTGACCACTCTTACTGAAGTAGCATTGAAGAATTTCACCTCTTCATTCTTGCTCTATTTTTCTTCACAAAAATTATTATCACAAAATCTCAGCATCAGCATAAAAATTTGGATGTTATACTTCCTGTGACTTCCATTGCTACTTAATTTGCAAATAACTAGAAGAAATATTTTCATGTGTTTACTGTTAGGAGCCTTGGCACCAGAGATTTTTACCTTAGCAGAGCAGTTTAAAATAATTCCCTATTCACTGGGGGTTTTCACCTCAATTACCTCCTATACATAAACTCTCCAGAAGAAAGCACAAAGTTCCCATGGCATCTTGACATTCTGAGGCAAAGGCACATTTGAGGTCCCAAATATTGGAATTATATGGCATTTGCATGATCAAGATATACTTCAAAACTCCTTCTTAAAGCAGAACCAAGTCCTGATAACAGAATAGGTTTCTCAAGCTGCCTTACTGATTAGTGTTGGTGTGGCATGTTAACTGAGTGACCCAAGGGAAATGAACAATGCTTTAAATTTATATTATGCCTTTCATACAGAAGGATCTCCAAATGCCCTACCAGTTTTATCTACAGAGATCAGTCACCACCATTGAAATGCAGGCACCTGTGGAGTTGGATATGATAGCTGCTCCACAGCAAACAGTATTTAGAAAGAAAGGTGGAGAAATAACTTCTCAAGTGAGAAAGGCAAAAACAATTTTATGTAGGCAGAAGGTATTTACTCCATTGGAATATGACCAACATATGTGTGTTCATAATTCTCTTTTTACTGATTCCTCGGACTGGCCAGATTAGGTCAAAAACCTTTTATGCAAGGTGATGCCTTCTTCTAGGCTCCATATGTAAGCTCTGTTCACTTTGCCAATGTAAATGTTAATAAAAATACATGCAAATAAAATGCATCCTGTGATCTTGTCCTTATAATGATGGCCAAGGTCTGAGCATTGTGCTATGAGTAAATGCTATTCATGCTTTTTGTTCCTGAATTGGCCACTTGTTTGAAATAACCACTTTGGTATTAATAAAGGGCTTGTCATAGCCACCTCAAGTTTCCTTACTGGTCATCCAGAGAGGTCCATGCCAGGGTAATCCTGTTTTGTAAATAATTATCACCCTGTCCAAGGGGCACAGATGAAAAACTAGCTCTTAGTCTTTTTAAATAACCTGTTTGCACAGTTAAATTTCCTCCTACTGTGGAAAGGTTACAAATTTTCCACTGTAATTTCAATTTCTTTTTATTCCCTTTCTTTCTCATGGAAAAAAATAGTTTTAGACGAAGTGAAAAACAAAATGGAGAGAGTTCAATTATTGATAAATGTTGCTGACTATAAAATAGAGTAGTATATTGCACAGATTGCATTGAGGATTTAATTGAATTTAATTGATGGATTCATTATTTTCTCAAGTACAAAGGCAAACTCTAGGAGAACTCAACTCTGTCTTTTAGAATCTGGAATAAGTCTTTAGAAGCCGTGTCGAATGATTCTGTTATAGATTAGTTGAAAAGCACAGTGGAAACGTTTTCTTTCAAAATATTTGTTTCTCACTTTTCTTAAAAATGTTTTTATACACAAGCCAAGGCCCTCCTCAATGAATACATTTATTACAGTGAACAATATTCAACTTCAAAGTAGAAGTTTGAATGTTGAGTTTTAATATTTTTAGAGGACAAACTCCATGTACACAATCACACACACACATTTCACAGATGTGTGTTCACACATACATACACACACACAAACACACACGTATATCCAGCCTTGAAATATGTTCTATTGGAATTTGCCTAAGAAATTTGTATCTGACATTTCCAAACCGATTCCAATTATATTTCCTTTGTCATTGTCCCCATTTCACTGAATATCATCAGTGGCAAAGCAACTGAAATGTTTGGATTTACTTACAATTTAACATTATGCTTGCTCATAAATAATTCACTGGTGCACAATTATGTTTGTTTATGAGTATATGTCTCTCTCTCTCTCTATATATATATATATATATATGTATGCAACATTAAAATATTCATTTATATTTATTTTTATAATTTTGTTTTTGCACACATGCCTTCAATTGTTTTCCCCATTTATACTTTTTCTCAATCTCATCCAGTCCCTCTAAGGTCATTTTATACACACACACATGCATGTACACACATACACATCCTCCTCCTCCTCCTCTTCCTTCTCCTCCTCCACACATCCAAATACATACATATATATGTATGTATATAAAACAGCTTGTCTCTAAAAGTCTCAGGGCATGTTTAAGTTTCAATAACTTCAGAAACATAAATTCCACAAGATTTTTATTTAAAAAAATACATATTTGGAAGTTTACTAGAAAATCAGGCACCATTTAATTCTATGAATTCTGAATAATCAATTATTAATTTTAGTTTTTTTAAAGTCAGTTTGTCATTTTCAATCAGAAAGCCTTAGACAACAAAACCAAATTAATGTCATATATTTATATATATTTTTCTTTTAACTAGTATCAATCTCTTCCCTTAACAGCTTCAGTCCACTTAGATCCCACTGCTTAACCCCCATCACACTAATGTTTTGTAGACTTTTAATTTTGGTTTATCACACACATTTTATATGTATATATACATACACACATATGCATGTATAGTTGAAAATGTGTGTGTATATATACATACATTCAATCTCCAATCCCCTCAAACTCATATACATATTTAAAAATATAGAAAATACATATAGGTGCATATATGTTTCTTTCATATATTTCTTCACAGTTTTATATGTTTATGATGATTCCTTGGAATTTTGGGTCTATATTTGACTGTTCAGTGCATCACAGTACTTTTCAGATTTGTTAGGACTTTTGAAATGGATGTTTTCCTCAGA
Source organism: Callospermophilus lateralis (assembly GCF_048772815.1). Classification (NCBI taxonomy): domain Eukaryota; kingdom Metazoa; phylum Chordata; class Mammalia; order Rodentia; family Sciuridae; genus Callospermophilus; species Callospermophilus lateralis. The sequence goes on from NC_135312.1 coordinate 68,958,063, forward strand.
TATCTGTCATGCTGATTTCTGAGTTTTTAGTTCTTTTAGTGATTTTTAGGCTTCTCACCATTCCTTCTGCTGTTGGCACCATCTTCATCTTGTTTCCAAAAGTATATTGTAGAAATAATTGTTGAGTCTTCTGGGAAGATTTCAATATAAATCAAGTTTGCCTCTCAGCTTTCCTCTCTGCTAGCTTAAGGTTGAGTGTTCTGGGTTACATTAAATGATTTTGTTGCCATTGTACCTTTTTCTATTCCCTCTGATAGTATAGGTTTAATTCTTTTTTTAATGCTTATTTTACTGGGGTTTTGAGAAGTCATAGAAATAAATTACTAGAGCAACCTACTATCTTTATTTATTACTCTCTCTGTTTGACCTGCATATGACTTTCTTTAAGTTTTCATCCATGAAGTTTTCTTTGTGTTCTCATTAATAAGGTAATTGCATAATCCCAAGTGATTTTTTTAATATTTGCATCTAAAACTTACTACAATGATTTATCTTATAATTCTATGTTTCTTCATCAAATGCATTATTATTTATCTCTGTTCCTTTAACAAACTTTAATTGGTGCACATTCTTTTAAATACTAATTTGCTTTTTGGTCCTAAAAAAAATGAGAAACTTATATCCTTTATACCTATACCTCTCATGCAGTTATGTTATGTTCAACAATAAAAAGGAAATAGCATTTATCTTCTCATTCAGTCTATTCTTTAGCTTCTGCTTTTACGAGCTCCATTGCAGTATCTGTTGTTTGAGAGGTACTGCTATCCAAGGCCTAGCTAAACTTGGTACAATTAAAAAATCCAACCCTGGAATGCAGTGAACTAATCTTTCTGTTATATGCACAGATCTGACTGTGTCTACATTTAGTGGCAATAATGGTGTCTATCAAAAAAAGAAATATATTTTCCTACATACAACAATATTCTATCTTAAAATAAGAATTACTTTTCCTTCAGTACAGTAGCTAACCCTGTCAAATTAATGATATTTTTGCACATTGACTTAGTGTAGAGAAACCCTCTCTAATGTAAGTACCTGTCAGGTTTATGTCTCCATTAGATTAATATAAATATACATCATACTTTGCCATATACTTAGTCTTTTTTGCAAACTTATATCATTCCCCTTACTTTATCTCATGAGAAGAAATAATGAATGCTCAGTAAAGAAATATATGGGGCTGGGCACAATGGTACACACCTCTAATCCCAACTATTTGAGAATCTGAGGCAGGAGATGGCAAGTTCCACACCAACCTCAGCAATTCAGTGAGATCCTGACTCAAAATGAAAATGAATAAGTAAATAACTAAATAACTCCTTAGAATTTAGCTTATTAGTAGAGCACCCCTGGATTCAATACCCAGTACTGATAGAAAAAGACAGATAGATGATAGGAAGGTAGGTAGGTAGATGGGATAAACAGATACATAATGAAAACCAAGAGTGACTTAAATAAGAATAAAATTAAAAGGTTTTTAAAGTGTTCAGAAGCCTTCTGCCCCTCTTTATCAATGATAGTCTCTGTATCTAAGACTGATGGGTTAAACAGTAAATTCCTACTTGTGTTTACAAGACCTGTTAGAAGAAACAGGCCAATATCTTAGCAAACCTCCTTTGAAAAGATATTCATCATTAAGCATACTGTCTTTGAAGCAATTTTTTTAACATTTTTGTTTTTCCATTTATGAATCACTTCATAATACTTTCCCTATTAATACTTTCACTCTATGAACATCATTGTCTATAATAATAAAACTATAGTAGCTATGATTTGATACACATGATTTCAATAATCATTCCTGGATTATCAATTGATAAAAGGTGGATAATTAAATTTGCCATACATTTTTATATCTAGAATTGTGAATATATATTAAGTTTCACCATTATCAGACCCTCTCATGAGCCTTGGAATGTAGGAGTTGGACTAGCTGTTCATGCTTCTTGGTTCTGGCTGCTTGAAAGCAGATTTGGGGTGGGGGGCACAGCACTACTCTCTAACAGTGCTTTGGAGTTCAGTGATTCACTTCAGAGAGTAGAAGCATACTAATGGCAGTGGCAGTTGCTTCAGACTCCTTAGTTAACAGCCACAGCCCTTTGTTCTGATGACTCATCTGATGTAATCAGTGGTAGGTAGCTTCCTGATCCCACATCTTTCCTGCCTATGTCCTGAAAATGGAAATCTTCATTTGTCAGTTTGAGTTGTGATTCTAACGTGGGTTGCATTTCTATAACCCCTACTTATGCTCCCAGTCCTTAAAAATATTTTTAAATTGTCTAATCTATGTTAAATGCTTCTGTTTAAAATAGCTGTGTTTTCTTTTTATTTATGTATTTATTTATTTATGGGAGGTGATACTGCAGATTGGGTGCTTTACCACTGAGCTACAAATACAGTCAATTTTACCATTTGAGACAGGGTATTGCTAAGTTGCTGAGGTTGACCTTGAACTCCTAAACCTCTTGGTTCAGCCTCCCCAGTTTCTAGGATTATAAGTGCATCCATCTTACGAAGTTTATATTGTTTTTTTTTTTACTTTCTGATACAAATTCTTGACAGATATAATAACTAATAATTCCTAAATTTTCACTCATAGACATTACCAAAAGTAATGTGTGTGGATTACCCTCTTAAGTCACTCATATTATTATTCACATTTTTACAATTGAGAAAACTGAGGTCCAGAAAGACATGTACTACTAAATGACAGCAAAGACTGAAATTCAGCCAGAGTCAGGATCCCTCCTATTGTGGGACTCATTATTGAAAGTGCTACCACTAATGTTAATAATTATTAAAGTAACTAAGCATTTGAGTTAAAACAAAAAGTTAAAAGTAACTGATTACTTGGTTTGAGTACTTCAAAGGCCATTGCTCTTAGTTCAGCATGATGCATACTTTCTCAATAGGAAGGTGAATGGGTGGGATTCTAGCTATGGAAAGGTGCATAACCAGCAGTCATGTTACAACCATTAGAAACTCAAGACGTATGTAAATTTTATCTGACATGCATGTTGCAATTAAAAAGGAAGATAATATCTTTTATACAAATGGTACCATTAATGTAGTACCTTCAATTCATTTTACAACTGATTGTATGGTCAACAACAGAATCAGTTAGGTGTAAGTGTATCTGTGTATGTATATATATGTGCTTTGAATAGGAAACATTAAGATACTTGTACAAAGTACACTTATACAAGGAAGGTTTAGAAATATAAGCCTAATGAATTTAATGCCAGAGAGCCTCTGAGAAAGATATTTGAAGGAATATACTGATTTTTTTTTAAATTGGTAAGGTTTGCGACTAGAAATCAACATTTATATTGGGAGGCTAAGGCAGGAAGTTTGCAATTTTGGCAAATTAATGAGACCCTGTCTGGAAAAATGTTGGGCACTGGGTTTAATGGCTAGAAATTGAAGAAGAAGAAGGAGGAGGAGGAGGAGGAGGAGGAGGAGGAGGAGGAGGAGGAGGAGGAGGAGAAGGAGGAGGAGAAGGGAAAGAGGAGGAGGAGGAGGAGACAAAAAAGAAAGGTGGGGGAGACAAAGAATAAGGGAAAGAAGGAAGGAAGGAAGGAGAAAGAAGTAAAGAAATAGATCCAACTTGGAAGTAGCTTATTGGTGGGGAAAACATTTGTATCCAATTCCTTATAAAGAAAGAAAAGAAAATGCTATTTAGTAGTTTACTAGTAGCTATTTAAATAAAATTAATTGAATATGTTACTTCAGCTCAGATAGCTATGGATGGCTATAGAAAAAATCCAAAATCTCAAGGAGTTAGCCCTGTAACTTTTCTTTCTTTTATTTATGTTTTTTTCTCTTCCCCATAAGAATAATGCAAGTATTTTCATAATTGCTCCAAACCCTGATTCTGGGATCCAGGATCCAGGCTTATTCCAACTAATGAGATGCCTGTAGACCATTCAGTGCATCTGTAGAACTTGCCCTGTTCAAAGCAGCCAGGGGAAAATGGAGAATGTGTATGTTCATTGGTTGGTTAGTCTGAGAGCCGGACCTTAAAGTGGCATGTGTCACCTTCTCAGTGCACTCTTTGGAACTCATATGTTCATAATAACCACAAGAGATGCTGGAGCATGTGTTCAACCTCTATGTCCAGAAGAAGTCACTTGCATTGTTAGGCACATAATCCTAAATATTACATGGACAACAAATCAATTGTCATTCCCCAGGAACATGCTAAAACATATGATTGTTATATTCTTGAATATCCAAATAGAGATAGCAAAATCATGCTAAACTGAAGATTCAAAGATAAAAAATTAGCCTGCAATGTAAATAAGATGATACAAATTGCATTTCTCTGAAATATTTTCTTTGTTCTAAAGCTTTGTAGGGCTGTCAAACAATTCCTAAACTATGAAGTAGATTCTGCAAAATTTGGTAGTCTTACTCATTATTCTGAGACAATGTGTGTATGAACAATAGTTAGAAAAATATTTTTTTCAGAAAGACTGTCTTGGGGCACATCCAACTCAAGCTACTTTCTAAGGCTGGAGCCCGAGTATGTACATGTGAAAATTTATTTGAAATGATAATTAGGGATAAATCTCAACCAAATCCTAATCTCTCCATTCTCCCAAAAAGAACACCATGGATTAAATGATGTCAGTCATGTAGAAATTTCTAGTATCTTCTTTGTTTTTCCAGAAAACATAAACACAAATGGATATTTAACTAGTCCCACTACAGTCTAGAGCCCCCACACCAAAAAAAATTAATCAATTTGACTACCTACCGCAGATCTTTTACTATTCTGTTACTCCAGGAGATACAAAATCTAAGTTGTTAGATTTGTCTTTGGTGCTTGCAATCTCTTTGGGAAAATATTTCTTAGATCATTAAAGAAAAAAAAAAAACAGTGCCCAGACAAAGTGAGTAGACAGAAATATCAATCTCATTTGTTACACTTCACAGTGTTCCTTGCAGTCAGGTTGGAGTTCCATGATAAGTGCTGCCAAAAGAAAAGGGAACAGAAGAAATCCAATGCAGTCAGGAGTCACCGTGCCTCTTCTACCTCTCTCTTCCCTACAACAGGAGCCTTAGGGCCAAAGGCTTTGTCCCCGGAGCTGGGAAATGATCCTGAACTCCATGAGATTGCAGTTTTTGCACATTCATTTTATATATGTTTGTCTTACTGAATGACAATATTAATAATGTTGCCCAAATAAAATCTCATATAATCATATACTAAACCCATGGGACAAAAACAAGTAACGTAGTTTTAAAACTCAGATTGATTCATGAAACAAATCTAAATTGAGCACATTTAATTAATATGCCAGGATTTTCCTGGAACTGAGAGTACCAAATAAATGCTATGGAATTTCCACTGTCAAAGACAATAGAAACATGAAAAATGAGTTGAAATATAATGTTAAAAGATATTTTGTAGAAGTGCATTCAGCACAGAGATGTATCCTAAGTAGGGAGTGTTCATTTCAGCCTGGGAATAGGTGAATAGTCCTACAGTATATGAAAATTTTTGTTTTTTCCTGAAATTTTTCATCAAACTATTGATAGCTTGATTCACTTTGTACATGATTAGATGGATGATGTCAGCAGAGTCATTTTCTAATAGAAGTACAGTTCCTACATGGAGACCTTTAGATTTTGAGCACAGACAGAATAACCACATTGATGACATTCTTACTTAGCATGGAATCTCCTGTTAATGGAGTTGCTATTTCTAATAGTACAATATGCATTTGTAAAGGATAAAAGTAGAACATTTTGCAAAAATGGAAAAAAAAAGACTCCTAATTTAAGTGTGCTGGAGGGTGGATCCAATTTTCATTTTGAATAGAATACTGCTTCAATAATTATTTTACTATTTAAGAACAAGAATAATTAGTGTGGTAATATCTCAGATTTATAGTACTCATGGTGCAAAGGTAAAAACATTGTAGTCTTAAGTAATTTGTAGATCTTTAATCACAATTTTTTATGCAGATATGAATGTATATTATGTGACACTTTTCAAAACTTAAATGTATACAGTTCATAATAATTAGATACATGTTTATTTTTTCAAGGGAAACAGTAATTCATGCTAAAGATTTATTACTTCAACATCTGAAAATATCTACCAAGTATAAAGAAACGTTGAAATGATTATAAGATTTCTAAGTCATCTTAGCATTAACTAATTTTATAGAAGAAGCTTTTTCAGTTATTCTAAAATTTAGCATGTAATATTATAAAGATTAACTTCCTGAATAATTTATTATTTTTATAAACATGTGATTTCTATTAGCATCTATGTATAAGAAAATGACTACAATTTCATTGAAAATTTTGCCTATATGGAAATACTTTATATTTTTTTAAATGAAAATTTTTCTACATATCAGATTATTCTGTTTCAATTTACCCAATATTGATAATCAGCTTTGTTTCTTTCTAGTCATGGTGAACATTGAATATATTTCTAGTAATGGAAAAAGTTATTTACTCTTTTCAAAAGTGTGGGTGATAATTGGACCATCCAAATTGGGTAGGTCTATGATTATATCATATTCATAAATCCAGTGGAAAAAGCAAACCAGATTTTAGCTTAGGAGTTTCTAAATTTTAAGGATTTTAAAATCAATTAAACAAATACCTAATATATAATGTTACAAACTGTCAAAATCTCTCTCACACACACACACCCTCCCTTGTGTGGAAATATTTTCACTATTGCTCTATCTGAATTATCTTTGAAATATTTTCTATAAAATAAGGCATGGTGCACAATCTTTGTGATATGTTTTTGTATTATATTTGCCAGAATTTTATTGAGAATTTTTGCATGTATGTTCATTAGAGATATTGGTCTGAGGTTTTCTTTCTTTCATGTGTCTTTGCTTGATTTGGGGATCAGGATGATATCGGCCTCATAGAATAAGTTTGGAAGTGCTGCCTCTTTTTCTATTTCCTGAAATAAATTGAAGAGTGTTGGTATTAGTTCTTCTTTAAAGGTCTTATAGAATTCGGCTGTGTATCCATCTGGTCCTGGGCTTTTCTTGGTTGGTAAGCTTCTAATGCTGTCTTCTATTTCATCACTTGATATTGGTCTGTTTAAATTGTATATATCTTCCTGATTCAATCTGGGCAAATCATATGACTAAAATGGGAGTTCATAACTCACTTGAAGCTAATGTATGCTAATGTATGAAATACGATATGTCAAGAGCTTTGTAAGGTTTTGAACAACCAATAAAAAAATTTAAAAAAATTAAAAAAAAAAAAAGAAATTTGTCGATGTCTTCAATGTCTTCTATTTTATTGGAGTATAAGATTTCAAAATAATTTCTAATTATCCTCTGTATTTCTGTAGCATGTGTTGTGATATCACCCTTTTCATGACGTGTGCTGGTAATTTGAGTTTTCTCTCTCCTTCTCTTTGTGGGATTCATTCCAGAGATGCAAGTTTCATTCAACATATGGATATCAATAAATGTAATAAATTACTTAAATAGAATTAAAGATAAAAATCATATGATCATCTCACTAAATACAGAAAAAGCATTTGACAAAATACAGCACTGCTTTATATTCAAAACACTAGAAAAACTAGGGATAACAGGAACATATCTGAACATCATAAAGGCTAGCTATGCTAAGCCTCAGGCCAACATCATTCTAAATGGAGAAAAATTGAAGGCATTCCCTCTAAAACTTGGAACAAGACAGGGATGCCCTCTTTCACCACTTCTAATCAACATAGTTTTTGAAACACTGGCCAGAGAAATTAGATGAAAGAAATTAAAGGGATCTGTATAGGAAAAAAAGAACTTACATTATCACTATTTGCTGACGATATGATTCTATACCTAGAAGACCCAAAGAACTCCACCAGAAAACTTCTAGAACTAGTAAATGAATTCAGCAAAGTAGCAGGATATAAAATCAACACCCATAAATCAAAGGCATTTCTATATATCAATGACAAATTCTCTGAGGAGGAAATGAAGAAAACTACCCCATTCACAATAACCTTAAAAAAAATAAATAAATAATAAGATACTTGGGAATCAATTTATCAAAAGAGGTGAAAGATCTGTACAATGAAAACTACAAAGCCTTAAAGAGAGAAATCAAAGAAGACCTTAGAAGATGGAAAGGTCTACCTTACTCTTGGATAGGCAGAATTAATATTATCAAAATGACCATACTACCAAAAGCACTATACAGATTTAATGCAGTTATGATAAAAATCCAAATGGCATTTCTCATGGAATAGAAAACGAAATCATAAAATTCATCTGGAAAATAAGAGACCCAGAATAGTTAAAGCAATACTTAGCAGGAAGAGTGAAGCAGGTGGCATCGCTATACCAGACCTTATACTATATACTTCAGAACAATAGTAACAAAAACAGCATAGTATTGGCACCAAAACAGACTGGTAGATCAATAGTACAGAATAGAGGACACAGAGACTAACCCACAAAATTACAATTATCATATATTAGACAAAGTGCCTAAAACACACACTGGAGTAAAGATAGCATCTTCAACAAATGTTGCTGGGAAAACTGGAAATCCATATGTAACAAAATGAAATTAAATCCCTGTCTCTCAATATGCACAAAACTTAACTCAAAGTGTATCAAGGACCTAGGAATTAAACCAGAGACTCTGTGTCTAATGGAAGAAACAGTAGGCCCTAATCTTCATCATGTGAGATTATACCCCAACTTCCTTAATAAGACACCTATAGTGTAAGAATTAAAACCAAGAATCAATAAATGGGATGGAATCAAACTAAAAAGTTTCTTCTCAGCAAAAGAAACAATTTGTGAGGTGAACAGAGAGCCTACATCCTGAGAACAAATTTTTACCTTTCACATATCCAATAGAGCACTAATCTCTAGGGTATATAAAGAACTCAAAAAGCTAAGCACCAAAAAAACAAATAACCCAATCAAAAAATGGGCCAAGGATCTGAACAGACACTTCTCAGAAGAGGATATACAATCAATCAAAAAATATATTTAAAAAATGCTCATTATCTCTAGCAATTAGAGAAATGCAAATCAAAACTTCTCTAAGATATCATCTTACTCCAGTCAGTATGGCAGCTATTATGAAGACAAACAACAGTAAGTGTTGGTGAGGATGTGAGGAAAAAGGTACACTCATACATTTCTGGTGGGACTGCAAATTGATGCAGCCAATATGGAAAGCAGTATGGAGATTCCTTGGAAATCTGGGAATGCAAGCACCATTTGACCCAGCTATCCCTCTCCTTGAACTATACCCAAAGGATTTAAAAACAGCATACTACGGACACAGCCACATCAATGTGTATGGCAGCACAATTCACAATAGCTAAACTGTGGAGCCAACCTAGATGCCCTTCAGTGGATGAATGGATTAAAAAATGTGACATATATGCACAATGGAATTTTACTCAGTAATAAAAGAGAATAAAATCATGGCATTTTCAGGTAAATGAATGGCATTGGAGAAGATAATGCTAATTGAAGTTAGCCAAACCCAACAACAACAAAAAAAAGCCAAATGTTTTCTCTGATATAAGGAGGCTGACTCATAATGGGATAGGGAGGGGGAGCATCAGAGGAATAGATGAATTCTAGATAGGGCAGAGGAGTGGGAGGGAAAGGGACAGGGCAGGGGATTAGCAAGAATGGTGGGATGTGATCGACATTTTCTCTTCAAACATTATCCAAAGTACATGTTTGAAGAGAAAATATTTTATACACAGAGATATGAAAAATTGTGGTATATATGTATAATCAGAATTGTAATGCATCCCACTGTTATTTATTTGCTTATTTATTTAAATAAGTAAAAAAATAAGGCATAAAAAGGAGCTTATCAATCACAAAATAGTACATATTTTAGCTTATCAGTTTTTGATATCTGATTTTTTTTATTTCGATAAAAAAAAATCACATAATCAATTCCAAATGATTTCTTCTTCAACAAAGATTTGCCAGTCATGTTCTGTAAGGCAGATGCAGTTGGGAATTACAGCAAGAAATAGTGATTGCTCCAAAGAGTTGATGGCATAACTGGAAGTAAAAATGTATTAGCTTATAGAATATGATTACAGTATTCAGCAATTTAAAAAAGCCAAAGATAATGTTCCATAAAATGCAACCTCTTGAGCTATAGATCAGCGGGGAAAACTAAAGGGCCCCTCCCAGCTCTCCTGTGAGCGCAATAGCCAGACCGAGGGCGGCACGGAGCCGGCGGGAGCCACGGCTTCGGCGAGGGAGACGGCGGCAGCGGCGGCTGCGGCGAGGGAGCCGGCGGGAGCTGGGGCAGCGGCACGGGAGCCGGCCGGAACCGGCGGGAGCCGCAGCAGCGGCGCGGGAGCCGGTGGGAGCCGCAGCGGTGCTGGCACAGGAGCCGGCGGGAACCGCGCGGCGCGGGACTCCCAGCTACCGCTCCCACCAGTGCTGACAACTGAGGTCTCTTGCACCGACTCGCCTTGGCATGGGACTCACGGCTACAGCTCCCACCGGTGCTGACAACTGAGGTCTCTTGCATCAGATACGGGGGCGTGGCTACCAGAAGGTAAGCAAGTTTGCTGGGGGTGCTCAGCCCCAAGCTCTACAAACTAAGGGCCTGAGGGAGGCAAACAAGGAGAGTGTGCCCAGGCACTAATGAAACAGCTGCTCCACGCGTGTGCAAGGTAGGCAGAACCGTGACCACCGACAAAACAGGCCCAGTGGACTGCCAGACACATCGCTCAGGTTGGGGGAGGGGCAGAGCCGCCGGGCGCCTGCAAGTTACGCAGACCTGCGAATCACCAGCTGATCAGACCCAGCAACCGCGGAGCGGCAGAGCCACCCACGGGCCTGCAAGGTAGGGGCACTTGCCACCCACCGGCAGGTCAGGCCCAACAAACTGCGGAGGGGCACAGCTGCCCCACGAGCCTGCTAGATAGGCAGAACCCTGACTACCAACAGAACAGGCCCAGAGGCCGGCCAGACACATCGCCCCGCCCCAGTTGGGGGAGGGGCAGAGCCGCCGGGCGCCTGCAAGTTACACAGACCTGCGACTCACCAACAGATCAGGCCCAGCAACCGCGGAGCGGCAGAGCCACCCCCGGGCCTGCAAGGAAGGCGCACTTGCCACACACCAGCAGGTCAGGCCCAACAAACTGCGGAGGGGCACAGCTGCCCCACGAGCCTGCTAGGTAGGCAGTACCCTGACCACCAACAGAACAGGCTCAGAGGACGGCGAGACACATCGCCACGCCCCGGTTGGGGGAGGGGCAGAGCCGCCAGGCGCCTGCAAGGTAGGCAAACCTGCGTCTCACCAGCATATCAGGCCCAGCAACCCGCGGAGCGGCAGAGCTACCCCCGGGCCTGCAAGGTAGGCGCACTTGCCACCCATTGGCAGGTTAGGCCCAGCAACTCTCGGAGGGACACAGCTGCTCCACGCACGTGCAAGGTAGGCGGAACCGTGACCACTGACAAAACAGGCCCAGTGGCCCGCCAGATACATCGCCCCGGTTGGGGGAGGGGCAGAGCTGCCACCAGCACCTTTTAGGTAGACAGACCTGCAACCAACAGACAGAACAGGCCTAGTGGCCAGCGGAGGGGCAAAGCCACTGCTCACGCCTGCAAGGTAGGCGGACCTGTGACCACCAAAAGAACAGGCCCATCGAAAGTACAGGCACAGCGGCCTCCCGGCGTGGTAGGCACATTGCCTCAATTGGAGGAGGGGAAGAACCACCGCCAAAGCCAGCGAGGGAGACTTTGCAGCTATACAAGAGCAATATAAATATATAGGGGGAAAAATCAATAACACAACAGTTTCACCAAGCAGAAAGAAACGCGATCAATATGAAAAGACAAGGAAAGAAAGGACCACAAGCAATGCAGGTCAACTCAACTTTAGAAGAGGTAATATCTGCAGCAGATGAAATGTCAGATAAAGAATTCAGGATATACATGCTTCAGATGATCTGGAGTCTCAAGGAAGACATTAGACAGCAAAATCAGTCAATGAAAGACCACTTCGACCACTTTGACAATCAATTACATAAACAAATCCAAGAAGCAAAAGATCAATTATACAGGGAGATAGAGGTTATAAAAAACAAACAAACAGAAATCCTGGAAATGCAGGAAACAATAAACCAACTTAAAAACTCAATTGAGAATACTACCAGCAGAGTAGAACACTTAGAAGATAGAACATCAGACAATGAAGACAAAGTATTTCAACTGGAGAAGAACATAGACAGCTCAGCAAAGCTGTTAAGAAACCATGAGCAGAACATTCAAGAAATATGGGATAACATAAAGAGACCAAACTTAAGAGTCATTGGGATACAGGAAGGTACTGAGGTCCAAACCAAAGGAATGAGCAATCTATTCAACGAAATAATACGAGAAAACTTCCCAGACTTGAAGAATGAGACAGAATCCCAAATCCTAGAAGCCTACAGGACGCCGAATGTGCAAAATCATAAGAGATCCACACCTAGACACATTATAATGAAGATGCCCAACACACAGAATAAGGAGAGAATTTTAAAAGCTACAAGAGAAAGGAAGCAGATTACATTTAGGGGTAAACCAATCAGGATAACAGCTGATCTTTCAACACAGACTCTCAAAGCTAGAAGATCCTGGAATAACATATTTCAAACACTGAAAGAAAAGGGGTTCCAACCAAGAATTGTGTATCCTGCGAAATTAAGCTTCAGGATGGAAGATGAAATTAAAACCTTCCATGATAAACAAAAGTTAAAAGAATTTGCAGCTAGAAAACCATCTCTTCAAAACATCCTTGGCAAAATATTACAGGAAGAGGAAATGGAAAATATCAATGAAAACCAACAGCGGGAGGTAGTACAGTAAAGGGGGGGGGGGAATAATCAAAGAGGAAAACAAACCATGTTTAGTAACATAAATAAACAAATATGGCTGGAAGAACAACCCATATCTCAATAATAACCCTAAATGTTAATGGCTTAAACTCACCAATTAAGAGACACAGGCTAGTAGAATGGATCACAAAACAAGACCCAACAATATGCTGCCTTCAGGAGACGCATTTGATAGGAAAAGACATACATAGACTGAAGGTGAAAGGTTGGGAAAAATCATATCACTCATATGGACTTCGGAAACAAGCAGGAGTGTCCATACTCATATCAAATAAAATAGATTTCAAGCCAAAGTTAATCAAAAGGGATGAAGAGGGACACTACATACTTCTTAAGGGAACCATACACCAACAAGACATAACAATCATAAACATATATGCCCCAAACAATGGTGCAGCTATGTTCATCAAACAAACTCTTCTCAAGTTCAAGAGTCTAATAGACCACCATACAATAATCATGGGAGACTTCAACACACCTCTCTCACCACTGGACAGATCTTCCAAACAAAAGTTGAATAAGGAAACTATAGAGCTCAATAACACAATTAATAACCTAGACTTAATTGACATATATAGAATATACCACCCAACATCAAGCAGTTACACTTTTTTCTCAGCAGCACATGGATCCTTCTCAAAAATAGATCATATATTATGTCACAGGGCAACTCTTAGACAATATAAAGGAGTAGAGATAATACCATGCATCTTATCTGACCATAATGGAATGAAATTGAAAATTAACGATAAAAGAAGTAAGGAAAAATCATGCATCACATGGAGAATGAACAATAGGTTACTGAATGATCAATGGGTTATAGAAGACATCAAGGAGGAAATTAAAAAATTCTTAGAGATAAATGAAAACACAGACACAACATATCGGAATCTATGGGACACATTGAAAGCAGTTCTAAGGGGAAAATTTATTGCTTGGGGTTCATTCCTTAGAAAAAGAAAAAACCAACAAATAAATGATCTAATACTTCAACTCAAAATCCTAGAAAAAGAAGAGCAAAACAACAGCAAAAGAAGTAGAAGACAAGAAATAATTAAAATCAGAGCTGAAATTAATGAAATCGAAACGAAAGAAACAATTGAAAAAATTGACAAAACTAAAAGTTGGTTCTTTGAAAAAATAAATAAAATCGACAGACCCTTAGCCACGCTAACGAAGAGAAGAAGAGAGAGAACTCAAATTACCAGCATACGGGATGAAAAAGGCAATATCACAACAGACACTTCAGAAATACAGAAGATTATCAGAAACTATTTTGAATCCTTATACTCCAATAAAATAGAAGATAGTGAAGGCATCGATAAATTTCTTAAGTCATATGATTTGCCCAGATTGAGTCAGGAGGATATTGACAACCTAAACAGACCAATATCAATTGAGGAAATAGAAGATACCATCAAAAGACTACCAACTAAGAAAAGCCCAGGACCGGATGGGTATACAGCAGAGTTTTACAAAACCTTTAAAGAGGAACTAATACCAATACTTTTGAAGCTATTTCAGGAAATAGAAAAAGAGGGAGAACTACCAAATTCATTCTATGAGGCCAACATCACCCTGATTCCTAAACCAGACAAAGACACTTCAAAGAAAGAAAACTACAGACCAATATCTCTAATGAACCTAGATGCAAAAATCCTCAATAAACTTCTGGCGAACCGGATACAAAAACATATCAAAAAAATTGTGCACCATGATCAGGTAGGATTTATCCCTGGGATGCAAGGCTGGTTCAATATACGGAAATCAATAAATGTTATTCACCACATCAATAGGCTTAAAAATAAGAACCATATGATCATCTCGATAGATGCGGAAAAAGCATTCGACAAAGTACAGCATCCCTTTATGTTCAAAACTCTAGAAAAAATAGGGATAACAGGAACATACCTCAATATTGTAAAAGCAATCTATGCCAAGCCTCAGGCTAGCATCATTCTGAATGGAGAAAAACTGAAGGCATTCCCTCTAAAATCTGGAACAAGACAGGGATGCCCTCTCTCACCACTTCTGTTCAACATAGTTCTCGAATCACTGGCCAGAGCAATTAGACAGACGAAAGAAATTAAAGGCATAAAAATAGGAAAAGAAGAACTCAAATTATCACTATTTGCAGATGACATGATTCTATACCTAGCAGACCCAAAAGGGTCTACAAAGAAACTATTAGAGCTAATAAATGAATTCAGCAAAGTGGCAGGCTATAAAATCAACACGCATAAATCAAAGGCATTCCTGTATATCAGCGACAAATCCTCTGAAATGGAAATGAGGACATCCACCCCATTCACAATATCCTCAAAGAAAATAAAATACTTGGGAATCAACCTAACAAAAGAGGTGAAAGACTTATACAATGAAAACTACAGAACCCTAAAGAGAGAAATAGAAGAAGATCTTAGAAGATGGAAAAATATACCCTGTTCATGGATAGGTAGAAGTAACATCATCAAAATGGCGATATTACCAAAAGTTCTCTATAGGTTTAATGCAATGCCAATCAAAATCTCAACGGCATTTCTTGTAGAAATAGAGAAAGCAATCATGAAATTCATATGGAAAAATAAAAGACCCAGAATAGCAAAAACAATGCTAAGCAGGAAGTGTGAATCAGGCGGTATAGCTATACCAGACTTCAAACTATACTACAGAGCAATAGTAACAAAAACAGCATGGTACTGGTACCAAAACAGGCGGGTGGACCAATGGTACAGAATAGAGGACACAGAAACCAATCCACAAAACTACAACTATCTTATATTCGATAAAGGGGCTAAAAGCATGCAATGGAAGAAGGATAGCATCTTCAACAAATGGTGTTGGGAAAACTGGAAATCCATTTGCAACAAAATGAAACTGAATCCCTTTCTCTCGCCATGCACAAAAGTTAACTCAAAGTGGATCAAGGAACTTGATATCAAATCAGAGACATGGCGTCTGATAGAAGAAAAAGTTGGCTATGATCTACATACTGTGGGGTCGGGCTCCAAATTCCTCAATAGGACACCCATAGCACAACAGTTAATAACTAGAATCAACAAATGGGACTTACTCAAACTAAAAAGTTTTTTCTCAGCAAAAGAAACAATAAGAGAGGTAAATAGGGAGCCTACGTCCTGGGAACAAATCTTTACTCCTCACACTTCAGACAGAGCCCTAATATCCAGAATATACAAAGAACTAAAAAAATTAGACAATGAGATAACGAATAACCCAATCAACAAATGGGCCAAGGACCTGAACAGAAATTTCTCAGAGGAGGACATACAATCAATCAACAAGTATATGAAAAAAAGGTCACCATCTCTAGCAGTCAGAGAAATGCAAATCAAAACCACCCTAAGATACCATCTCACTCCAGTAAGATTGGCAGCCATTAGGAAGTCAAACAGCAACAAGTGCTGGCGAGGATGTGGGGAAAAGGGTACTCTTGTACATTGCTGGTGGGACTGCAAATTGGTGCGGCCAATTTGGAAAGCAGTATGGAGATTTCTTGGAAAGCTCGGAATGGAACCACCATTTGATCCAGCTATTCCCCTACTCGGTCTATTCCCTAAAGACCTAAAAAGAGCACACTATAGGGACACTGCTACATCCATGTTCATAGCAGCACAATTCACAATAGCAAGACTGTGGAACCAACCTAGATGCCCTTCAATAGACGAATGGATAAAAAAAATGTGGCATTTATACACAATGGAGTATTACTCTGCATTAAGAAATGACAAAATCATAGAATTTGGAGGGAAATGGATGGCATTAGAGCAGATTATGCTAAGTGAAGCCAGCCAATCCCTTAAAAACAAATGCCAAATGTCTTCTTTGATATAAGGAGAGTAGCTAAGAACAGAGTAGGGACAAAGAGCATGAGAAGAAGATTAACATTAAACAGGGATGAGAGGTGGGAGGGAAAGGGAGAGAGAAGGGAAATTGCATGTAAATGGAAGGAGACCCTCAGGGGTATACAAAATTACATACAAGAGGAAGTGAGGGGAAAGGAGGAAAAATATAAGGGGGAGAAATGAATTACAGTAGAGGGGGTAGAGAGAGAAGAGGGGAGGGGAGGGGGGAGGGGGGATAGTAGAGGATAGGAAAGGCAGCAGAATACAACAGACACCAGAATGGCAATATGTAAATCAATTGTTGTGCAAATGATGTGATTCTGCAATCTGTATATGGGGTAAAAATGGGAGCGCATATCCCACTTGAATCAAAGTGTGAAATATGATATATCAAGAACTATGTAATGTTTTGAACAACCTACAATAAAAATTAATTAAAAAAAAAATGCGACCTCTTGTCTGGCTGACCTCACCTCCTTCTGCTTTTACCTTCTCCCTTCCTCTTCTCTAGCCCCATTCTCCTCTTATTTGTCTCACCTTAAGACCTCTTTGGAGCAGTTATTTCTGCCTGTAATGGTCTGGTCTTTTTTTTTCCCAAATATTTTGGGACATAGTCCAGTAGCTCCCATAAATCTTTATTCAAATTGCAGTTTCTCAGAGAGAGCTATGCTTTCTACTTGGCATTTATCAAATCTACATCTTTTTCACCTTTTCTACTCATTTTCTTTTTCCATAATAATGGATACTAACAAATAAACGCAGTATTCCACTCACTTATATTTTCAATCTAATTTTGCCATCCCACAAGGAAGATTATTTTCTGTATTGTTGATGGATATTTCTCAAGGGCCTACAAGAATGCTTGGCACATAATTGTTGAAAAAACTAAAATCTATCTTGGAATAAGATCATAGTTTTTTCTAAGATGTACTTTCAGCATAACAGCAGACCAAGTTAACCTGAATGTTCTTCAACTACATACTGAAGACAAAAGTATATAAGAAAAATTAAGCATACCAGAATTCATGAAAAAGAATAAGAATCCTTCAGGTGAAATTTTCCTGTCCTTGAACTGCAACTCAACAAAGAGGGAAAATATTGAATCATTTCTCTTCTTAGCATGAAAATCATAAAGCTTCATTTATTTACTCATTTTTTCAATAGATACCTATTGGGACTCCTATATGTCAAACACTGTATCAAGATTTAGCTATGCAAATATTTTTTAAAAAATAACACAATGTATAATTCCATAGAATATATGTCAATGGGGAAGGTAGCCTTTTAAGTAAATCACCACATAATTAAATTAAAAAAGGATAAATTGTCTTTAAAAAGACGACCATGTCAGTTTATCAATGACTGACACAGGCCTTCAATATGCTTTGAAAATAAATACTGTATCCCTAATCCTCAAGCCTTATCCATGTAAATTGACCAGGTCCTAGAAAGACAAGGTGGATTTTCTGGAAGCCATGGGGTAAGCATCATGAGGTATTCAAATTCACTGTTGCCTGAATCTATACCTCCATTGTAAACAACATGATATAGGAAAATACACAAAGAGTTTTTGTTTGGGAACTCCATAGGTATAGTGTCATAATGATTAGGTAATTGGTATTCAACACTCAGTTCTCTGGATCTTTTCAAGATGTGTGCCATGTCCAGTATGATTTTTGCATGTGTGTGAAAGCAAGTGTGTTTGATACATGGTATGTATGTAGAACAGATATAATCAGAGCCACAAATCAGAGGCTCAAGTGCCTCTACTTCAACTTAAATAAGAGCAGACACCTGTTAGCTGCCCCAAGACAGTAGCACAATTCTGAGGAAACCCCCATTTTCTGACTTACCAGCCTTGCTGCATTAACTATTAATAATAAAAGAAATTTTACTCCATTCTTTCTACCTAGTTGTATAGCAAGAGATAATATCAACTAGAGTCCCATCTTTAATAAAATGTGCTGGGAATAATATTCCACAAATCACCTGAAAACAATGATTTTCAATAATTTACTATAAAGATTAATGAATTTTAGAAAAAAATAGGTATCATTACTTAGATTGATTTTCTACATTACATAAAAGAAAATATTTTTTGGAAATAAATTGGAGTGGAAAAATCACGAGACAAACTGAAATTGTCTGTCATTTGTTATAATGAAACAACGAACTGCTTTTGTTCCTTCAAATGAATTGATCTTCTTAAGCTTAATACCCTTCTCTCTGAATCCATTCAAATTTACATTACAGAATATAAAGAAGAGGACCTGTACTTTGAAGTTAGAGAAAGCTGAATTCAAATCAGAGATCTGCCGCTTACCAGCAGTGTGATGACATTTGACAATTGTTATGGAATGATTTGTTTCCAAATTTCATAATTAATAAGCTGAGTTCCTCACCTATGTTAATCTATTTCTCATTATAATTAAAAACTATCTGAGGCAGGGTAGTTTATGAAGAAGTTTATTTTGGCTTACAGTTCTGGAGTTCTAAGATCAAGGAACTGGACCTGGTAATGTAGTACTTGCTGCTAGAGTCCCAAGATGGTGTAGGATGTCACAAAGGAAGAACAGGAAGTGCACACATTGTAGTCTTTCTTCCTATCCTTATAAAGCCCAAAGTATTCAATAATAGGGGTTGAACTCTGATAATCTTCTTTGACACTTCTCATTCTCAAAGGCCCCATAGTTATATGAAGTTTCTACCATCTTAATGTCTTAAAATGGGGATAAAATTTCAGCACATGAAGCTTAGGGGACATACTCAAGTTATATCCAAACCAAAGCATTTTTACTCTGGACTCCAAGGTTTATGCCTTTCTCATAATGCAAAATAAAATACACCCATTCCCCAAAATCTCAGAGTCATAACTTATTCTAGCATTAATTCCAATGTTCAACCCTAAACTCTCCTCTGAGATGCCAAGCAAACTTCTCACTATTGTAAGTCTACAAAATGTAAACAAGCTATTTGCCTCCAATCATGATGAAACAGGTACAGGATATACACTTATATTCCAAAAGGAAAGAATAGGTAAGTAGAAAGGTAAAAAGAAAGACACAAAAGCAGCACGGCAGATATTTGTACCTGTGCACATGATGGCATAGAATGGGCCACCAAACCTTGAAAAGACCCTGTTCTATGGCTTTGCTGGTCAAAGGCCACATGATTATTTTCTCAAGTTGATTGTACATGCTTCCTGAAGATTTTCCCAGGTAAGTGTTGAAAGTTACATGTAGCTATACATTTCTAGGTTCCCTGCCTCAGTTTCACTCACATAGCTTTATCACGTATCTACACATTGAGGACTCTCTGTCAGGACCTTTCTAGAGGCAGAATTTGACTTGGACTCTCAACTTTTACTTTGATGTCTCAGTGGAAGATGCCATGATACCATAACTCTTGCTTTCTGCCTACCGGCATACTGAGTACAGTGGGAATTCTAAGGTCTTGCCCCAACACCAGGTTTGCTTGAATCCCAGTGATACCCATAGACTGCTTCTAAGATTGAAAACAAGGAAACAAATAAAAAGGTAGTTTGGGGCAATGAGTGAATGAATGGAGATTACCTGGGAAACCCAGAAATCATTTCTCCCTGGAAGTTCTCTGGGCCTTTGATAGAAGCAGACGCCTAAAAGATTTCTGAGATGTCCTAGCAATGTTATTCCATTTGACTGATGCAAAACAACTGGACCACTTTACCTGTGTCAATATCTTCAGCAAGCGGTTTCTCAGGCCCATCATTAGATGTTTTTTCTTTGCTTCTTCCCTAGTGAGGATACAAATTTTCCAAATATTTTTGCTCTGCTTCCTTTTGTTTACAAGTTTCACTGTAAATATGACTAACAGAAGCTGATAATCACCATGCCACAGCTGAAAGATTTGTTGTTTTGAAATTTTTTCCATCAAATAAACTAGTGTAGCCTTTAAAATTTCAGCTTCCCATTACGTATTACGGCATGCACAGTGCAGTCATGTTCTTTGCCACTTCATATCAAGGATGTACATTTCTCCAATTTCATTGTAATCCTCATTTCCATTGGAAACTACTACCCTAGTATCTTCATCTTCTGAGCCCTCACCAGCATCACTGTAATGTTCCATTTGTAGTATTTTAGGTTCTCTCAGCCTTCCATTCCAAGTCTTTCAATCTCTGTCAGTAGCTCAATTCCAAGACCAAATTCACATTGTAAATGTTCCTTATAAGTAACAACCCATGCCTGGTACCCGTTTTCCATATTTATCTGTTTTGCATTATTATTTTTTAAAAAATATCTGAAGCAGGCTACTTTATTTTGGCTTATGGTTCTGGCGGTCCAAGGTAAAAGGGTCACAGTTGGTGATAATCATGTTGACACAATCTCATGTCAGTACAGGGTGTCACATGGCAAGAGACAGAGAGCATGGGTGGTGTCTTTCCCTCTTTTTCTAAAGCCACCAGAATTCAACAACACAGGAGCCCCCTGTTTTATGTTATCTAGTCTTAGTCAATTACCAAAGACCAAAACTCTCCACATAATAGTCAGATTAAGTTTCCAATAGTAACATACAATGAGACTTTAATTTCAACACATGAATCCTTGGAGGATATACAAAGCATATTCAAACCACAACACCCCCACAGTACCATAGGATGTAACTATATTTGGAGATAGGTATTTAAAAGGGATAATTAAATTTAAATATTGTCTTAAGGGAGAGTTCTCATCCAGTATGACTGGTTTCTTTTAGGAAGAAGAAGAGACACCAGGGATATGCACACAAAGAGAAAGTCGTGGAAGGACACAGAAAACTAGTGCCCATCTGAAAATCAAATAGAGAGGACTCAAGAACAGCCAAACCCACTGACAACTTGATAACTTGATCATGGACTTCCCAGCTGTAGAACTATGATATATATGCTGTATGTTTGTGTGTGTGTGTGTGTGTGTGTACATGATTTATGTTTACATAACAGAACATATATTTCAATCAGAGATATTTGTTTACAGAAGTCCCTGGCAAATTCATCCAGCAAGTAACTTACACACTACATATATCATCTTTGTTATTCATAAAGTAAAATAAGAGTTCCCACTCTCAGGGTTTCATTAGAAAGAAAATATATGATATGTAAATTCCCTGTCACATGAGAAGCACATAATTAAGGAAAGCAACCAATATCATTGACATGTGCATCTTGAATCTATGTGCATAGGTATGATGCAATGTGATAGCCTACACAAAGTACAAAGTAATGGCAATTTAAGTTAGAAATCATTTAACTCTCCTTCCTTATACTCTATTTTCTGTGAATCGATTCATAACATGCCTATTTATTAATATAATAAAGAATGGCCTCAAACCACTCACAAAGGCTCTCTGTGAATTCTACCACTTCACTGACTTGTTACAGCAAACATCAAGCTTGCCATTTCAAGCCACAGTTCTGGATGTGTATCTGTGGTGTGGCAAGTAAGGAACTAATTAAGTATGAAATTACCTTATATATCTAAAGCTGTGTCTGCTCACCTTTAGGCATTTTGGGAATCCACCTAATGAGATATGAGTTTTGCTCCACAGGACAATCACAAAGCTCATTAATGCTCATTAAAACATAAGTAGTATTCAATGGATTCAGCAAAATCTCACTGTATTTTAATGAGCATCAGAATTAACCAATAGAGCAAAACCTTGTCATGGAGAAATTCTTGTTAATGCAAAAAGAAAGTGCAGACCAATAAAGATACTAAATATCTTAAGGGTGGCTACAGGTAGATACATCTGTGACAAAAAAAAAAAAATATTCCCCAAAGTTCCTCTCTTAGCAATTGAAAACAAACCTGTCGAGGTTGATTTGAAAAGTATATGGAGTACCAGAGAGAAGAGTGATGGTAAATGACAGGTGTCAACTGACTGTGAGAAGGAATAACTAAGGACCTGGTAAAGCATTGTTTTTGAGCATGTCTGTGAGGGTATCTCCAGAGGAGACTAGCACAGAGGAGTCTCAGTGGCTTCAGTGGGGAAGCTCGACCCTTAGTGTGGGCAGGATCTTGCAATTCGCTAGGCACCTAGGGGCGGGGGCGGGGGGGGGAACAGAGAAAAGGCCAATGTATTCAGCTGTTTTCAGGAGCTGAGGTACACTTTTCCTCTCCTATCCTTGTACAACAAAACTCAGGTTTCCTGGTTTGGGGACTCCAAGATTTATACCAGTAGCCTCCAGGATTCTCAGGCCTTCAGATTCAGACTTCGATTACACCATTAGCTTATTTTTTTTTTCCTGAAGCATTTGAAATTGGATTGAGCTGTGTTGCCAACATGCCTGTGACTGACTCCAGCTTGCAAACAGGCTATAGTTGAAATTCTCATTTGCCATAATCATGTTCATGTTTACCAATTCCATTATAATGTGTGCGCATGTGTGAACTATTCTTTCATGTGACTAAAATACCTGACATAAACAACTTCAAGGAGAAAAGGTTATTTTAGCTCCTGGTTTTAGAGATATAGTTCATGGTCTATCACCTCCATTGCTTTGGGCCTGAGGCATGGCAGAACATCCTAGCAGAAGGGCATGGTAGAGGATAACTGTTCAACTCTTGGTAGTCAAGAAGGAGTAAGTGAAAGGAACAGGGACAAGAAACAAAAAAATTCAGGTCATGTCCTCAGTAATCTACCTCCTCTCTCTAGGACCCACTTTCTTGTGTTTCTATCACCTCCAAATAATCCATTCAGTCTTAATAAAAATAATCACCCCCTAATAGCCCCACCTCTGAATATGCTGCACTGGGGACCAAACCATCAACACTTGAGCCTTGGAGGGGATGTTCCAGATCAAGCCATATTACAAGGAAATGCACACATACACGTACACACATACACAATCATGTATCACTTAAAAACGGGATACTGATGTATACTGAGATATGCATCCTTAGGCAATTTTGTCACCGTATGACCATCATAGAATATATTTATGCGAACCTAGGTGGTATAGTCTGCAGTAATCTAGGGTATATAATTGTACATGATGTATCTTGATACAACCATCAGTGCAGCATCACCACAAACATTTGAGTCATGTTATTCTACAACTCTTAAGAGTTACAACATCTAAGGTGATAGGAATTTTTCACTCCATTATCATCTTATGGGACCATTGTCATATATATGGTTTGTTGTTTTCCAAAATACAGTCATGGGATTGCATGACTATATGTCTTTTGTTTTTGTCTCTAGAGAGAGCCCTGACTAATAGAAGACATTCAATGCCATCACTGGATTATTTGTTAATAGAGAAATTTTTAGGTGTTTTCTTCACTCTGAATTCAGAAATTTTAATTTTCTAAGGCATTCTATAAACAATATGTGATAAGTACATTGAAATAGTATGATTTTAACATTTAATATTTAATGTAACTTAAATATTACCTGAAAAAAATGAATTATAAATATAAATCCATATACTGGTATATTATATATGTCACCTTCATTTGTTCACATCATGAATATTTGCCTACTCTATTTTGAATACTGTATAGCACTGGAGGTAAAATAATCAAAATACAACCCTAATCTCATAAATCTCAATTCCTAATGGGAGAGAGGTAATAATCAAATTAATATGTGAATTTGAAACCAGTTAGTAAGAATAATTTAAAAAAAACTAGTAAGAGTATGCATAGTAAGGGGGGGCCAGAACAAGAGCTCTCATAAATATGGTGGATGGGGAAGGTCACTATGAATTTGGTGTTGGAGAAGATGTCATAATGAACAAAATGCTTTGTCATATGTAGGGAATGAGCTCTAGAGGCAGACGGATCTTCAGATATGAATGTCCCAAGGCAGCAACAGACTTGATAATGAACTAGGGAAAGAACATCATCTTCAGGCAGTGATTATGGGAACACTGGATGTCCATATGCAGAAAAATGAAACTAGACCCTCATCTCTCACCATGTGAAAAAATCAACACAGAATGGTTAAACAATATAAAAGGATATCAGAAAGCTATGAAACTACTAGAAGAAAACATAAGGGAAATGCTTGGAGAAAATATATACGAGGACAATTTGAATTGAATGAAGAGAGTGATGAAGAGGCATACAAGACCAAGATAAGGCCAGAGACACAAACAGAAACAGCAGCATAGGTCTTTCCAGCTTCTATGAGGAATCTGGATTGTAGTTTTAGTGTAACCAGTTGAGATTTTGAGGGGGAAAATAATGTAATTTTCTTTCTGTGCTGAAGGACTCCTGTTTCTACACGAAGAATGGGACATCATAGTTTGGACAAGGGTTATAAAAGAAAGTGTTGAAATATATTCAAAAGGAAAGTTGGCAGAAATGAATGATAGAGTGAATGTGATGTGTGATAGAAAAGAGAGAACTAGAAAATGGCTTCAAGGCGTTTACTCTTGTACATTTACTGTCCACAAAAAAAAGTTTGACATTTTCAAATAATGGGTTTTCTTTATTTCTTCAAATTAATAGGAATGCAAATTGAAATAAGTAAATATTACATTAAGAAAATGAATTACAAACGGGACAGTTCTCAAGGGCCACTTGAGGATCCAATTGTATTTCCATTCAAGACGTTTTACCACAAAGAGCCATTCTATTTCCAAGATTTTAAAAGATATACAAATCCTGGCATCTCCCACATGTACATTTCTGAGCGTTAAATGTAAATTCTATCTGGAGTATCTTAGGTATCTCAAAATTGTAATGACTGAAGGTGAACTCTTGCTAATAAAGTAATACATTCTTCTGGAGTTTATCTTTCTCAATAAAGGTCATTTTCATTCACCAAGATATACTTCCTGATATATTTCTTCCACATTCCAAGTTCTGTTGATTTTATTTCTAAAATATATCACAAATTTAAACATTGTTCTCTACTTCTGCCTCTCCTACCTACTCAAAGTCATCATCATCCCACCTCTTGTCTCTCTGCTCCACACCAGCCTCATGAAAAATTCATTCTCCTTATAGCAATCAGGAAAGTCTGTTAAATTCCAATTGACATATCCTTAATGTGGAAGATCTATTACCATATATTAATAATAAATGTTAGTGAGAAGTTCTTCACTTCTGATATATCATCCTATAAAAAAGAGAGCATTTATTAATGCAACTCCAGAATTCTTTCTATTTATTTTGGAGGTCATTATACTTATGACTCTTAGTATATTTTGAATAATATCTGTATATGTGAAGCCAAAATCTTCCTGTGCCCCTACTGGAGAGTTATTGTGCCTACAAAATGCACAGTTATCTCCCATGATTTATGTATGTCTTGGGAAGATAGGTCATTTTATCTGCTCTGGTTCTCTGTTTTATAAACTGGGTAAAGTTCAATATTAGCCAGATTATTTGCTTAGTCAATCTAAAGCCATATTCCAGTATGGCCTCTTAGCAGTAATTGGGTGTTACTTTAGCTTCCATATTTTTAATGAGTTCATAGCTTTATTGAAAAGAACAATTTTATGGATGTAAATTTATGGCTTAGTTATTTTACTTTATATGTTCTTTGAACCAAGGTGACTTTGAGGAGTTTCCCATACAAAGCATTTGATATGTTCAAGGATAACAACATTGATAAATAACATGAGGGAGAAGAAATGGAAATCTAGATACAGAATAAATATTCATTATATTTAGGACAGATTACTGCAATCCATTTCAAATGGCTTACCCAATGTAAGCCATTTGCAAAAATGTTACCAAGTGTTATGTTTGAAGAAATGTGCTAATTTGGAAGATATCACTGGCAGATTAAGAATTCAGAAAAAATTCAGGTCATTTGTGTTGAATAAAATGTCATGAAATCAAGCCTCCCATAAACTACACCCCTTTTCCATGACCACTTTTTAATTTTATTTTACTTTATTTTGGTATTGGTGATTGGACACTTTATCACTGAGTTATATCCCCAACTGCTGCAATTTTATTATTATTATTATTATTATTATTATTATTATCATCATCATCATCATCATCATTATTATTATTATTTTGAGACAGGGTCTTGCCAAATTGTTTAGGACTTTGCTAAATTCCTGAGATTAGCCTAGAATTTTTTATCCTACTGCCTCAGATTTCTGAGTAATTGGGATTGTGATATGCCTCATAGTACTATCTCCCAAGACCTTTTTCATGATGAGTGCACTAAGCAAGTACTAGTCTTTCAGGGAGACAGCCATAACTGAAATTAATAAAGTCATCCTGTGCATTTAGGACTCTTACCAACAGGTCCAGGTTTTACATAAGGAGTAATAATGTTCAGGTCTGGATCTATTTAGAGTGATCTAGTCACATACTACTTCCCCCACATTCTTTATCCTTAGACCTGTGCCATCTAGCCAGACTATCTAAACACTGAATCAAATTTCACATAAATTCTGAGCCAAAGCCACTTCCCTTTCAAGAAATATGCCATACCTTGGGAGAATTTGCCTTACCCAAGGATCTTCAGGGATGTCCAAAAAGTGCAAGTATCTATTTTTTTTTTTGTCTAATAAACCATATTTTGCTTGTTTAACTTTTCAAACAATTTCTTATAAAGAAGCATTTCATGTTGTTTGTCCTATATGAGACTTGGTCATTCAAAACTCCATTTTATTTCATAGTTCAGTATTCCTATAACATTAATCTCTTTTTTTCCAAAAATACATAGGATCTGCTTCTGTTTTTTGTACCTGAAGAACATTTATTGGTACAACAAAAAAGTGCAAGAAATAAGGTATTCAAGGAGGTAATTGTACTATTAGGATTTTGTGGAAACTGTTTCTTCATAAATTTTGCCTACTTAATAAAAATTTTCATTAGTACTTCTTGCTTTGATGTTCAGAGTCAGAAAGCATTCAGGTTAGATTTAGCAAACCTAGGATCTTAGAAAGACAACCTGATGCTTCTCTGGATACCGTACAGTAAAAATGATGATAATGATGATAAAAATGAAGCAGCTAACATTTATTGAACGTAAAATTTGTGTCATATACATTCTAAATGTTTTAATCATTTGATTAATTTTTTGTAATAACAATATAATTGGTATCATCATTATTCTCAATTTGCACATGAGGAAACTAAGGCTAAAGAGGCTAAGTAATTTGTCCAAAATCATTGTTATATTTTAATAGTATAATTATTACATCATTTCATATTGGCATGTTACCCCTAAGTATATTTTCTTCAAAATCTTCTAAGGTACTACTTGTGTTGGCCAATGAGATCACATTTGTGTCATTAAAAATAGCAGAAAGTACTTACAGAGAGTATAGTGCTTAAGAGCATGGGCACAGATACCTTGTCATCTTCATTGAAATTCAGATCTGTCTGACATTTCTATGCTATGGGACAATTACTTAGCCTTTCTGGCCTAAGGTTTTGTTTTGTTTTGTTTTTAATCTGCTCTGTAAGAAAAATAAGAGTGTCCATCTCATAGTGCTATTATAAGTATAAAATAGATTAGGATAATTAAATTGTTTTAACTCCATTTTTCCTATAATGTTTTAAAATGATGGAATTGTCACTGCTATTCTGTCATTATTATTTTTGTTATTATTACTACACATAATAAGAGTTACTGTTAAGACACAGAAAAGATTTGGTTTCGTCATCAAAACAAAACAAAAACAAAAACAAAAAAACTCACAATCATATGAAAGAATCAGATAAGAAAATGTGATTACTAAATAACATTTTAGTTGCATATCCAAATGTAATAATGAGAGAAGAACAGAGGATTTATAAAATAAGGACCAAAACTCCTTTCAAAATTTAAATAGCATTTATTAGGAGACATAATACCTGAGAACAGACTTCTGAAAAATGTGTGTATACATACATATATATATATATATATATTATCAGAATTCTGATAAATATAGATCAGGAAGAAAAGCAGGGGGACTAACTTTTACAAAGGCACTAAAGAGAATAAAATTAAATGGATACAAATTGCAAGCCCCTAGTCAATGCTGAAGCATGTATCATGAGGAGATAACATGAAAACCAGGGTCAGGGATAAACTCAAATGTATCATTAAAGACCCACACTACAGAATGTAGACTGTGTCCTAATATTAGGTGCCCTGAGAGAGATATAAATAAAAGACTTTCACTAGAGACTGACATGATTCATCAAAATTACTTTTATGAAAAATCATTCTGAAAGCCATGTGAGTAATGGATTTGGGGGAAAGGACGTGGTGGGAAATTTCAAAAATCAGACACTATTTGAGAAGATCATTAAGCAAATAAATAAATAAAAACAGTAATGGAATATTTAAAAAATAATATTGGGAATGGAAAGAAGAGACAGATTAAAGTAAAGCTAAAAAAGTTCATCAGATAAAACTTTGACAAAATTGAGTTTTCAAATAAAAGAAGAGGAAAATACAAGTATGATGTATAGTTTCATATTTATGTTACCAGATAGATTTTAATTTTATTTAAATATAGGAGTAATAGATTTGGTGCAAAATATGTGTGAGTCCCATGTATTTATACTATTTGAAATATAAAACACTGTGGAACATAAATTATGAAGTCTAAGAAAAAAAAATGGATGGGTGTATAACTTAGCTATTATAAATCGAGCTACTATAAACATTGATGTGGCTGTGTTGATATAGTATGCTGATTTTAATTCTTTGGGGTATATACAGAGGAGTGGGATAACTGGTTCAAATAGTGGTTCCATTTCAACTTTTCTAAGGTATCTCTATACTGCTTTCCAGAGTGATGCACGGATTTGCAGTCCCACCAGCAATGTATGAGTAAAGGAATATAAATTGGAATTCAGAAGGCATGTTTGCTGAAAATTTGTTTCGTTGGCTATCAACCTATACATGATATTTGAAACCATGGAACACATGGTATTTCTTGTTTTTTTTTTTATTTGCTCTTTTTAGATATACATGGCAGTAAAATGTATTATCATATATTATTCATATATGGAGTATTACCTATTCTAATTAGGATCTCATTCTTACAGTTGTACATGATGCAGAGTTTCAGTAGTTGTATATTCATATATAAACATAGGAAATTTATGTCACATTCATTCTATTGTCTTTCCTATTGTTATCCCACTTCACATCCCTTCATTCCCCTTTGTCTAATCCAATGAACTTCTATTCTTCCCTCTCCCCTTTATTATGTGTTAGTATACATATGTCAGAGAGAACATTCAACCTTTGATTTTGGGGACTAGATTATTTCACTTAGCATAATAGCATTCAGTTCCATGTATTTACTGGCAAATGCCATAATTTCGTTCCTCTTTATGACTGAATAACATTCCATTTTAACAAGTAACCCTGTTGAAGAGTACCTAGTTTAGTTGTATAGCTTAGCTTTGTAAATTGAGCCACTATAAACATTAATGTGGCTGTGTCCCTATAGTATGCTGATTTTAATTTTTTTGAGTATATATTGAGGAGTGGGATAATTTATTCAAATAGTGGTTCAATTCCAAGTTTTCTAAGAAATCTTTATATTGTTTTCCATAGTGGTTATACTAATTTGCAGTCCCACCAGCAATGTATGAGTAAAGGGATACAAATTGGAAAGAAGAGTTCCAACTATCCCTGAAGACATGACTTTATATTTAAAAAATCCAAAAAACCCACCAGAAAGATTCTAGAAGTCGTATTCAAATTCCACAAAGTAGCAGGATATAAAATTAGCATCCATAGATCAATTGCTTTCCTATACACCAATGATGAATCAACTGAAAGAGAAATTTGGAAAACTATTGCGTTCAATGTAGCCTCAAAAAATAAAATATATTATAATAAAATACTTGGGAACAAATCCAACAAAAGATGTGAAAGATCTTTACAATGAAAACTACAGAACAGTAAAGAAAGAGATTGAAGAAGACCTTAGAAGATGGAAAGATCTTCTGAGTTCTTGGATAGGAAGAATTAATATTCCCCCAATGCCCATACTTCCAAAAGTGGTTTACAGATTTGATGCAATTCCTATTAAAATTCCAAATGATGTTATTCATAGAAACAAAAAAAAAAGTCATGAAATCCATTTGCGAATAGCCAAACCAATCCTTAGTAATAAAAGTGATGCAGGAGGTATCACAATACTAGACCTTGAATTATACTACAGAGTTATAGTAACAAACATGTCATTGTATTGCAATTTCCTTAGGGAATTTTTGAGCAGTAAGAAGAGGGCTTAAGAGAATGATTTTGAAAAATGTGGCTGCAGCAGCAGGCAGAAAGAAGAGAACCAACAGAGGACACAGAAAGGAAGCAACAATCAATTAATAAAGCATAAATTGAAGACAAAGAGGTTTTCAATAATGAATTAAACACCAAGAAATATTCAGTAACTAAAGTGTCAGTATTAAAACTATAGAAAACACTCTCAGTGGAGTGCTGTAGATGTTACACAGGGAGCAGTATACAGAAAATAGAGGAAACCAGAAAGATAGTAAACTTTACATAGCATTTTAAATTAGACTATTAAATATTTTAAAAAAGAAGGGAAATATATAATAGGGAACATAGAGACAGCAAACAAAAAAGAAACAAAAAGATAGGATAATAACTAGAAAGAGATGTAAGAACAACATAGACTTTTTTATGCATACTTCATATTTTGAAAAATTAGCTTTATTGAAATGTAAATGATAAATAAAAATCATGAATTATGTTGACTGAAATAAGCCAGGCACAGAAAGACAAATACCACATGATTTACCTAACATGTGTAAGCTAAAAATGACAAATTCACAAAAAACAAGGAGTGAAATGGTAGTTGTCAGTGGCTAGGGGTAGAGGATACCAGAAGATGTTGGTAAAGGACATAACGTTTCAATTATGCATGATGAATAAGCTCTATAGAACTAATGTAGAACATGTTCACTCTAGTTAATAATACTGTATTATAAAGTTGAAAACCGCTATGAGAGTAGATCTTAAATGTCTTTGTTATTTCAAGTAAGGATTTGAGCTATATGTTGAAGGAAAAGTGAGGATTGAGTTTGAAGACTCCATTGACAGAGTAAATACTGATAGACCAAAGTCCCTGAGCAAGAATAGGTAAGATGAAAAATACAGGTAGAAATATTTGCTTTAGATGGAAGAAACAAATGTGCAACAAATTTTAGTAGAAAATAGTAAGAATGAGGGCATATCTACATTATTTATACTCCCTTATTTTAATGACATCACAAGCACAAAATCAATTTTAATGAGAATTCAGAAAGCACAGAATATATAAATTGCAAGTGTCTTTCTTCATTTTATGTGCACAGGGATATACTGGAGTCTAGAGTGGAATAATGCATATTTCTGGATGACTAAAAAAAACTAGTTAATTTACTATGAAGATCTAGGTGTGAGAAAATTTCTGGTGGTCTATAAAAAGTGAATTCATTAATAAGTTACAATAGCATAGATGACTCATGCTCAAAGGATCTTTTTTATGGAAGAGATACTTATCATATTGCTCACTGACTGTATAATAGAATCTAAATGAATTAGGCCTCAGCTGTTATCTTTATTTCACAAAAAAAGCATGATATTACAGCAGAAAGGGGCAAATTATATTTGAATAACTGGAAGTTCTTAATATGACCAGAATTATGTAAATTCCACCAACCATCAATTTTCTATGAATTTTAGTCTTCATGCTAATTCACAAAAATCAAGCACAATGTGTTTGCAGCTGGCTCAATTCTTCACTAATCTTTCACAAGGAGAGTGAGTTAAGAAATGTATTTGAATTACAGAAAAATATGGCTCATTTAACTAGGTGTCTCCATGCTGGTGTGGTCCCTTTATGAAAGAAGTACATAAAACTAAGGTCTTTGGCATCTTATACTATAGGATCGGTGGAAAGGTCCCCCATCTGATAGAGGTGATTTGTCATGTCATACTGGAAAGGGTATGGTTTTGATAATCCTACAACCTCCTAAGGTTTCAGTGATAGTGATAGCACTAGGTGACCTTGGATAAATCTTTGGCTGTCTCTGAATATCAGTGACCCAATGCATAAAACAATAATTATATGGTTAGAAGATGTTTTGGTAAGTTTTTTTTTCACATATTAGAGATCTCCATTTGTTTGAATGATTATAGGAAAGAAAGAAAAGAAGGCCCAATTCAAGATTAAGGAGAGAAACTGTATATTCCATTGTAACATCTAAGTCTAATCCATTTGAGCTGGCATTAGAAAAGGACTTGAACTGGGTAGCCATTAAAGAACAGATTTTATTCCTCGCAGTTTGGGAAGTTATGCAACATGAAGGTTCTACAACTTCAGAATCTGGTGGGGGATACTTTTTCATATATGGCACCTTCTCCTTGTGCTTTCACATGGTGAAAGGGGCAACTGACCTCTCTGGACTCACTTATAAATGCACCAAACCCATTCATAAAAATTCCATCCTTATAAACTAATCACACCCCAAAGGTGGTCCCACCTCCTCAAATCACGACATTTATGATTCAGATTTCAGTATATGAAATCTGGGGGAACCACAAACTTTTATATACGTATATTAGTAATCTATAAGAAAGTAATCTGGTGTAACCACAAACTTTATATATATTATTAATCTATAAGAAAGTAGCAAGTGATATAATCTAAAATATAGACACAATATCCAAACAAAAGATAATATACAAAACATCACAGGAGCATATTTATCAAATAATAAAAAAGGTTATTAAAACAATAGTGACAATGTACTGTACAGTAATTCACTTGAATCATTGAATACTTTTAAAATGTATTAATTTTATTCCAAATCATTTAATTCTTCTATCCCTTTAAAACTAAGTTGTGGCAAATTATGGTCTAATTTTCTTTCCCCACATGCAGGTTGCTTACATGAATAGACACACCATCCATTGAAAGCCTTACATTAACTTTCTAACTTAAATACAAAAATTCATGCACATTCTGTTTATTCTGAGGTGTTCAAAGAACATATGTGTGACATGATGTATCTGACATTGGTCCACCCAATAGCTTGGCCAAACCTACTGAGCCTGTATTATGTATTTTACAGAGTGTTATCAAATACAGTCTTTGAAAATTCAGGATAAGATTCAATTTTACTAAAAGGGAGATATGGATATATATTTATGATATCCCCAGTTTTCTGTTCCTGACCAATGAGCAGGAAGTGACAATTCTGATAAGAAACATGAAATAATAATATGTTAATATTTAGAGAAAATCCAAGCTCTTTGAATTTGTTCAAGATATTATGCTATGATTTGGATCTGGAAAGTCACCTGAAATGCTCATGTTTTAAAAGCATAATCCCTAGTGCAGGACCTGTAAGAGGTGGGTGCAATGATTAGAGCTCTGACTTCATCAGTGGATTAATCCATTTACACGATTAATCCATTGATAATTGAAAGGACTGCCAAGTTGCAACTGTAGGTGAAAAAGAAATTACAAACCTACTATTATTTCCATTTTCAGCACAAAAGTAAAAAAAAAATTAAAGGTTATATTAAATTCATATTAGTAAATTTCAGATTCTCTAAAGATACCAGTGCTTTTTGAAATATTAGAGAAACTCTTTGAATTTATCCATATTACCAACTGGCTGGACCAGATTTCATGTCCTAATTATCCTTATGGCTATAATAGGTGCATTGGTCACTGTCCTATACAGCTGGAAGACTGATATAAATCTAGTAAAAGCATTTTAATCTATTTTTTTCTGGCAGCCAATCAGAATAATATAATATAACATTCTTTTAAAAAAGACAAAAAAATAGCTGTCCTAAAATACGTTTAGTGATAGGGCTTATATATTGGATTTTGACATCTTCATTGTCAATTTATCAAAAAGTTTGCATTGTCTAGCTTTCTTCACAGATGTATGATGGCAATTATGGTGAAATAATATGGAATTCATTAGGGAGCATTCTGTGCTTTAAGCTGCAGGATAGAGGGTATTCTCTGAAAAATGACATCAAATATTTCACTGGTTGAATTCTTACCAAAGTATTGTTTGAACGCCCTGGTGTGGTGACACATATGCCTGTAATCCCAGTGGCTGGGGAGGCTGAGGCAGGAGGATTGTGAGTTCAAATCCAGCCTCAGCAACTTTGTGAGGCCCTAAGGAATTCAGTGGGACCCTGTCTCTAAATAAAATATAAAAAAAGGGATGGAGATGTAGCTCAGTGGTTAAATGCCCCTGGGTTAAAAAAACAAACAAACAAAAAAAGCATATAACTTTCTCAATGAAATTTTGCTTTCTAGGAAATGTTAGAGACACTTCTCAATTCCTTCCTTTACTCCTATTTTTTTAGGATGCATTCCAAAACAGGTAATAAAGATATTGCCTCATAGCTTAGTGTCCTGTGTCTATATATATATATATATATATGTATATATATATATATATATATATACATATATATATATATATAACCCTCTCCTAGGCAGATATGGATTTAGTAGGTCATTTTCATTAGAGCCCCAAAGACCTGCTGCAGCTGGCCATTCCTTTTGCTTTTTAACCACTCAGAAAACACTCAAAAGGCATCTTTGCTAATGCTGACCATTCTGCTTTGTGTATTGAGATCCTAAAGTGTGCTAATTACCCTGGCTGGATTTCAAAATCTGATCTACTTTGCCAGGAATAAGACAGTGGTCCCTAGGATCCTTGGAGAGAAAAACCTAGCTTTCAGCTTATTAAGCCACCATGCTGGCCACTTCATCATAGGAGTCTTTATGTCCCTAGAAGCCAGGAAAGATTTATGGAACTGCTTACAAATTAAAAGAGATGCTGAATAGGCAAGAGCAAGTGTTTCACTCACTGTGAACAGAATTTGGAGAATTAGTTGTTTAGTAGACTGGGTAGCTACAAATACAATTGAGCAAAACAAAAAAATACAATGATTTGTCATGTCCAATACCTGCAAGGCTCAAATTGACTTTTGGCTTTAGAAATTATATTTATTTGTGACTTTGCTTAACACTTGTCAAACATTCAAAGCAACCATAATAATTGTCGGTCCCTGAACAATTTTGAAAATATAGATATTTTTCAAACTGCAATCATCTCTAAATTGCTGAATTTTTAAATAGAAATTCCATATTTAAAAAAAATGCTCCAAGGAACTAGCTCAGTCTTTTTGTAAAAATTTCATTAAATGGGACAAAACATTTGGATCCTTATTCTTCTCTGTCACGCAGGTGATTAACCAAGTTAATTTGCAAAGTTGAAAGTGTCCTTTTTCCTTTCCTTTCCAACAATGTGTCAATAGCCAAATCCTTGCTGCGATTGTCAAAAATTTGAATTTTTAATAAATCTTGCTGCAGGTCTTCATTCACTATAATTCATGTTAACAAGATTCAATGAATATTGCAAATGATCATTTTTCTTGTTATTTGAAAGCTACTCACTAATTTGGCAAAAGGTTTGCCCACATCTGATTTACTTAATACACGAATAAAATTAGATAAAATGAAGAGAATTATATATTAGCAAAATGTTTAATTTAGGTCCATGAGGCTGCTGATTCAGGCTTTCCAACAGAGCTGGCTGCTGAGGCTTGGCCCAGACACAGCCAATACCCGGTTCTCCTTGCTGTTCTTTTCATCATGTTCCAGGATAAACTCCCTCTTCTTTCATTCAGAGCTTTGACCTCAGCATGGTTTTCTAGATTTTTTTCTTCTCTGGGCCATTTTTGCCACATTACAAATTGATTGTAAACAACCTCAAATAACAATATAGAAAATAATTGTTGAGTGCCTAATATTTTGTCAATACTGTGTTACATGCACTTTGGTGGGGGCAGTGGTAGCAAGAATGTGTACTCTGTTATCCAAAACATGAAATTTGGCAGGAGATAAAACATACCTAAAAAACAATGACAACACAACAAAGGCTCTATTCAATCAAATGCTGAATTATATCATGCAGTTTGAGAGCTCTAAACATCCTAAGAAGAAGCTTTGTCATAAACCTACAGCCTTATGTAGAAGTAGAAAATAATCAATTAATGTCAATGCCAATGAATTTGAAATTCTATCTCTTGAAAATCTATGAACATAATAAATTTATTGAATAGATTAATTCAAATTACTCTAAAACAATAAGCATTATATGGTAATTTGCAATGACTTGAAATGGTTTTTGCATAGTAGGTGTAAGCAGAGTCAGAAAAAAATATTCATGAACCAAAGTATGCCCCAAATGTATAAATGAGGAGTGAATTACATATTATACTGTTTTCATTTTCCAGGAATGGTTTTCATGGATTTAAATATAATCATCTTGATTTCTCCAGTACTGTGAACTTCTACTCTCATCACTATTTTTTTTTTCATAGTCACAATTTTGTGAGGGAAGTGGATGGAAATATTTTGAAATCTCTCTCTTCTTCCATAATTATGTTGATAAACAATGTTTCACAGAGCAGCATGTATTTTACTTGTGTAAGAGTTCTGAGGTACCCAATAATGCAAGTTTGGATGGAGAAGAAAGACAATAGTGAGAATCTAAAAAAAAAAAAAATT